>NC_142503.1:63210625-63528333 GCF_057876585.1 Rhinolophus sinicus | reverse complement strand
ATGTAAATTTTTTCTTACGGAAAATATTTCATAGATTATTGACAAATATTATTAAGGACACTTAATAATGGTAGAGAACATTGTTTATTTGTCTTATTCAATTTAATAAAACACTCAGAAGAAGATTGATATTTAAGAAGGAAAGTGATTTCTTAATGCTTTTTGTTCAAGTAACTTTGAAATTCCCTAGCAAAAAACTTAATTAGTAAATTATGAATAATAACGTAGTGCCTTCAAAGATTTTTGTCAGATGAGAGCATTTTTTATCTAAAATTAAAATTAGATTACTTAGTATATTACAAGGTTTTGACTTTAAAAAAATTGTTGTTTTGTACATTTCAAAGGGCATTGCATTTCATATTATTTCTTTAAAATTAGAATAGTTGCCAGCATCCTTCAAGAACTTAATCTTATTTTCTTGTTTTCTACTTGCCTTACCACCAATAATATGTTTTGTCTGAGTGCTTTGTAGAGGTCTTTCCAATATATATATATATATATATTTTAATAAAAAAACAAAATGAAATGTTACTTAGAGAACTGGTCGAGTCCAGGTCTGAGACAGAAAATGTATGAGATGAGCCCAGAACATCTTTTAATGCTAGAAAGCAAGGAAACTATAAAAGGCTGCTAGCATTGTGTCCGAAGGGCTTAGGAACTAGCATGAAATGCTTCTCACTGGCTGAAGAGTGGATGATTTGAGCACCAGTAACTGTAATGGATTAAAGACAGCAAATATGTTTAAGTCAATGTATTCATGATGATACAAAACATTCTCAATAAAATAAACTTTGGAGGATGCTAAGGAACGAACTGAAAACAATCAAGACATTTATCTTGCTTTTCCTGTATGGACTATTCTTAAAAATAATGAAATGGATGGTAGAGAAGAGGGAATTTCTCTTTGTTGAAGTATTCCACAAATGAAGGACAGAATGAGAAAAAAAAATCACAATTTTTACAATCTGTAATAAATGAATAGATTTAGGCATTGAGGATCAATGGCTACTAACACCATGAAAAGAAAGACAACCAGACATAAACTCAAGTACACTTGAGGTATTGTTGCCACAACATCAAACCTGAATCAGAAGCTTGAATCAGATCAAGCTTCTAGAGCTAACTAATTTACAGAAGATACAGGGGACTACAGAACATGTCAATACCATGAGAATACATTCAGCAAAAACCAGATTATGAGAAACTGACAAATGCCCCATATTTTTCGGTAGTTAAATTGCAAGGGAGAAATAAAAAAGAGATGGAAGGGAACCCTATAGATTAAAAGAGGCATAAGAGACCTATTGGCCATTTGAAATGTATGTACCTTGCTTAGATTTTGATTAAAATAAATCTTTCTAATATGAGACAATTGAGAGCTTTAAACACTGGCTGATTATTTGATGATATTAAAGATGTATTGGTTTTGTTTAGGTGTTTATAATGATAGTATGATTATGTTATTTAAAAAATGAACTTATTTTTTAGATATAGACGCTGAAGTATCAGATAAAAAATTGTAATATCTGGGATAATCTAAGTAGGAGTTTAGTGAAATGGGTGAAGGTATAGAGAAGAAGGGATTGGCTTTGAGTTAATAATTTCGAAGCTGGATGAAGGGTACATGTGGTTTTATACTGTTCTCTAATTTTTTTATGTATTTGAAATTTTCCCTAATAAAAAGGGTACAGAGAATGAAAGTGTTAATAGTGATAGAAATCAGGACTTCTGAGTCTTTATATTCTTCTATGGTCATTCTTTAATTAAAGCAAAATTGCTCCATTGTATTGAAGGAGATATTTAGCAGTTCTTTACAATTATTTTCTAGGTTTCTGATGCACATAATATCCCAGGACTTTTGGTTCTCAAAAGCTTGGCTTATCTGAACAAAGGCTCATTAGATGAAGCTTCAAAGGTTGGTGTTTTTTTCATTCAATCTGAGATTTTTTTTTTTTTTTAAGTTATTTTTATTTGAATATGGATTTGACAGATTTCTACTTTATAGATAATGGAAGACGTTCTTTCTTCTTACCCTGACCTAGCTGAAGCTCATGCCCTGGAGGCTTTGATTCATTTTACCAAAAAGGACTATCTACAAGCAGAAAAATGGTAAGGATATATAGACTGCTCATGGATCAAGTCATTTTAGTTTATTACATTTTTCAAAAATTCAAAATGAATGGACTTGAGAAAGATCCAGTTTTGTATACATTTGATCTTTGTAAGCTTTAAGTATTATTAGTATTTTTAACAAATGTATTTAGTATGTAGCATAGTGACTATATAAAGTTCCATGATGGATTTAAAATCTGATTAGCTGGTCATAATGTTCAGTTAGCCTACATGTTTGTTGGGTGTGCTCTGAACACTTAAGCACACTGGCAGTGCTAAAAGGTCATTGTGCTATTTAAAGCTCCTCTTCTTAAATAAAATTTGCTTTTTCTCATTAGATTCTGAATCCTTATGGCAATAACTTGTTTCTAATTCAGCATCCTTTAATCACTCACACTTTGAGTGTTTGAACTGGGAGGCTGCTATATCATATATATTTTAATATTCCTTTTTACTTCCCCTCGGTAACTTAGTTTTCAGAGAGCTCTTGAGAAGGATGCTGAAGTTGCTGAATATCATTACCAACTTGGGTTAACATATTGGTTCATGGGTGAAGAAACAAGGAAAGATAAAACAAAGGCTCTCACCCACTTCCTAAAGGTAAAACAAATGCTACTATTCAATTCATAGTTGAAATGGATTCATTATAAAATCATAAATAATAATTATGTAAGTTAGGTACTTAAAATTACTTTTTTTAAAAATCTTTTTTAATTATTTTTTTTTTATTGGGGAAAGGGAACAGGATTTCATCGGAGAACTGTGTACTACTTCCAGGACTTTTTTCCAAGTCAAGTTGTTGTCCTTTTCGATCTTCGTTGTGGAGGGTGCTGTTCAGCTTCAAGTTGTTGTCCTTTCAGTCTTAGTTGTGGAGGGCGCAACTCAGCTCCAGGTCAAGTTGCCATTGATAGTTGCAGGGGGCACAGCCCATCATCCCTTGCGGGAGTTGAACGGGCAACCTTGTGGTTGAGAGGACGCGCTCCACCCAACTGAGCCATCTGGGAGCTCAGTGGCAGCTCAGCTCAAGGTGCTGTGTTCAATCATTAGTTGCAGGGGGCGCTGCCCACCATCCCTTGCGGGACTCGAACCAGCAACCTTGTGGTTGAGAGGACGTGCTCCACCCAACTGAGCCATCTGGGAGCTCAGTGGCAGCTCAGCTCAAGGTGCTGTGTTCAATCATTAGTTGCAGGGGGCGCTGCCCACCATCCCTTGCGGGACTCGAAGAATCGAACTGGCAACCTTGTGGTTGAGAGCCTACGCTCCAACCAACTGAGCCATCCCAGAGCTCAGTGGCAGCTCAGCTCAAGGTGCGGAGTTCAATGTTAGTTGCAGGGGGCGGAGCCCACTATCCCTTGTGGGACTCGAGGAGTTGAACCGGCAACCTTGTGGTTGAGAGCCCACTTGCCCATGTGGGAATTGAACTGGCAGCCTTTGGAGTTAGGAGCATGGAGCTCCAACCGCCTGAGCCGCCAGGCCGGCTCCAAAATTACTTTTTACTGAACTGATTTTGTGTGTCACCTCTCATACATAAGGTTTTGTGAGAATGTTATATGGGTTTTCAAGGAGGAAATTGAACCAAAAATGTAAAAATTACTTATTTAAGAAACACGTGTTATGGAAAATAGATATAATTATCTCAGGAAAAAAATATTTTTAGGTGATTTCTACTGTTGTTTTATGGGCATATGAGCCTTGTGTAATTCTAGATGTGTAACTGTTTGTTTTTTAGATGTTTAACATTTATAAGTCTTACTTTCTTATCTTGACTCATAGAAGCAGATTAATCTAATATGAATAACTCAAGTTTTGCACTTATTTTAACAAAGATAACATTTTTACACTAATGTTTAGTTTCTGTAAGCAGTGACAGCCAGTTTTCATGTCTGTTTTAGATCTTACATTAAAGGATGTATTGGAATATTTTTGTATGTTTACTAAAAATTTCATCTGTGTATTTATCTTTCATGTTTTTAAAGAGACAAACTTTAATATTGTGTTATTATCAATTTTTATTTCAAAGGCTGCCAGACTGGATACATATATGGGCAAAGTTTTCTGCTATTTAGGTCATTATTACAGAGATGTAGCAGGAGATAAAAACAGAGCCCGTGGATGTTACAGGAAAGCTTTTGAATTAGATGACACGGATGCTGAATCTGGAGCTGCTGCTGTTGACTTAAGCGTGGAGCTGGAAGAGATGGTATGTCTAGTAACTTAAACACTTTTGTCTTTTGTTTCTAGGCTTAGTGTAGAAATAAAGCACTTTTATATATGTATACTTAAAAGTAAGTTTTTTATTTGTCTTTGTAGATACAATAGAAATATTTTTGTCACTTTATACAGTGAATTTTCTTTTCATTGGCAGACGTTAAATTACTTATCACTTAGTGTTGAAACTGCAGTTCAGTATACCAGTGTAAGTTTAAAAAATCAGAAGTGGTAAATGAAAATATATTTGTATACTTTTCAAAGGTGTTCTGTATTTTTATGATATTTGATTTATCTAATATTAGTCCTTTCTCATTATTAGGAAACTGCCTTAGCTATCCTAACAGCAGTAACTCAGAAGGCAAGTGCTGGAATGGCAAAATGGGCCTGGCTTCGGCGAGGACTATACTACTTGAAAGCTGGTCAACATTCTCAAGCAGTGGCTGAGTAAGGCACCTTATTATATTTAAACTCTGTTACAGCCTAATGGTTTGTTAAACTCTGTTTGTAGCCAAAATGAACTTTACAAGTTGCTTCATACCAGGTTGTGTTTTGAAGGAAAAAATAGCAAAATTTATTTAAAGTTGATTGGTTCTTATTATGTGCAAGGCACTGGAATTGCAATAATGGATTAAGTGATATCCTATTGTTAAGGAGATAGCTGATCTAGTAGTCTTGATAGTATTATATCAGACATGTACTAGATTCTCAACAGAAATTTAAGGAATAAGAAGAAGCCAAGGTTAATATTTTTGTTGTTCTCCCACTGACATGCATTGTTTTTGGACATTTGGTAGCTTCGAGGGCATTTGCAGCAGCTCATTTTTAGTCATTTGGTTTGAGCGATAATTACAAGTAAATAAAACATTAAAATCAAGATAAAGTTGATTCTGATTTATGTTAATATCTAGAATACAGGCATTTTAAATTTCCTGGAAATGGGATTTAATCAGAAATTTAAAGCATGTCTATTTTTTCTGTTTTTTAACTGTGATTATTTCTGTTTTGGTAGGATTGGCAGGGGTTTATAGACTGTGCTACGGCACATATATCTTATTCTGGTAGGATAGGAAAGTGGAATTCTTCCAAATAGTCAAGGAAAGAAATTCTGGTCAGGACTTCTTCAAAAAAATATTTTGTTCTTATTCATTCCAAATTTGTAATGAAATTTCATAATATTAAAAATATTCAAGTCGTAAAATGTACAGGTATACCTGCTTTAAATAGCACTTTTATAAAAGAAGGAACCATTGATGTATGTGATTCAGTTGAATTATTTATTTTATATTTTCCTTTCAGATGTGGAAGTGGTTCTGTTACCTTGAGTTCTCTTACTATTTTTTGAAATTTTAGTTTACAGGCAGCATTAAGGGCAGACCCAAAGGACTTCAATTGTTGGGAATCATTAGGCGAGGCATACCTAAGCCGAGGTGGCTACACAACGGCCTTGAAATCCTTCACAAAAGCCAGTGAGCTGAACCCAGAATCCATATACAGCGTGTTTAAGGTTGCAGCAATACAGCAAATCCTAGGCAAATATAAGGAGGCTGTAGCTCAATACCAGCTGATCATTAAAAAGAAAGAAGATTATGTGCCTGCTTTGAAAGGTAATTTCTTTTTAATAGCTCCTTTGATTTTTGTGATACTGAAATATAAGCTCCTTGAGTAAATTTCCAAAATGTAGTTAGTAACTTGTTCTTTAGTCAACAGCAAGCATCCAGTATGAACCTCTTATAGCATAGGTTGTTATGTAGATTTGAATGTAAAAAGTTCAAATCTTGTTTCATAGTAGTCAATAATAGGATAGAGATTTAATTTTTAGATAAATAGCATGATAACTATTGGATCTGAAAATGGATCTCTAAAACAAGAGTTTTTCTGTTCTTATATTTTGATGATTAATTCACTATATCCTCAGAATATTGTAATACATTCTAATTGTTTTGTAAGTTATAGAAGCTCCTTTTTTTCAATTTTTGAACTTTAGAGGCAACTTTTATTGTTTTGTAGTTATTTAAATATTTCAGTTCCTCTGTAGATACCTATTCTTCACAAATTATTTTTGGTTATATAAACTGAAATAGCACCATGCATGTCTAATCTAAAATTTTTATAATTATATCTAACCATTAAAAAAACCTGGAGCCCATGCTTTCCTCCATTTCCTTTTGCTTTTTAAATAAACAATTGAGGTTTAAAGCAGACGTAGTATATGTTTTAAGTGACACGCAACTTAGGCCTTGAAAACCTTTTTTTTTTTTAAAAAATGTATATGTATTGTACAACTCGTGAGGAGAAGGATAACTCACATTTATTAAATATTTAATAGGCACTTTAGGAAATTGCTTTTTCATTTAATTTTTATGATATAGTTTGCTATTCAGTTTTGAACGTATAAAGGTCAAATCTTGTTTCCCAGTAGTTAATAAATAGTAATATGATAGAGAGTAGCATTTAGGCAAAATCCCCATTTTCAAAGTTCGTTTTAAATTTTTTTAAACATGTTTTAACAACTACAAACTTACCTGATTTTAGGTTTGGGTGAATGCCACCTCATGATGGCAAAAGCAGCTCTAGTCGATTATCTCGATGGCAAAGCTGTAGACTGCATAGAACAAGCACTGGAATATTTTACTTGGTTTGTATTATTCACTGTGTTTTCTATTCTTAGTATTATAATAAAGCCAAATTTAGAAAGTCATTCTGTGTTTATTCTGTTAGATATAGCAATCATTATTCAGAATATCAAACAAAGAATAACAGACTAGCCAATTCTAGAATGTATATTTTGTATTAATTTTGTGCTGGGGAATATAATTTCTTAAGTAGCTGCCATGCTGAATGCATAGGGAAGGGTGGGAAGGAAGAGCTGTCTGCTAGGGAGGCAGCTGCTCTGAGGGCCACATGTTGGTGTTCTCTCTCAGAAGACCACAAATACAAGTATCTTGAATTGGAATCTTTGGGAAATGGGCTTCAGGTGCCCAATATGTTTTACGTTCAGTGGTAAGGGATTATTTTAGGCTTATTGGTAGGACTGACAGTCAGGGGAAATGCGTCATCTGATTGCTCCTGGAGAGAACCTGTGTAGGAAAAAAGTGATGTCTAATAATAAAAAAGGAATCAGAAAAACTTGAATAAATCTGGTATTTTATTGAACTATAAATTCATTAGCTAGGATAGAGTGTTATTTGTGGTAGATGACTTTAGAAAGTACACAAGTTAGGCATGCATTTGAGTTTTTTTGCTCTTAAACATCTTTCTTGTGCTTCCCTTCCTTTCTTTTCCTACTTGCCTTTTCTGTTCCCTCTTGATTTGGTTGCTCCAGGATTTCTTTGCTTTGATTATAAACCAAATACAAAACAAAAACCTTAGCCTTTTTTCTCCCACTGATTTTTATTGCTATTTTTCAAGTCTTACATAATACATAGCTCTTTCCAAAGAGGGAGATATTGTGAAGAAGGCATACTTGGAAGTATATTTAAGAGTAAATGTGAACCTTTGAGTGATGATAGTTGAGCTAAAAATGCTGCCTTAGTGTGGGGAATTTTGTTCTGGAAAACATGTAGCACTCAACAACCAATTATAAGGAGGTACATAAAACCTTTAAAGTGATAATCCTAAAATTTATATTTACTTCTATACTTGAGAGTTCACACTACCACAATTCACAGATCTTGTGTGTGATAGAAATTATTTCACTTTACAGATGTTTTATTTTTTTATTAAACTTAGAAGGCGGTAAGAGTATAGGCTGTTAAAATTGCTTGTTTCTCTCTCTTTTTTTTTTTTTGTCTTTTCTCATGCTGTCAATTTTAGAAATTATGCTAAGATATTTAGGCAAAGGAACTACAAATAGTATTGTCCTTCCTGGTCCTTATAGGGGACTTTCAGTGATGACTGCAGTAATTAATCTTACTTCTCTGGAAGATTGGAAAATGATTTTTGGCAGGACTCCATGAGTAGAAAAGGCTATGAAAAATGGTCCATCTGCTTGTCCATCTGCCAGTAACAGAGCTGTTTGTGATAGCTGATTATCGAGCTTGGCTTAAATGAAATTGCTGTGTTTATAGATCTTGAGAAGAGAAAAATGAAGAGAAATGTATAGCTGAGATTTTCTCATTCTAAAAAGAAGTGCCCTTTTCATCATAATTAATATTTCTATTTTTTGAGCTTGTCCATTCAATCCTACTTCAATAAATATGACTTTTCACATTTTAATATTTATTTAGATGGTTGGTGTTGTCTCAGAGCATAAAAATTCTTTGGATCACCAAGTATATTTGATTTACTAGTCATGCATTTACTAGTCTCTTTTTATTTATGGGGGATCAGAAAGCAAAAACTTGAGTTTACAGTAATCAACTGTTAAGAGAGTTACCGACTACTGCTTGGTTATTGTTTAAACAAACACAAAGAGCATATTTTTAAAAGAAGTCAATATTAAAGATAAATTGCTTCTGGAAAACTTACAGATTTATTTATGTGATTTCTGCTACTTCTAAAAAAATAATAAAGAAATGTTTGCAAAATTCCTGGCACTTAGCTTAAAGTAATCAATTCCTTCTCCTACTCTCCCCTTCTTTCTTCTTTCTATTAGGGAGGTGATAAAATGTAATTCTTAGAAGGAATTTAGTAAATCATTCACTGCACTTATTTAAGGAAGTAGCTCTTAATCAGGATTGTATGTATAATTTTTCTGTAATAATGAGGGAGATGAATTTTATACTTTTGGGGAATGATTTATAAGAGTCACACTTTTCTTTTTTCAGGGCTTTGCAGCATCGAGCTGATGTGTCTTGCCTTTGGAAGCTAGTTGGGGATGCCTGTACCAGTCTGCATGCTGTCTCAGCATCTAAAGTGAATGTTAGTGTTTTAGGAGTCCTTCTAGGTCAGAAAGAAGGAAAACAAGTACTAAAGAAAAATGAGCTCCTCCATCTTGGAGGAAGGTAATTAACAAAGATTGCTAGATAATGACATTCAAATTGAGTTAGGACATTATAACAAAATATAACGTTTGTTTTTATATTTCTATAGGTGTTACGGGCGTGCATTAAAACTGATGTCTACGTCTAATACATGGTGTGATCTTGGAATTAATTATTATCGCCAAGCACAACATCTAGCGGAAACAGGCAGCAATACGAGTGATCTTAAAGAATTGTTGGAGAAATCTTTACACGTATGATTTTGAGAAATTTTTTTTATAAATTAAGAAAAACTAAGTACTTTTCTGAAAGATGTTTTTGATAACTACTATAGTGTTTTCATGTAAACCACATTTATGTCAATATAAATGTGACATTCCAAGAAATAAAAATTGATCTAATTTTATTTTTCAGTGTTTGAAAAAGGCAGTGAGACTCAACAGTAATAACCACTTACACTGGAATGCTCTTGGTGTGGTTTCATGTCACAGTGGTAAGAATTGAGTAACACTTCAATAATTTTAGAAGTTTTGCTCATTTCAGGTAATAAAATTCAGTTTCATGAAATTCTCTATTTTTCAGGTATTGCAAATTATGCCCTTGCTCAACACTGTTTCATCAAATCAATCCAAACGGAGCAAATTGTGAGTGTTCTGTGTGTCTGCCTATGAAAAAGAACTTCAAAATTTAGTGTTAATAATTTTCTGAGACTTCCATGTAGACAAGAAACATGTTATATATACATATGTTTATATAAAAATCTATATATGTTTTTTAGAATGCTGTTGCATGGACCAACTTGGGAGTGTTATACCTTGCAAATGAAAACATTGAGGTAAATGTGTTTTGCAAATGAAAACATTGAGGTAAAATTGTCTGTTTTGTCATATTAAAAGTAAAGAACATTTTCTACGTATGATCTCTTTATAACAGTTCAACTTCTTGTGGAGAAATACTGTGTGCATTGTTATCTATCTATCCAGTATTCTCTCTAATATGCTAGATAATTGATGACCTTTGGTTTATGTTATTGAATAATGAATGGGTAAGATTTATTGTACGCTTTCCATACTACTCAAGAAATTTTAAGTTCTATAATTATGTTGATTTTTCATTTAGAACAATTCTGTGAATTATTTGGGTGTTTTTCATTTTATCTGTAAACATATAAGAGGAGTCCCATGTTGGCTTATTGAGGGTAGGGTGATGATTGGTACTCTCTGGCAGCTTAAATTTAACCTTTGTTTGGGTGATTTAAATTTGGTTTTAGCGGATATTAATCCCTTTTATAATCACAGTGTAATTTGTCATACTTGAACAGTTATACATTAGAGAATTGGAGTTGGGTGTGTGTTTGTAGGTCATGTTTAGAAGTTTCTGCAAATCTGTAGATAACACATCTGTACTGTTTTGTGTTTTAGCCAGTATGAATATCATTCTTTTAAAATAGCTTCAGTAATAGCCTCAGGAATACATTAAGTCATAGCAGAGATTGCTTTAGAAGATTAGGAAGGAAATATTAATGTCAATCGTAAAATATGTGAAAATATTTTTTTTTAATTTAAAACAAGGTGTTAGTTAATAAACCATGAGTACAATTTTATGATAGCATGGCACAGTTGCCCATTAGCTTACTTTTTTAGAGGAAAAATAAGATTGCTTCCTGTTACACAAAGATTATTGAAAAAATGACATAAAGCAGTATATAAGTTATTTTTTGTAGCAGAAAAAGAAGCAGGCAACTTAATGTGTCCAAATGAGGTATCTTTAAAGACTGTTGAGCGCAGATTTATGCTGACCTCTCTTTTTGTCTAGTAGCAGGCACGTGTCTCAGATGTCTTTGGTGTTAGTTCTTATGCTCCCAATTAAACTTAAAGAGAGAATAGATATGGCCTTATTTAGTCACTTCCTTCAAGCCTGTGGCTAGCAAATATATGGGTCATTAGTTAAAAGTGTGCTGACTATGAGATGGACCCCTGAATCGCCCTTTCTCTGGGGACAGAACCCCCAAGCCTGTAAGAAATCTGTTGGACCCAGGAGTGTTCTTGGACTATAGTTAAAACACTATTTCAAGCATTGCTAATTGTGCTTAAACAGTGAAGTTTTAGCTTCATATATATATTTATGTTGACAAGTCTGACTTTTCTTATTCTCTTATTTTATGCTTTTTAAACATAAGTGGTTTAATACAAAGTTTATAAAATGACTTGATGTATTATTTTCTTGCCTTTTTTCCTAGCAAGCTCATGAAGCTTTCAAAATGGCTCAGTCCCTTGACCCATCTTACTTATTGTGCTGGATTGGACAAGTAAGAAATATAACATAGTTGTTAATCCTATGGATATAAATAACCTGTTAATATAAAATGCTATAAATAACCTATAAGTAATAATAATAATAATAATGATAACATGTAACATTTGAGGGCTTACTTTGTGCCTGTCACTGTGCTGGGCTCTTTGTATATATGATTTCAGTTAATCTTTCATCTGTCCTTTGAGTTGGTGGTAGCTATTAAACTCTTTTTATAGATATGGAAATTGAAGCTGACATACAGCTTGTAATGATTAACCTTTGATTTAGGGGGCTTTGAACCCCATCAGTCTGACATTCTGCTTAAAAAGTAAGCCAATAATTCTGTTAATGCATATTTACCAAAAAATGAACATTTATAGAGCTTAATTTGGATTGTTTTCTCATTTTCTATAAAATCTTTGTATTTCATTTTGTACTTGTTTATGAGCGCTCTTTCTGCACCCCCCAACAAAAGTTTAGATTTTTACCAAATAGGAATCAGGGTACTTGGTTGCTAGTCGGAGTCTGTTACCAACTGATTGTTTTACCTTAAAAAAAAACTGCTGGATTTCAATTTTTCTGAAAAAGAAAGGATTGGGCTGAGTGACCTTCAAGTCCTCTCTAGTTGAGAAATTATAGTGAATTAGTAAGTGGTTGATATTTTTGTTTTGTTTTTGCATCAGAGACTAGTAGAAACATCACCCATATCAGAAAATTATTAATCAGGGTTTTGATAATTTTTATTATACTTTTGACCCTTGGGTCTAATTCTGGTTAATTGGTGAAGCAAGCAGAGTTAGAAAGGCAAACTCCTGTTCCCATTACTTGTGGTAGCATCTGGGAACGGTGGCATTACTATACTAATCTCTGTGTAAGCTATTGGCCACAGGACGCTCAAGAATTTGCATGTTTACCTTTCCCCAAGGGATCCTGCTGCTGCTGCAGGAACTTCACTCTGAGTAGCACAGCTCTAGGTCCGTAGATCTTAGATGCTACCAGGAAAAAAAAAGTACTTTTTCTTTATTTTTCAAATATATTAGTTATTAAAAATAATTCATTTCAGGAAATAACTGGTAGATTTCATTAAAATGGTAACAATAGAAGTGAGACAATATTAATTTCCTAATAATATTAGTAATGTATGATAACTGTAAAAAATTCTGATTTCTTATAATAGGTAGATGAGCTTAAAAGTAGTTTTAACTTACCATATCATCTATAATGTCAAAAGCATAAGTATAATGTTTAAAGTCCTGAGGCAGTTTTAAAAAATAAACATATTACCCCATATCTATGAAAACTAAATATCTAGGGGTGAGGACCTCCTTTTTAAAAGGTGAATCTGAAGTGATCCTGTGATTATGAACCCAATTCCAGACAAATACCTGTATGAGTAAGTCAAGGGTGGGAGGGAAGGGAGAAGGTTGCAGATGGAATTTTATATTAGTTTCAGGTGTACAGACAGTGTTAGTGGTTAGACATTTACGTAATTTATGAAGTGATCCCCCAAAAAGTCTAATGTCCACCTGATATGATAACATAGTTTTTACAATATTATTGACTATATTCCTATGCTGTACTTTACATCCCTGTGACTCTCTTCTAACTACCAATTTGTACTTCTTAATTCTTTCACCTCTTTCACCACCACCCCCCCACGAACCCCACTCCCATCTAGCAACCATCAGTTTGTTCTTTGTATCTATGAGTCAGTTTCTGTTTTGTTTGTTCATTTATTTTGTTCTTTATATTCCACATGTAAGTGAGATCATATGGTGTTTGTCTTTCTCTGTCTGAATTATTTGACTTAGCATAATACCCTCTAGGTTCATCCATATTTTCACAAATGGTAAGATTTCATGCTTTTTTATGGCAGAGGAATATTCCATTGTATAGATGTACCACTTCTTTATTCATTCATTGATGGGCATTTCAGCTGCTTGCATATCTTGGCTATTGTAAATAGCACTGCAGTGAACATGGAGGTACATATATCTTTTCAAATTAGTGCTTTGGATTTCTTCAGATAAATACCCAGAAGTAGAATTGCTGGGTCATAGGTAGTTCTATCTTTAATTTTTTGAGGAATCTCCAAACTGTTTTCCACAGTGGCTGCACCAATGTACAGTCCCACCAACAGTGCACGAGGGTTCCCTTTTCTCCACATCCTCATCAACATTTGTCTTTTGATTTATTGATGATAGCCATTCTGACAGGAGTGAGGTGGTATCTCATTGTGGTTTTTATTTGCATTTCTCTGATGATTAGTGATGTTGAGAATCTTTTCATATGTCTGTTGGCCATTTGTATGTCTTCTTTGGAGAAAGGTCTTTTCAGGTCCTCTGCCCTTTTTTAAATTGGAATGTTTGTTTTTTTGTTGTTGAGTTGTATGCAAGAGAAACAATAGAAAAAATAAGTAGGACTACATCAAGCTAAAAAGCTTTTGCACAGCAAAGGAAACCATCAACAAAACGAAAAGACATCCTGGCGGGTGGGAGAAGAGGGTAAGGGAGATCAAATATATGGTGACGGAAGGAGAACTGACTCTGGGTGGTGAACACACAATGGGATTTATAGATGATGTAATACAGAATTGTACACCTGAAATCTATGTAATTTTACTAACAATTGTCATCCCAATAAATTTAAAAAATAAATTAAAAAAAAAAAAAAAAAGAAAAGACATCCTAAGAATGGGAGAAGATGCTTGCCAATGATTTATCTGATTAAGGGCTTAATATCTTTTTTCTTTATAGGCTCTTATAGCAGAGACAGTTGAAAGTTATGACACCATGGATCTCTTCAGGCACACTACGGAACTCAGTATGCACGTAAGGATTTGAGCATTATTTTTGAGGATTCATTAATGAATAAAATACTATTCTTGTTGAGAAAATAAATACCTAGTGGTATCGTATCAGATGTTAATGACAGGCACTTGTCTCTACTCTTTATTCTTTTTTAGAAGCAGATAAGCTGTCTTTAATTAAGGAACTTCTTGTTTTCATCTTCCTATCATGTTTCAAGAGCTGATGAAGAAATGACATGGGGATTTAATAAATATAATAGTAGTCATGTGGAACAGAAACTGAGACACTAGCAAAAAAATAAACATAAGGACTAAGCTGACATTTCTAGATTCTTTATGAAGGTGTTTTAGAATTCTTTTGATTGGTAACTAATAGTTTGACCTATGGGAACGGTGCTGAGAAGCAGCAAACCAACCCATCAGGCGGGGCTCTGTTTTCTGCACTTAAATTGTCCCATTTGAATCTTCTGCTTCGGCTTGAAGCAAGCGGTATATGTTCTTAGCTGTGTTGTGTCATAGTGACCCTTCCTTTAAAGGCACTTAACAGTTGACTTACAGAAAACTAGGATGTGATACTTAGTGTATTGAAATGCATTGTTTCATTTCGTAATTTTTCTTGGCATATTTATGATCCCATGTCCACTTATTAACTTTGGCTTTTTTAAAGACTGAGGGAGCAATAGGTTATGCGTACTGGGTCTGTACAACACTGCAAGATAAGAGCAACAGAGACACAGAGCTCTACCGGTACAACATCCTCCAGATGAATGCTATCCCGGCAGCACAGGTCGTTTTGAGTAAATACATAGGTAAGGCCCCAGTTCTATAATGGCAAGGTATTTGAATAACTGTTAAAATAATTTAAAGGATTTTTAAAATTAGTTAATTCCAAATTAAATATTAGTGTTCTTAAGATATGAATGTGCCTTTTCTCCTCCCATTCTCCCTTTAGTGCCCAAGCAGTCTACTTTTTAAATTTTAGTAAAGACTTTTGAAGAGCGCTGAAAATTGTGGTTCCCAATGATTCAAGATTAAAGTGATTTCCAGGTTGTACTGGAAAACATTTTGGAACCGAATGGGCCTGAGTTACTGCTGTTCTAGCTCTGCTATTTCATTACTTTCTCTCCAGTTGTAGGCCAAGTATTTTACTTCCCTTAACTTCTGTTAATCTTAGAAAGTAGAGATAATGATACCTAGATTGTAAAGGTGTGAGAATTAAGTGGTATAATATGCTTTAAGTTCCAAACCCAGTGCCTTTAACCTCCCACTTTAACACCTGATTTTTCTTTAAGATACTGGAAAAATATAGTTAGGCTTAGGAAAAAGACAGCATGGTGAAGTTTTATTAACCATCTATTGTATTAATTTCCCTTCCGTAATAAAACTACTATTGGTTTTAATCCTGGCTTCACCACTTAGTACCCATAATGAAACCTTGGGCATAAAATTGAATTTTAATTTCTCCCATCTATAATGCAATAATGAAAGTATCGATTGCTGAGGGTTTAAATGAGATGATTTAGACAAAATGTTGTGCAGAGTACCTGGCATACCCTAGAAGCTCGAGAAATGTTATAGTTTCACTAGCTTTTTACTTCTCCCGTGACAAAATTATAATAAAAAAGCAAGGAGTTGAAGCAGGAATACTGACAGTTGAATAATATGAAGACTCAGATAAATTGTGAAAAGCAGAAGAGAAATTGCATCATCATTGCTATTGAGAGGGTTGTATTCCTCTTCCTGCATTGAGCCTGGGGCACGTGAGTAGAAGGCAGTTAGTTTACCAGCTTCAGCACTTGCAGGCATCAACGTGTTATGCAGCATGCCAAAATGAATGGCACTAAGGAAAACCTAGAGGCTCTGAGAAGTACATGATCAGACATTTTATTGATAAGTTTCTTTACAGAATGGGTAACATTTGTAAAGGATTTACATAAAGAGGTAAGTCTAGAAGAATTTTTGTGAAACTTAGATACCTAGAACAATGAACAAACCATTTCCTGACCGTTACGCATAGCTAGTGTTTAACTCTATAGTAGAGCCATAATGACTATATTCATTTAACAAATTCAACTATATGTGCTTGGCCAGAAATAAATAACTTAGAAGCGAAAAGAGGAAGGATACAGAGAGAATGCATCTCTTCCTCTGGTGAATGTGGATGGAAGGCATGGATCTCCTCTTACTCAGTTTGACTCAGTTTTGGTAACTCGCTCCTTGTCTGGTCACATTAGCATTTTTCAAGAATAACTTTGACTGTGATTTTCACCTCATGCTTTGACTTTGGAACCTAACCATCACATAAGATGAATTTATACTGTGCTTTGTTAAACAATTTAAGGGATTTGAAGGCTTGCTTCCCCCAAACAGCTTTTATTTAATTAGATCAGATGTATTTCTTTTTTGTGCATTGCTAGATACATGATGTGTTTTGACATTAAAATTTCAAAATACTGCATTGGCTGTGCTCAAATCTTCCTGTTTCTAATATACAATACTGAGTTAATTAAAGTAAAAAAACACATGGAAATTGGACAGAACCAACAGAAATTGTTACTAAATTTAATCACAGGAAGGTTTAAGTAATTAGCCAAAGAACTGAATTTCCATATAAATCAAAATGACTAGTTTTAACATGAAGAACATTTTCAAGTTCTTATTCCATTAGAGATAAAAATGTTTCAACTTTTAAAACATAAGTTATAACTATAAATGTTATTTAATTATTTAAAAGAGTTACAAAATGATTACTGGTATTTTATAGTTAACAAAGAAAATCAGACTGCTTAACAATGCCCGTATCTCAGGAGATAATCTGGTGTTTAAGATATTGAAAAAATTGAAAATAAAACTAATATTTTATAAACACAACCATTATGCACATGTAAAGAAAATATATTTTTGGATTTCCAGAAAGAATTCAGAATTATGCTCCAGCTTTCACAATGTTGGGTTACTTAAATGAACATCTACAACTGAAAAAGGAAGCAGCAGGGGCATACCAAAGGTAAACTCTACATTTAATTGAAATGACATCCTTATTTGTTAGTTGGCCTTTAAAAATTTAGTCTCATTCTCATGAGAAAAATTTAGTCTCATTCTCATACTAAATAACTGTTCTGATTTCTTTCCTGATCTTTCATTATCTATTACTTTGAAGGTGAAAATATGCAGTTCCAAATTTTCAGCTATAATTTGGTTTCTAGTGCTTAACTTGGGGGTTGGGGGGGAGACAAGAAACAGAAACCAAACAAAAAGACCCTTCAGATTTTGTTTTATTAAAATCCATCCCTTTAGACTTTATCTAGCTTTATTAAATACATGTATTTATTCAGAGAAGAAATCAGAACATTATATATTTGTTTAAATCCCTTTAATCTATTATATATTTATTCGTTCAATAAATATTGTTGAATTGCTGTGTGCCAAGCAGTGTCCTTGGCACTAGCAGTTTAGCAGTGAGTTAACACAGACACACGCCCCTTTCTCATGGACCTCATGTTCTGGTGGGGGAGAGACACATGATAAGCTGATAAACATCTGTGATGGTAATTATTGCTAAGGAAGAAAATCAAAGTAGTGTAAAGGGCCAGAGACTACAGAGGCAGGCAGTGAATTTGAGATAGGTTTAAGAGGAGTAGGTGTACTAAGCAGATAGTTGAGGCCTGGCCTGAATATAGTAAGGCCAAAAGCCCTTTGGTTTTCCAGGGCAACAGCATTTCAGGCAGAAGGAACAGTAAGAGCAAGTATCCTGAAACAGGAGTAGATTGGCGTGTTGAAATAAAGATAATGTACTCAAGTAGAATGACCAGCCAGGAGAATGGGAGGAAATGAAGTCAGCTTGAAGTTTTATTCTTTTCAAATTAATTGATTTGTGAATAAGAAAATAAGTGTTCATCGAGTGAGCATTAGATGAAAAATTAAAAGACCTGATTGCCTAACCTCTGTGGTACATCATTGCCCTAAATCTAAATAAATAAATATTTAAAAGAAGACTTGTTAGATAAAAAATAAATGGGATGACCAAGATTTGGACGCAAACTATGTGTCCTTCAACAGACAAATGGATAAAGAAGGTGTGGTATATATGTATATACAATGAAATATTACTTGGCCATACAAAAATGAAATTTTACCGTTTGCAACAACATGGATGAACATAGAGGGTATTATGCTAAGTTAAATAAGACAGAGAAAACCAAATACCATATGGTTTCACTTACATGTGGAATCTAAAAAATAAAATAAACGAACAAACAAAACAGAAACAGAGTCATAGATACAGAGAACAAGCTGACGATTGTCAAATGGGAGGGGACTTGGGGAGCTGGGTGAAAAAGGTGAAGGGATTAAGAAGTACAAATTGGCAGTTACAAAGTAGTCATGGGGATGTAAAGTATGGTATAGAGAATATAGTCAATAATATTGTAATAATTATGTATGGTGTCAGGTGGGTATTAGACTTATGGGGGCGAGCATTTTGTACGTTATATAAATGTGTCACTACTATGCGGTACATGTGAAACTAATATAATATTTAATGTCAACTGCAATTGATTATATTTAAAAAAATCGTTTTAAAAAAATGAAAAAATAATTAAGGTGTCCTAACTACTTTGCCATTCTTTTATGGATCTTTCTGTAGTTCAAAGGAGTAATCACTAGATGGTACTGGAGACTGTATAATGAAGTTATTTTTCCAGGTGTACTGGGAGAAAGGTTTATGAAAAAGCAGAATTCTCTTTCTTTCAGTGTCGCATGAACTTACCAGTAAACAAACTGTATAAACATGATAGAATACAACAGTGAGCAGGATGTTGAAACAGAGAAAACTAGGCAGCTTTAGGGTGCTTACTACTTTTTCTTGGTACATCTTATAATTGCAAATATTGTGAATCTAACACTGGTTCTATCTGTGGCTTAAAAGGGCAACTCCACAGTCACTTCGATCTGCACTACTCTTTCTCTAGTGGTCACCACTGTGGTTTTCCACCTTAACAAGTAATCTGAGGCTTGGAACTACAAATTAGGTGTAAATCTAATCAGAGATATAGTTTTTAATATAATACTGTCTTTTAGACTTTTCTGGCAAATATTGGTTTTTCATGTAACACCAAGGGAATTAAAAGCTTTTCTTGGATATTTCTCCCTGGCTAATCCTCTTTAAACAGAAAAGAAAATCTTACTAAGTATCTCACTCCTTTTAGTTGTTAAGACATTTCCCTGCTTGCCCAAAGGGGACTGAGCATGAGAAGGTAAAAATCTGGGCTGATAGCATGTTGGTGTATTTATTCTAAGTCTCTGGGGATTCCCTTCTCTGAACTCAGTATTACTTAAATATTTTTTCTGTGTGTGACAGGTAAAGGCACACGAAAGCACTCAATTTCCTGGCGTCCTAACTTAAAGTACTAGTATATAAGTATTTTAAAGAGTGTTTTCTATATACTTCAAATATGTCAAAACTAAAACACCAACACAGTCGTTTTCCATATTTAGGTTAAAATTTCTGGAATATTTAAAACTCAGTTATGTTAAATGAGTTCACTTACTAAGAGTTCACTTTATTAAAGTTATTTCCCTGACAAGCTGTAATCTAAATATTAACTATTCTTTTGTGGTACCGGCTTAATAAGATATGAATAAGCTGTTATAGCTAGCATTAAAGAATTAAACGAAGAAAGGAAAAATCTGTAGATGCAGTTAAGATGGAAGGTTAAACGAATGTTATTGCAAATAGATAATTTAAAATACCTTGTCTTTTTTTTTAAGGGCAGTTTTGTTGTTACAGACTGCAGAAGACCGAGATAATTATAATGTTGCAGTAAGAAATTATGGCAGATTGTTGTGGTAAGCATATTTCTTTCCCATTAATTCTGTGACTCTATTAGATTTTTCTGGTGAAAATTATAGGACTAGTGAGGTAGTGACCAGTCTCTGGGGCAGTGGACTGCTGACGTTGCCCCAAGATACATAATTCCCACAATACCAGGCTGTGTTAACAGTGTCCTGTAACTAACGACACCTACCCCAGTGCACTTTATGGAGAGCAGGTTTAGAACTGATGGCTGTGGACTATATAAGAAACCGTTTGGAAGAGAGGCAGTTGCTCTCTCTAATAGTAGAAGCCTAGTTAATTGGATTTATTCTGATTTTCTGTATATCTTAAACTGGAGATGGACATTAGGAGTTCAGAAACTCTCTTGAAATAGTACATAAAAATTTTGTGTGTATGTGCATTTTAGGGGTGGAGAGGGAGCCATATAGCTTCCTTCAGATTCTCAAAGACTTCTGACTTCAAAAAAGATTAAAAAAAAATTTTTTTTTAAACCAATGCAATTATTGTAGAGGATAGAACTAGGACCAGAGAATAGAAGTGTTATGCAAAGAATGTTTTGGCTCAAGCCAAGGAGACATTCCTCAAGCTGAGAGCTGCCCCAGAATTGAATGGTCCAGTTTGAAACACATTATTAGAACGATAGTTTGATCTTTTATGATTAGTGCCTACATCTTTTAAGGAGCTACATAGTAGAGATCGGAGGTAGCAGTTTTTTCTTTTATAGCCGTGTCATTGAATTATATTCATAGACAGGAAAATTATATTGTTCTGACTGCTTCTCCTTTCAGTTCTCTTAAACTGTTGTGTTTAGGAGTTTATAGAGCTCCGTCAGTTCAAGATTTTGTTGAAGCAAAAGATAGATATGTAAAAAAAAAATTACATGAAATAAAGTACCTGTTCTCATTAGTTTTGATGTTTCATATAAGGCAAATATCTTTGAGGTAAATTTATACCTCCCATTGAAAATAGGTCATCTGTTTTTCTTTTGTTTTTGTTTTGAAATATATTAAACACGTAAAGATGCGGTAAGTAATAGAGTATAAAGCATAATTTAATGAATATTCACCGCTCAAATATAACAGATCTTAAAATTCTGTCAACTGAAAAAAACCCAAAAAACTGTCAATTGGTTTCAGGTTTCTTTTCCAGTGAAAAAATTACAGATAAAGTTGCAATTCTCTTGCGCCCTTCTCTAATACCATTCTACATGTTTGAAGATAGGGTTCATTAAAAAAAAAATACTTATGTATTTATCCACAAACAATCTAAGGTAGTTCTCTTCCGTTTATCAAAATATCTACCAAAATTTGAGTTTATTTTTAAATTCTTTCACCATTAGAAAATGAATTTTAGAAGCAAAGATTAAAAAGATTTTATGAAAATGTTTCCAATGACAAATTAAATATAGAAACAGCTTCTAATTATAGTGATAGATACCAAATAAGAATATCAAAGATGTAGTGTTTCTATTCCAGCTGATGGCAGCTGAGCTTATACAACTACTTCTCTTCATTTTTAAATAAGTAGAACAAGTTATTTTTCTGTTATTAAAAGAATGATACTTTAGTATCATATATAACAATTTTTACTTTTCCTATTAAATACAGAAAGATAATGTATACTTTTGTGTGTGAAATATTAGTGTGTCTATATGCCCTTCAAAAAAAATGGACGTGCAGATAAACAGTTTACTTGAAGGCTAGGTTTGATCCTGACTGGATATTTTATGACTTGTTAAGCTCATCAAAAATGCTAAAACCTTATTTATAGGGGTTAATATTTAACTAATGTATTAAGCTTTAAACAATTGACGTGCTATATAAAAGTCAACTTGAAATTTTTATCACTTGGGATTATATGTTTGTCAAAAAAAACCAGTTTGCAATTTAGCAGAACTGGTCATTTTCACATGTAATTTAAAAGAAGCAAAGTGTGAAGTTAAATCCTCTTAGTATATCCTATGTGAAATAAATGATATGCCTTCTATTTTAAGTCTTTTCTACACCTTTCACACTGATAGATGAAGTTGTTATTACAAGAAATGTAGTATAATAATAGCTCTATATTTGATGATATAGGCCAAAATTGTTTTTGATATTAACAGTAAATTATGTTTTGCTTCTTAGTGCCATTGGTGAATGTGATAAAGCTATCCAGGCTTTTAAATCAACACCCCTTGAAGAGTTAGAAGACATCATAGGTTTGGCATTGGCTTTATTTATGAAGGGTCTGTATACAGAGAGCAGCAAAGGTGAGTAAGCTGCTTGCAGCTGAAGGACACATCTTACTTTTCCAGGGCTGAGTAGAATTTGATCATGATGACCTTACATAAAGAAAGATGTAATATTGAGATGGGGGTAGGGGTTGCAGTGTTTATTAAAATCTGACTAGGAGTCAGGAATGATAGTAGGTACTTTTATCTGTTTCATTGTTTAGTACGTTATTATGTTGACTAGTTCTTATAACAGTGCTATGAGCTGAGTTTTATCTTCATTATTAAGATAAGGAAACTGAGGGCCAAGATGCCTTATGGATGACATATAAGTTAGCATTTGAAAGCAAGTCTTTTCCTACTCTACAGTGCTTAAATGTAAATTTTGATAAATGAAGACCTCAACCATTGTTAGTAATAGTATACTTTGGTTTCTCCAAAAATGCTGATGGAGTGCATTTTCACATATATGGGCCCAACCTATATGTGTGCTGCTCATTGTAAGTATCTGCTGGTTGTTGCAGTTACTGGTTTGCACATGGGAATTTTGGTGCCAT
Source organism: Rhinolophus sinicus (assembly GCF_057876585.1). NCBI lineage: Eukaryota > Metazoa > Chordata > Mammalia > Chiroptera > Rhinolophidae > Rhinolophus > Rhinolophus sinicus. The sequence continues at coordinate 63,505,379 of NC_142503.1, read as the reverse complement.
CTCGGTGGCTGCAAGCCTTTACTTATTTTGCAGGTAGTGACTCAGGTCTTCCTTGAGATTCTGAAGATATAAATTGGGGAATGTCACATAATCCTCGTGATATCCATGGAATCACCTTGGAACACCTAAACAAAGTTAGATTATTATAAATTTTTTATTCCATCTGCTTGAAAACGGGAACAACAAAATGGATTTTTTTTTTTTTTTTAGATCATTTTGAGCTATAGAATTAGGAATGGAAAAATCCTATAGTTTGTCAATCACAATTGCTTTTATATTGTTTTCTTTTGTTTCCAACCCTATATTACAGCCTATGAGAGAGCCTTGTCTATTGTGGAATCAGAGCAAGACAAAGCCCATATCTTGACAGCTCTGGCAATAACGGAGTATAAACAAGGAAAAGTGGATATAGCGAAGACACTGCTATTTAAATGGTATGTAGAGTTGACATCAAACTTAACATGACGAAGGGCTTACGTATTGGGTTCAAATTTGGAGCAATGTAAAATGAAGTTCTTAATGTTTTAGGAACTTTTTGGTGAGCAAAAATTTATGATGTTAAATAACCACATTAAGATCCCTAGCACATGATAACAGACAACATGCAGGTCCTGGGCATTCAGCATATGTTATCTTAATGGGATGCAGTTATTTCAGTAGTAATTTAGGTTTTGTATATTAATAAGTATTAGAGTAGATAGTTTTGTGTTTTTTTCCCTGTTGAACCAAGGCACAAATTGGAATTTCTTCTTTTGCTGTCAGTATTGGAATTTATACTATTTGCTCTTTTAGTTGTACCAATTTATAGTGCAGTTATTTGTAGTGACAGAAATGACTGTCTCTAATGGACATACTTCCATATTTGGACTCCTACATCTTTTAACCCTTATTGTAAAAGGAGTGACTATGCATTCTTTAAGTAAGCTGTTAACTCTTGAGCTGCCCAGAAAAAGTCATGATTTTAGGTCTATTTGGCAAAATTAAATTCTAAAGAGTTTGTTTTCCTCTTCTAAAAAAATGTAGAAAGATATAGTGGTAGGCATTTGACATTTTATGGTTATAAATATTTCTGTTATATTTTAATGAACTTTGTTCAAAAAGTTTTTGAAAGTTCCTTTGTTTTGTTATGGTACAGCATTTATAATTAGTATTGGAAGTGTTAATTTTGTAGAGAGCTAAGGTTTTCTTCATTTAAATTAAGGATTTCTAAACATTATTGACTTTTACTTCCGTAAGGCTAAGTCTGATTTCACAGTTAAAGGAAAGAAAAAGGAAGCAGCTTGTTTACATACAAAATTTAAATTCTCCTTTGATTATAAAAGTACTCACTTGGAATATAGTGGATATAGATATAATTTGTACTTATTATATAAAGGGCTGGTTTCAGTATCAAAGAGCAATAGGACAAAGCTTTCTGAGAACAATAAAAGTCAGCTCTCACATTGAGGATTTTATTTTATTTATAACTTCTTGAATTTTATTGAAACTAAACATTTTAGCAAAATTATTCACCAAGAACTGAGACCCAAAGAGGCTGGTTTATATTTGTTTCTAAAGCTCAGACCTAATGACCATAAAAGAAATTTGGCTATTGCTGCTCTATGAAAGGCCATTGATTGGTACTTTTAACTTTCAGACATGTAGGAAAACATGTCATCCCTAGAAACCAAGGAATTTGTTGTTACCTTTATCTTAAAAATGGGCTTAGTTTGGTGAATCTTTAACTAAATTGCCTTTTCTATTAAATGTTAAATATGGTTTAATAGTTATAGACTACTACTGTATTCATGGCTAATAGGCAATTAAAAATGTATTTACAGCTCTATCTTAAAGGAACCAACCACAGAGAGCCTTCAAGCCCTTTGTGCTCTAGGATTGGCAATACAGGATGTTAAGCTGTCAAAAGCAGCGCTTAACGAGTTACTGAAGCACATCAAACAGAAAGACAGTGATTATCAGAGGTGCCTTCTGACTTCAGCGATTTATGCGTTGCAAGGCTGCAGTGTGGCAGTGCAGAGACAAGTATCTAAAGCTGTTCACAGGTAAATTCTTATGAACTCGAGGTCTAATTGTTCTGATGTGGTTGTCTTTGATATTTGGATCTTATTAAGAACATAAAATGAGGTGGCAAGCATATACATTTGGAAACCAAAATGTAGTTTTATGAAATTATCCATAAGACCAAGGTAACTGACTATACATATTGTTTCATCTATAAAGATTTAAAAAAAAAATTCTGTCGTTAAAAGATAGAGAATAGAAATTTTGTCCTTCCAGACCTTGTTTTGGTATGAAAGCCCTTACTGATTCTCAAATTGGTGATATTGTCAGTTTATCTGATAATGCCCAGTTTGATGGTTTTAGGAATTTTTTGGGCTCTCAAACATTCATTAATGTCTTCAAAATTTGGAAAATAGGTAATTGTTATCTCTAGCAACAATGGTTATTTATTTTCAGTAGTAAAGTGTTATATCAGTAGTTTGTTTTCCTTCCATAGTTCTTATCTCTTTATGTTTTCTTTGAACACAAAATATTAAATTTCCTTAACTTTAATTAGATCTCATGGCTGTGTAATCATCACTTTCTTGATTTTTTTTTCTTATTTTTATAAGGACTGTTGGTGTATATAGGAGATATAAAATGTGTTTTCTAAATATTTAGACACTTTCCACCACACATGGACAATTAATATGAACTTGTTTTAAGTGTCTAAAAGATTCCAAACTTAGGTACCAAGGGAAATGTTGGTTGCTTGTACCTTTTGTGGTCAAAGCAAACTCCTACCTCTGAGCCCTCTGCTTTTGATCTCTAGTAACCCAGCTGACCCTGCTCTTTGGTCTCTGTTGTCCCGAGTGGTTGCTCAGTATGCTCAACAAAATGCAAAGGTGAGTATATTCTAAATTCTTCAAAAAGGTAAAATAACTTGTGACGTGGTAAATAGTATAATTTTAAAGTATTAGCGTTATCATTCTGGAAAAAAATTAAGTAACACAGCGAGAGAGTTCTGTTATTTAACCAAATTTTCCATTAGTCATTCAATAAGTAGTACACTGAGTTTCTTGCATGTATCCTTGTACTGTTCTGGGCGTTATGGAAGATACAAAGTAGGTGGATTATTTTGAACATGTACAGATTATGTTAATGACTATGTGATAATATTATGCTTATAATGTTGCTATTTAGTAAGAATTAGTTAATGTGTTTTTGAATCCCAAAAGATAATTTTATCTAAAAGCTCTTTAAAGATAAGTAAACAAGAAATAGAACACTACTAATGTTTAAAAATGTAAATCTAAACATTGAGTCATTAATGTTCTATATAAGGGACTATGCGAGTATACTATATTTTAATTCACAATAGCCAGATATTTTCAGGAGTCTATAAGGTATTTTGTTAACTTCTATGGTTAATATGACCTTTCATAGTTTAACTAGTTGTTAGACGTAACGATAGTAGCTATTATGTTTTGAACACTTACTACATCTAAAAATTCCAATATCTGAAGTCTGTGTGGATCTGTTTTTGATATTCCTACTGCTTTTCAGCCTTTGTTTGTTTACCTGATTGTGTATACTTGAAAATTATTTATGGAAATAATTTGAGGCCTAGGATTAAGGTTCCTTTTCTATGGAAAGAAATTGCCAGGTGCTTGGGAGATCCACCAATCTGGAACTGCCTTAAACAAAATTTAGAGCTTGAGGTTTCTGGACCAAACAGGCTATTTACTACTCTGTGTCTGGATTTTAAGGCCATTTGAAATCTGGTTTACTTCTGATTTACCATTAACCTGAAGGCATAGCCCCATGGAGTCTCAGCTTACTTTGATATTGGTTTCCTATATACCCCCCTCCTTGTGTGAGCCCTGGGCTGAATTTCTGTCCCACCAGCCCACAAGTCCTTTAAAATGAAAAATCAAGTTTCTTAGGATCTGCAAATGGCAGAAGTGGCTTCCCTGCTCACTACCTGTCTGGGTTCCAGTTTTCCGTTTTAGTGGATGGGTTGGTTCAAAGAACCTAAGAGGCCATTAGTATTGAACACTGGAATGAAGTTCTTAGTATGTGCCAGCTGCTATGCTAGGCATTTTTACATAGTTTGTCATTTAATCCCAACAGTCATCTTTACATGCTAAATACGGTTTTGAAAATATTTATGATGCACTTCTGATATAAAATGAAGAGTATAGTATACTTCTGATTTAAATTGAAACCATTCTTATAATTCACTTTCTTTTCCAGGTAAAATGTCAAATTCAATTTTTAAAAATTACAGATTTCAAATTGACTTTATGAAAACTATGATACTTCATATGTTTTTCTCATCTTTAGTATTGAGTTGATTATTGAAGCACTTATGAGCTTCCTGGTGCTCTGAACATTAGTTATTCATTTTACTAGGGACTACAGACATTTTTAAAATGCTGTATTTTCGTGGAGTAAAAAAACATGTTAGTTATGGTACAATAAGTTTTGTGGTCTCTCTTTTTATTTGTCTTTCTTTCACAGTCTTTTATATTGTTAGAAAATATGCGCATTTGTTTGGTACCACTGTAAAATCATGTAACTTTTGGACCTTTAATGAGTATTTTAAAATAGTAGAGTTGAAATGATCATAGTAGAAGAGATTTTCTTTCATAAAGATATTAAGCTGGTCTTTATAAAGCAGTAATTGTAAATTGATACTTAAAGAGTTTAGAAGTTGTGCATTTGATGAAAATGAACTTTTCAAATAATTAAATGGAAAGAATTTATTAGTCTTAATTTTTACTGTTTTGTGAAAGTTTATGCATTTATTTAAATAATTATTTTCTATTATAGGGAGGTGCGGTAGCAGGAAATGTGGCTCGTATTCTGGACTCAAATCATGGAAAGGTTAGTTTGTCCCAGTACAAAGGAGATGGTCTACTTCTTAAATATTATTATTGATGAGAGAATAATTTTTCTTCCTAATCTTAGGGGTCACATCATATCTAATACAGCACTACTTTTAGTCACTTTGAAGGGAATTAATAAAGAGAATTGGTTAACATCCTTCTTTCTTGTGTAGAAGGCATTACTGTACACTGCAGTAAATCAGTTGGCTATGGGAAGCAGTTCAGCAGAAGATGAAAAAAATACTGCACTGAAGACCATTCAGAAGGCAGCTCTTCTTTCTCCAGGTGGATATAACATAATCTATTTCATTCATTGGGATTCTATTCACCTTGCATTTGTAACTTATAGGAGCAAAATTTATATTTTTGTGAAATAAGACAGGGACTTTTAAGAAAGCGTTTTAAGATTTTGCATATTATTTGATTATCTACATTTGGCTACTGATAATTAAGAGATAATCAATTATTAAAGCCGTCTAAAAGGAATAGCTGCTTAGACATACTTTATTATTCATAACTTAAGCTGAATTATGTATTTTCAAGAAGTCGCTTTATTTGCATTTTCCATCAGTGTGGTTTAATGAGGTTTAACTATAGCTGCTAAATTATTTAGTCATTTGTGTGTGTAGTTAGCTCTGTGAAGAGTGGAGCTATGTATTCTGTGGTAACAGTTAGAAATGCCAAGGTGCTGGCCTTACCTGAGCTGGCTCTTCTTATTTCTAACCAGCTGTGTCATACGCGTGCTATGGACTGCGTATGGACTGACTGCATCAGCTGCCTCCAGTACCACTGGAGGAATGCCTTAGAGAACTAGAATGGCTAGCAGTGCAGGGGGATGAGGCATATTTTTGCAAAATATTATTTTTAATTTAAAATATAGCATTGAACCACTTCAAACATTAGTTAGATCAGAATGCTATTGATTTTGGCCAAGGACTATTGGGAAACAAATTGTACAAAGAACAAGTTCAGTGTTATCTTCACAATAAATTGTGAATGTCCTAACTAAATAGCAAAATATCTAACATTTCAGAGATTATTTTATAAAACAAGTAAACTGACCAATATCCTGTTGTTATCTTTCTTTTATGTTTGAAACGGAACAAAAAGAGACCCCAAACATTTGGGTTTGTCTGTGTTATACGTTGGCTAAGTTCTGATTTTTGGAGGTGTTCTCAAGCAGGTATTAGAATTGCTCTCAAGAATTCTTACTGTAGAATCAGAAAGATAACAGAAGATCTGTTAGCATTTGATTGTGTAAGTGGCATAAACTATAGAAAGGTGAGATTTCCCAGATAAGGTCCTCGTTAGTGATGTTTTCTGATTTTCCAGTGTTATCTGGAGGAATAATACATCCTCAAGGAAGCAGGGTCATCATACAAGATGCTTCAAACAGGGACTGAGTGATGAAGATGAGTGCCCGTTTCAGACGTCTTTGGACAAGTCCATGTAGATCTTTAGTCGAACAAAGTAGAGTTTTGATAGATGGTACTCCAAGGAATATTTTCCGAAATTTAAACATAACCCCAATAATTTAGAATTAAATGGAAAGAAATCCAATTTCTGCTAGATTAGTGTTACTGTTATATTAAGAGACATGTTTAACAAACTATTTAAAATTTTGTAGGTTTGTAGTTTATATGTATATATACTTATGGATATATATATATATATATATATATATATATATAGTACATATGTGTATATACTATATATATAATGTATACATATATATTTACGTTATCACTTTGTTTCATAGGGAATTTGAGTTGCTGATTATCTATGGACGAGTTAATGAAAACAGCAATTCTTTTGAATTGTCACAGAAGAAATTGCTGCCAGATAATGTCCATTCCCCTCCCAAAATCTGATCAATAGAATATCCTAAGACCCTAGAGGGGTTGTTTATTTAATCTTAGGAGTAAGTCAATATTCAGAAATTGAGTCTATCTCAGTTGGAATTATAGGATTTTAGACTTGATAGCACTGGAGCCATCATCTGGATCATTTGCCTTATTTTATAGAAAAATGAGTCTCAAAGGAAAAGCTGCCACTGTGAATTAGTGGCATTGTTAGACCTAATGCCCAGATCTAAGACTCAGTCACATGCCTTTCCCTATATAGTAATCAGATCCTGTCATAAATTCTAGGGAATGGTCCCCATTTTCTTATTCTCAAATTTGATTATGACTTACGTTATTTTAAATAAGGTAGTCATAATCTGGGGAAATTATTTTGTATTATAGAAGTATGTATTTAAATTTTTGTAAAACTTTTATCTGCATAATATTTCTAATGATTCTTGTACTATTAGCAGTGACACTAATGATCTGTAAATGAAATAGATATATATTTTAGACATTTGATAGGAGATATATTAGATGGGCAGTTATATAAGAAAAAATATAAAACTAAAGCTAAAAAGTATGTTTAAATGACTATATTGTTAACTAGCACCCCCTTGTGGAACTTTAAAATTATCCATTTGTGTTTCAAGAGCAGGACTAAAATATTAACCATTCACACGAACAGCAAAATATTATTTATAAAATAAATAAAAAAATAAAAAATAAAAGAGCAAACAGGTTTTAAAAACGTTCTAAGTTCGAAATGCTCTTGTAGCTTTTTCAATTGACAACTAAATTTCTTAAAAAGAAGAGTCTATACTCTTATTCTCTTTCTATTATTACCTCCTCAGTTTACGGCTGTCAGACTTCTCTCCTACCCCTGAAGCTGCTACTAAGGTGGGAAGGAAGGAAGGAAAAGATATATATTAATATAATTGTTTCACTTGGAATGATAAAGTGACTGTGGTGCCAGGCTCTTAGAACACAGGTGAAATGCAGTTGTCCTGAGCTTTTCGTTTGGCTCAAACTTTTCTTAAGAACTGGGAAATTGTGTTATCTTGCTTTTCCTGTTAGTGAGCTTTTAAAACGGGCTGAATGATGAACGTGAGTGTCTGTTTGACACTTGTCCTTCATGAAAGTGAATATAATTGACCTTTCCACAGTAGCACAATAATCTAGGCAACTGAGCCAACCAGCTATGGAAGAAGAGCTTAATTTTTTTTCTTTTGGTATTTGCAAACGCCCCCATTTTTGGTCGTTTTTCAGCGACATTGTGATATTAGCAAGCCTTTAACTGTATTTCCTATGCTTAGGTGATCCTGCTGTCTGGGCTGCACTAATGGCGGCCTGTCATGCTGATGACAGAATAGCTCTAGTGAACAACACTCAGCCAAAGAGGATGGACTTATACTTGGCACTGTTATCTGCTGTTTCTGCTTCAAGTAAGTTTTGAAAAGCATTTTATACATGATAAATTCAGGGTGAAGGACTCAGAAGGATAGTGTCAAAACATAGTGGGAACAAGCAACCCTTCACTAAAGGCTGTTATGGTCTCATTTAACAAAGTTTAAAAACAAGCCTTGAAAAGATCAAATCATTTTCGAGAAGTTTAACTGCTTACAGAACAAAGCTCCAGAACATTATAGGAAAACAAAAACATCCAGCATTCAACAAGGAATTAATAAAATGCACAATGCCTGATATACAGTTAAAACTTAATAGGCTTGCAAAGAAGCAGAAACATACCACTCATAATGAGGAGAAAAATCAATCAGTAGAAACAGATCCACAAATGGCACATGATAGAAATCTCTTTAAAATGTAATTGACCATTTAAAGCACATATGACAACAATAGCACAAAGGCCAGGAGAGGAAAATAAAAGTATTCTGTTGTAAAATTTTTATATTGTAAGTGAAGTGGTATATTATTACTTACAGGTAGGTTGTGACAGGTTAAAGATGAATACAGTAAAAAAATACATTTGTAGCTAATAAGCCACCAAAGTAGTTAAGTTAGAATGACATATAACAGAAGAGGAAAAGGGAACAAAGACTATATAAGGCAAATAGAAAACAATAACAACATGTTAGAGTTCAACCCAACCATATCAATAATCAAGTTAAATGTTAATGGTCTAAATACCCCATTTAAAAGACAGAGATTTTTCAGATTGGATAAAAAAGCAAGAGCCAACTATACTGCCTAAAAGAAACATACAGACAAAATATAAATGTATATTTAAATACAAAGCAAAAAAGCCGAAAAAGTAAAAGGATGGAAAAAGATATACAATGCCAAAACTAATCAAAAGAAAGCTAGAGTGGCCATGTTGATTTCAGACAAGTAAGATTTCAGACCAAAGAATATTGCAGTGATAAGGAGGGTCATTTCACAATGGAATCAATTCATCAAGAGGACATAATAACAATATAGGCATACCTCATTTTAGTGCGCTTTGCTTTATAGCACTTTGCAGACGTTGCATTCTTAACAAATTGAAGATTTGTGGGAACCCTGCATTGAACAAGTCTGTGAGCACGATTTTTCTGACAGTATTTGCTCACTTCGTGTCTCTGTGTCATATTTTGATAATTCTCACAATATTTCCAACTTTTTCATTATTGTATTTGTTACGGTGATCTATGATCTTTGCTATTACTAATTGTTTTGGGGCACCACAAGCCACACCCCAATAAGATGGCAAACTTAATTAGTAATTGTTGTATGTGTTCTGACACACTACCAACCCATGAGTTTTCCATCTCTCTCCCTCTCCTTGGGCCTTCCTATTCCCTGACACAGCAATAACGTTACAGTGGCCTCTAAATGTTCAAGTGAAAGGAAGAGTCAATTGATGCGGCAAATTTCATTTTTGTCTTATTTTAAGAAATTGCCACATCCACCCCAGCCTTTAGCAACCACCACTCTGATCAGTCAATAGCCATCGATATCCAGGCAAGACCGTCCACCAGCAAAAAGATTACAACTTACTGAAGGCTCAGATGATTAGCATTTTTGCAATAAAATATTTTTTGATTAAGGTATATACATTGTTTTTTACATACAGAGGGTGCCAAAAAAAATGTATATACATTTTAAGATACAAAAAAAGTGTATTAAAATTGTAATACTCAATATATACTGATAATAAAGGATGAATACAATTCATGTTTCACTTCTGCAAATACCAGAGGTGCTCAAAGTGATTACCATCAGCATCCAGACATTTCTGATTACGGTGAGCTACTGCCCGAGCAACGTTGACCAAAGTGTCTACTTGTATTGCTGCGCATGCTGTTTCAATTTCTTCACACAGTACCATGCATTTCAAAGTTATCATGAATGTGTGCAATTGTTTGGTGAGTTGGACGTTCTGTTGCATATTCACGCCTCCAATTGTTGTTGTACTTCCACAACATTCTCGAATTTCAAATACCACTTCAAGATGGTCTTGCGCTCCTCCAATGACAACTGTGCTTTCACCATTTTCTTTGAATGTCCTGCCTGTTGCATGGTGACGCTAGCATTCATTTGATTAACACCATCTTTTGAGCGAATGTCATACTACACATTGTTACTGTAATTCAATTCAATTTCGAAAAGTAATACGTAGCGAACAGCTCTTAAAATGTGTATACATTTTTTTGGCATCATCAGGATAATGCTATTGCACACTTAATACGCTACAGTATAGTATAAACATAACTTTTATATACACTGAGAAAACAAAAAATTAGTGTGACTCATTTTATTGCAGTGATCTATACCTGAACCCGCAATATCTCTGAGGTATGCCTGGAATAAACATTTAGGCACTGATTAACAAAGCTTCCAAAGACACAAAATGTGCATTGTATTTAATAATAAAATAGGTAGAAAAAAAATGCATGGAGCAAAACCTTATAGAACTGAAAGGAAAGGTAGACAAATCCACAGTTATAGTTAGAGGCTTCAACCCTCTTCGATTAGTTGATAGAACAATTGGACAGCAAAATCAGTAACGATGTAATAAAGACTTGAGCAACACTGCCAACTATCTTGACCTAATGGGCATTTGTAGGACACCCACCCACAGCAGGATGCGTGCTATTGTCAAGTGCACACAGGACATTCGCCCAAATATATTATGGGCCATACAACAGGTTTAAATTTAAAAGGATTCAGATCATACAACATATGTTATCTAAATACAATGAAATTAAATTAGAAACCGGTAACGAAAATATCTGGAAATACCCCAGTATTTGGAAATTAATTACCCTACTTCTAAAAACTCCGGGTCAAAGAATAAATCAGAAGGGAAATTACAAAATATTTGAATTGAATGAAAATAAACAACATAACAGAATTCTACAATGCTATTAAAGCACGGTTAATAGGGAAATTTATAGCCTTCAGTGTCTACAATGGAAAATAAGAAAAGCCTCAATCAATGACCTCGCATCTACCTTAAGAAACTACAAAAAGGGAAAGGAAATTAAACCCAAAGCAGACAAAAGAGAAATAATAAAGAGTAGAGATCAATAAAATAGAAAACAGAATCAACAAAAGTGAAAATTCTTTGAGAAGATCAATACGATTAATAAACCTCTAGCCAGTCATGGGGGGGGAAGGCAACAAATGTCAGAAATGAAACAGGGTACATCACTATAGCTATTAAAAGGCTTACGAATAAGTTTATGCCATTAAATTTGGCAACTTAGCTGAAATTTACAAATGCCTTAAAGACAACAAAGCTTACTTAAGAAATAAACTGAATAGCTTTGTATCTATTAAAGGCACTGAGTTTATAGTTAAAAATCTTCCCACAAAGAAAACTCCTAGAAAAAGATGATAATACATCATAATCAAGTGCAGTTTATCCTAGGAATGCAAGCCTGCTTTGACATTTGAAAATGAATGTCTCTTACCATGTTAACAATTGTGAAAGATGCCAAAGAGTTTACACTTTATGATTCCATTTATAAGTAATCTTAGAAAATTTAAATTGATCTATTTTGACTAAAAACAATTAGTGGTTGCTTGGAGACATAGGATAAGAGGAGGCGATGTAGACCGGGGACAGCAGTGATTACAAAGGGGCAGGAGGAGACTTTTAAGGATGAGTATGTTCATTATCTTGATTGTGGTGATGGCTCATAGATTTATACTTATGCCAAAGCTCATCAAACTGTACAGTTTGAATATGTGCATATGAGCAGTTTATTTTGTGTCATTAGATTGCAGTAAATCTTTAAATTTTTCAATGACTTATTTTCACTTTTACTGTAGATGTAATGATTTTTCATACAAGTCACAAGTATATAGGTCTTAAGTTATTCAACCACAAATAATCCTACCATGAAACTTTTCAGAAACCTGTCTCATGTCAGGATAGTCTGTGGTATTCCAGTGACACATGTAAGTTTTATGCATATATCTTATTGTAATACTTATTACGTAGCAACTAATTACTCCTCTGCAAACACATTATAAATTGCAGAAGAAAGTAACATTGATGGTTTTTATTTATAGTTCAAGACAAAGGATTTCTTGAAAATTACAACGTGTCTCTTGAAAAGTGGTCTCTCTCCCAAGCTGTCACTGGTCTAGTAGACACAGGAAGAATATCTGAAGCTGAAGCCCTTTGCACAAAGGTATTGTTACGGTATTGAGCATTGAGATTTATGGATTCTTGTCGTATGTAGAAAATAACTTCAAAAATAGAATGCATGTTATTTAAAGAGCATATGGTGGCAGGGATGTTAATAATGATGACGATAGCAGCCAACATTTACTGAGGACTCACCATTACCCAGTCACTACATTTAGCAGTTTGTGTTTGAGCTTTACAGCAATCCTATTGACATAGGTTTTTATAATCATCCCCATTTTTACAAATGAAAAAACTAGTGCTTAGAGAGGGGCTCCCAGCTGGAAATTGATAGACTTGCCATTTGAACTCACATTTGTTTGACTCCAGGACCCAAGCTCTAAATAGATTTTTGTTTCTTTTTTCTTTTCTTTTTTTTTTTTTTTGGTACCATTAGGGAGGTAGTATTTTCCTTTGCTTTCTGGTTACTCCCTTCAGAGTAGTTTTTACATTCCTGGAATGTAGACTCTGTGAGTAAATTCTTAGCACTTTGGCTAGCACAAAATAGGGACTCAGTAAATGTTTACTGAATGAATAAATCAGTTTCATAAACCTACTCAGAAGTAATTTAACGAGTTAGAAGAGTTTTAAACATCACTTTTCCAGAAAATGTCATGTTTATAAATATTTACCGGGGAGATTGTATTGTCTTTCTAGAAGTTTTTTGAAAGATCAGTATAAATTTGACAGAGAAAGAATGAATTTTTGAAGATCCCTTAGGTACTCGAATTCTCATAGGAATAAATTTTCCATTTTATTTAAGAAATTCCAACTACGTTCAGGACAGGTTAGTATTATATAGTGAGAGTTTAGTAAACATAAATTGACAGTGGCTACACTCTTTCTGACAGAATAAAGGAACTTTTATGAACCTTTCCTTGTCATTTTTTTGTTTCAATCTCTTAGGAAAAAAAACAATCAAGTACGTTTTAGAAATAAATATATTTAAGACTATGACCTAATTAGTCAGAGGCTTGTGAGGAACAATCAATAAAGGAAGAAATATTTAAAACAATAGTAAAAGGACTTGTTTAGATAAATTTCTTTAACTTCTTCCATATGTGTATGTGGAAAGAGATACATAAACACACACACACACACATATATGTGTGTGTGTCTATATATATATATATATATATATATATATATATATATATTTTAATACATTTGTGTATGTATATGTGTGTTAGGATATAAAATAGCAGCTTAGGGAAATAGGTAAATGGGTCATTTCTTCTACTCTCAATGTGTAAGAAATCTTTGCTTGGAGGAGGGACATGTAATATCTTTGTTAAGAGGTTGAAAAAGGAAAAAAATTTATTGCTCTTTCCTGTTTACATAGTATTGTTTCTTCCAATAGAGTTAGACTTCACTGCTAATTTTATATTTTCTTAGTTGTGCTATTTCCATTCAGAACCTAAAGTTCTTAGGATATCACCTGAGAATAAACCAAGTCAAAGGGACATACTAAATCTAAAATAAATGACTTATAAACTACAATAATACCGTTGCCAATTTTAAAGATTCTTTAAATACAGAGTTTGATACTCCCAAGATGTGCAGGGTCTGTTTATTTACTTGCAAAGTTGTTTATTTTTTTAATAAGAAAAGGTCAAAATTTTTGTTTCTTAACATGGAGAGTAGCTTAATTGCCTTTTATATTTAAGAACCTATTTGATGTATTTCTATTTGGGGTTTACATTTTAGAATTTAAAAAGTAATCCTGACCAGCCAGCTGTTATCTTACTTTTGAGACAAGTTCAGTGTAAACCACTCTTGGAATCCCAAAAGCCTCTCCCAGATGTTGTACTTGAAGAGCTGAAAAAAACAGTCATGTCCAACTCAGCCTCTGTTCCAGCTTGGCAGGTAAATTCTCTCCTTTCTTACATGAGTCCTGAATTAAAATATTCTATAGCGTTAGCTGCTCCATTTTTATTTGTCTTGCCATTAAACTCACCATGACCTGAAACTTAAAAAACAAAACAAAACCAAAAACACAACTCACCATGTATCGTTTTCAAGATTTAAAGGGTGTTGTGGTCAGAGGAACTAAGGAAGTTAATACTAATTTAGTATCTGCTATAATGCTTCAAAGCTTTCTTAATTGTTGATTATAAATTTTCTCAATTTAAAACAATGTTGAAAACACTGTCTTTTACATGGGGTTGATGAGAGCTAAAGAAGCGTTACAAATGTTATAGTAAGGTTACCATAATGGTGTTTAACTCTGCTTCTAAAAGGGAAATAATGTAATTTTCCCTTAGCTACTTTGAAGCCATTCAGGCCAAGCATTTTCTTTATGGGAAATTTTTCTTTTATTGCAGATTGAATTTCTTTAATAGACATAAGATTTTAAGATTTTCTGTGTATTTAGCTTTGGTGAGTTGCAAGGAATTTGTCCAGTGCATCTCGGTTTCAAATTTATTGGCATAAAGTTGTTCATGATATCTTCTTTTCAATGTTTGTAAAATCTGTAATGATTTTCCCTTTTTTATTCTTATGTTGGTAATTTTTTTCTATTTTTTTGATAACATAACCAATTTTATTAACTTTTGAAAGAACCAACTTTTTGTTTTGATTTTATTATACTTTATTTACGTTACTGATTTCTTCTCTATTATTTACTTTGTATGGATTTAGTTTTTTTCACCTAGCTTCTTGAGATAGAAACTTATGTCACAAATTTTTCATTTTTCTCCAGTGTATGCACCCCACAAGGTTTTATGTAGTGCCTTCATTTTCATTCATTTGAAAATGTTTTCTAATTTCCATTCAGATTTCTTCTTTGAGTCATGTTTTTTTTGAAATGTGTTGCAAAATTTCTGACATGTGGGCATCTTTCTGTTACTGACTTTTAGTTTAATTCTACTTAATCTGAATATACTTCGTATGATTTCAGTTTTTTGAAATTTGTTCACACTTGCGTTATGACCCAGCATATGGTCAGATTGGTAAATGTTGCATACAACTTGCAAAGAATATGTATTCTGCAGTTGTCGAGTATCTTCTAAATATGTCATTTAAGTCAAGCTAGTTAATTATATTTACATTTTCTATATCCTTAGTAATTTTTTATCTGTTTCTTTTATCATTGTTGAGATAGGTGTGTTCAAATCTCCAACTGGGATTCTGCATTTGTCTGTTTTTTTCTTTCATTTCTGTCAACTTTTGCTTCATAAATTCTGTGTTATTAGGTGTATACAAATAGTGTTATTTCTTCCTGTTGAATTGACTCATCATTATGAAACAGCCTGCTTTATCTCTTAATATTTTTTGTCTTAAAGTCTGCTTTATTGGATATTAATACAGCTATACAAACTTTTTTTTGGTCAGTATTTACATGGTATATCTATCTGTTTTCACATTGTATTTTGATTTTGTTCCTATCTTTGCCATCTTGGGAGACTTTTTAAGACTTCAGACTGGGGGTGGCTAGTAAGCTATCGCTAATAGAATGGCCAAAAATGCTACCCCTTCCCTGACCTGGGATTTTTGTTTTTTGGTCACAAAACGAAAAAATTAACTTCATCAAAGTTTACTGAATTTGTTGGAAGTAGAATACCAGACTGTTGAACTAAAATCTTTTGGGTTCTTCTTCCTTTCTGTTTTTCAGTGGTTGGCATACATATATCAGTCCCAAGGAATGATGGGTGCTGCAGAGATGTGCTACAGAAAAAGTCTACAGGTGGCTTCCCAACAGGGCAGTTGGAGTGGGAAGCTCTCAAGTCTGTTGAGACTAGCACTGCTTGCATTAGAAGTCTGCATGGTAAGATCATGCAATAATTATGATCATGAAAAATTGATTTTTTAATTTTTCTTTCAGGTGAAAGATTTCTACATAGTGATATTCTATTGTTTCATCGCCTTCTAGTGTGGTCTCCTGATAAACTTTGTATTTGGGCTCTTGATGGACATAAGAGTAACACAAATCCATAGACTCCAACCAAACATTCTGTGTTTGGAGAAAAAACATAAAGATTTCAATTTTAAAAGTTGAATTATGGCAGAATATACAGTTTTGTTTCTTGGCAATTTAAGTTAGAATTAACCCAGCTACTCTTATGTGACAAAGATACCAATAATTAACATTTTCAGTCATTTCTTTGTTCAATTTGACATTCTGTAGGAGAGATATCTAGCAATTTTTGACTTGACATCGTGTTTTCCGATGCGAAGTTAGGTATATTAATCTAAAAGTCTTATATGGTAGTGTGGAAAACTCTTTAAGATAAATGTTGAAGTGGATGTGTGGGGAGGCAAATTGCTTAACAGTGTGTATGATATCTTATTTGAGTGGAGGTGTGTGTGGTATATATTTTTAAGAATATATATCTGTAAAAACGTGTGTGTGTGTGTGTGTGTGTGTGTGTGCTTATAAGCACATAGGAAGATACAAAAAATATAAAACAAACTTAATGACAGTTACTTTGGATAATATAACAGGGGGTCTGTAAGGGATGGTAAAGGAGAATTTTTCATTTCATAGCCTATGATAGTGTTTGAATTTTTTTTTATCATATGCATGTTACTTCTGTAGTTAAAAGATAAACTGTCATTTTTTCATTTTACAAGGTTAGAAGAAATTATCCTAGATAGGCCTGAATTAACTTATGCTTTTGCCATAGTGATCCATTGCCAGTGCTACTTCTTTCACTTGACATTTTGACAAAGAAATATAAGAATTAGGACCTTTTTTCAGCTTTGATGCTATTACTGTAGAGGATATTTAAGACCCCCTTAGGTCAAGGGCTATGTGTAGTCATCTTTTCATCCTTGCTTTACCATTCTGCCTTGTACCTAAGAGCTCCTAAGTGGTTTTTGAATGAATGAATGAATGAATGAATGAATGAATGAATAATGGCTGTCAAATTGAGGTGATTTGAGTGGAAAGAAATGGTGGTTAATGGTAATTGTAGGCCACCAAACATTTTGTTTTGTTTATCCAGTCTCTATCTATATTTAACACAAGTCTGTGATGTCGGTAGCTGGTGAGCTGTGGAAGCCACACAGAGCGCCTGTTCATGTTCTTGAATGTGAACTGGAGAAGTATGTGCTCTTTCAGTCTAGCTGATTATTTGTTAGTTAATAAATATCACTTAGTAGTGTGGGGTTTTTTTGTTTGTTTGTTCTTAAAAATGGGAAATTAAATCTGACCTGGACTAAAACAATAATAGCAAACATGTATAGTACTTAGCCTTGCTAGGCACTGTTGCAGTGCTTCACTCATGCTAACTAATACGCACAATGATGTGGGATTTAGCTTCGGTTTAGTAATATCCATATATACCTGCCCCTTTCCCCAACCACCACAAAAGTGTTTTCTCTAAGCTTTGCTTTGGAACATTTGAAAGCTTGCTTCCTGGCATGTGTCGGCAGTTTGGCTCAAATAAACTCTTATAAAAACTCAAACAAACAAACAAACGAACAAATAAATAAATAAAAGACTTGGTTGTGGTTCTGTTATTTACTACCTGTGAAAACTTTAGCCAGTTAAGCTGTTTATAGCGCCCACTTTTTTTTTTTGTAATAGTGGAGATAATAATACCTGCTTTGCCTTCTTATAAAGTTGTGATGAATATCAAATGAAATAACATTTACAAATGTATGTGGTCATAAACCTTAGAGCACTGTCCTAACTTAATTTGGTCTTGTTATAAGATTTGACACCCAACAATTATAAGGAGACGCCCTATTTCTATGGTAAATAGATGGCATGGTGCAGAAGAGGGGTATATTAAAATTAGACTGTTTTATGAGAGGCTACTGTATGGGTGATAATATATGAACTGGATATTAAACTGAAAGTTTCAACCAAGATATTACATATCAGGTTCCAAAGTGCAATATTAGAGGAAGATACAGAGTTTTGAAGAAGGTAGAAGACTAACCTGTATGGAAGCTATAAAGGGATTAGAAGAGTGCAGTTGGAGAAGGATTGTAAAGAAATTTCTTTGGAGAGTGTTGTTGCCTCCCCATCTTCTCTCTGGCACATTTCCACACAGAGATGCTCACAAAATGAGGAAGGAAGTGCTGCCAGAGACAGGGAGGCCTTGATGTGGGACCTCTGTGGGCCTGGAGGCACATGTCTAGAAGCATGTGGACAGCTGCCTGGCACAGTCCTCAGACGCCATGGCTCTCGACCTGCTGTGTGAGGACAGGGAAAAAGAGTTGCTAGTGTTTTGGAAAGTGAGCACGTGCTTCAAGGAGAGAGTGATTAGCAGGGTGAATCCCAAAGGTGGGTAGGAGTCTGTGCTTGGGTACCACAGAGGGAGGGACTGAAGGAGCGTTTCTGCAGCATAATGTAGGGGTCAGCAGCACTCCTGGAGTTTGGTAGCTCGAGGAATGAGCAATACCAAATGTGAGAGGAGATTGGGGAGGAATTCTGTTGGATCCTATCCAGTAGGGCCACATAGAGGAGTGATGGGATCTCAGCACAAAGGAAGCCAGAGGCTTCCAGACCGCTCAAGGATGTGAAAAGAGGGGACAGAATGGAGTACACTCACCCAGGTTAGAGGACCTTCAGGTCAGCAGGACTGCCTCATGGGCATGCGTCCTGTGCAGTGCAGGGGGCTCCGCACCGGATGTAATGCTCTATAGTCGCTGTCTTGAAATGCTGAATCATTTTTGAACAAAGGGCGTTGTTATTTTGCACTGGGCCCTACGGATTCCATAGCTGGTCCTATGAGAAGAGACTACCCATGAAGTTAGGGATCTCTGATAAAGCCAGGAAAGTCTGGGTGAGAAAAAGAGCTATAAATATTTGTCAGGCCCAGAGAGCTCCACATTATCTTACAATGGCAATCAAATACAAACTGCAGGTATTTCAGTAGGGGCCTGAAACTGCAATTAGCAAGAAAAGATACAAGTGTTGGGAGGAGGAACCAGCTGTCTGATAGCCATACCCTAGCTGGGAGCTGAGGAAAGAGGAGTGGGGAGCATATTATCTTTAAATGAAGAGTGAAGTGTTGGAAAGAAGAGGACGTTCTAATTAACACTGTGTTTACGAATCAGTAGAAGCAAATGGATGTAAGAGTCATGAGGTCTACTGAATTGCCATCTAGGGACAGAGGAAAAATCTCATATAATAAATTTTTAAGACATAATGGGAAGACATTTATTTTAAGACATAAAATAAATGCATTCTAATCACATTATTTAGTATACAGTTATATATAGCAACTTTTTCCCTATATAATAATCTTTGGGCTAACTTTACAAAATATATGATGAGTTCTAGGAATTTAGAGAGTGTATTATGAAAGCAACCAGTGAGAGTTTTGTGTTCCTGGTTTTTAAAAATATATTAGGAATAATTTTATTAGTATGGGCGTTTCCTTATTTTTTTTTATGAGTTGTACCCAAGGTCCCGTTGCTCTTATCATTATAAAAGATGTCTCACAACCTCTGTTCTGTTTTCAATTCATTATCTTTATAGCTTCCTCTTCCTTGATTACACAAATTACTGTTGCCTGTGCTGCTCTCGGAGTTTATTACGCTAACATTTTTTTTATCATTTAGTATGTGAGACGGATTATGTGTTGACTCATTATATTAACTTTATTAAAATGTGTATTCTAGCTATCTGTAATTATGAAATCTTGGTTACAATTTGAGTTTTTTTAATGAAAGATTTTAAATGAATTTTTTTTCTTCTTACATAATTCAGTAGAGTGTTCATTTTATTTTCAGTTACTCTTTCTTAGGAAATACTTCCCTCTGTTATTTCTGAGTCAGTACATATGATAAGAAACTAAAGTTTGCAATCTAAGTAATGTATAGACACCTTAACATTTCCTCCATAAAGTGAAATTCTTAAAAAAGTTTTTCAGTATTGATGACTTTGATTTGATTTCTTTATCTCTGATCTGCTTTGCACCTTTTTTTCTATATTGGGATTTTATGAAAATATTTTATTTCAGCCTTTCCTCTCTCCTTAGATAATTTTTGAAATGTAGAACTTTATATTTATCACTATCAGTTAAAGAATCATGTTAAATTGAGTTTTGTATATTTGGTGGACCGTAGGGTTAGTAACTGATAGACTTTATTCTCCTATATAATAGAACAGTACATTTTCTTTTAGCAAATATTTTAGTGTTTTTTAAGCCGTGTTTCCTCTTTGAGAACCTCCTTTATCCCAGTCTACCCTGTTTTCTAGCTCTTTTAGGGCAGGAATCAGATTTTAATCATTTTGTAGGATTATTCTCCCTGTAGCATTTACATGGCAACTTAGACAAGTAGGCATTCAATAAATGAGAGTTCAACTTCCATCTTTTAAGGTAAACATGTCAAAAGCTTTGATTTGATTTGCTATTTGTCTTATGTTTTTACAGGCTAACATTCCCAATGATCATTGGCCGTCCTTGGTTCAAGAAGCTACAGCTGAGGCTTTGAAACTTTGCTTTTGTCCACTAGCTGTCCTTTTACAAGCTTTGTTACAGTTCAACCGCAAAATGGGGGCAAGGTGTGAGGACTCTTTGTTCACTTTTTTTCTTGGAAATATTTCTCACTTTTAATCCTTCTGGGAAGCAAAGATTTAGAATTTAGTTTTACAAACTTTGTCATTATTCATATATCAGTATCTACTTTGGAAAGGCTGGTTCTAGTAACCCACCCAATAAGGAAGAAAATAAAGTCTTACACTTATTTAAAAAAAGTAATTTGGTATACAGAAAATATGAGAGATTTGGCATGATGGCATTTCAAGTGAGGAAGGCCTTGGTGTTTTTGTTCTTTATTGTCTTAGAATGGGCCACAGTGTAATGCGGATTCTAGAAACAAACAAAACCAAACAGACCCACGTTGAAGGCTAGACTGACTTAAGTTCTTGCAAGGCAATAAGCTATGAAAAGAGTAATAATAAATATTGAAAAGGCAGAGACATGTTATAATTAATGTGGGTTTTATAACTAGAAAATCCAAAAGCTTCTCAGATAAAAACATAAAAATTCTAGCAGTCTTTTTATTGGAGAGTGGGTATAGGGTCTGATAAATTTGAAGAAAATTACTTAAAGGTCATATGGATGATAAAACAGACAAGAGTATTTCAACATTCTGGGAATAATATCTAGTTCTAATGGATACCACACATTAACACAAAGCAACTGTAAGTAAAACAGTTGATTCAAAAAATTATTAGAATACAATAGGTGATGTAGACATAGAGCTTAATACATATAAATATGCTGCAAAGATCATATCAACAAAGTAGGAGTGAAGGAAGAATTAAGACCTATGGCTAATCAGCAATTTCAGTACCATTTATTAATATTTATTTATGGGCATTATTTTTAAATTAAATTTATTGGGGTGACAATAGTTGGTGAAATTACATAGGTTTCGAGTGTACATTTCTATAATACATCATCTTTATGTCACATTGTGTGCTCAACACCCAGAGTCAGTTCTCCTTCCATCACCATATCTTTTTTTTTTTGACTGATTTCACCAAGAAATGTTTTTGGCTGGAATTTAAGCTTCCTAATGAACTCCTTCTGCTGATTCTCATTGTGGGTTACTTAGAGGGCCTTACCCCCTTTCCCTAGTAATCTCTGTTAGCACCTCTCATAATTTTTATCACCACCAAAAATCAGCCCAAACAGACATACAGCATAAGAAAAAACAGTGTGCTTACTATGTGATTTCTATGTATAGGCATCCTTAAGACAAGTTCTTTAGCTCCTGCTTGAAACCAATGCTACTTTTAAGAATCCCTATTCAGCATTTCTGAGTCACCACTATTTACGTCATTTCTACAAGTACAGAAGTCTTCAGAGTCATAGATGTTTGTAAATTAGAAAAAAAAATGAGAACACAGCTGTAAATCAGTCTGTTGTTACATGGGTTCCCATATTGTACATTCTTGAAAACATGTACTAAAAGCCTGATAATACACACTTAGCCTCTAGTGTAGATGTTAAGTATTTCTCCTTGTTCCACTCTGTGTTATTTTTTATTATTTATTGATTTATTTTCTGCCAATTTGTAAAACAAATTAGTGGTAGAGCACTCAGAAGTGCACATAATAGGGGACTTTCCCTTATTCTATTTGGGATGAGCCTTAATTTACATATCTGCAAAATGGGAATAATAAACAGCAATTTGCCTTACAAGGTCGTGAATGTTAAATGTAAACATATATGTAAAGCACTTAGCATTAAGTACCAAGCAAATAATAAAGAATAAATGTTACCCATTATTATTACGTATATTTTTATGTGAATAAAAAATTCATTAAGTAATCAGCACCACATATGCAAAAGAATGAGGAAGATAATGTATGTGTGAGTCCAGTCTGTGAATTATTTTATATTCATTTATATGCTTGGACTGAATGTAAATATCTTTTCCCCAGAGAGACACGGCGACTTTTGGAGAGAGTGGTGTATCAGCCTGGGTATCCCAAATCTATTGTGTCAACTGCACGTTGGTACCTACTGAGACACTTACATGCCAAAAATGACTACGAGCTCATTAATGTAAGTCATTGATTTTATTCAATGTATTTCATCTTGGACCTTTGTGGGAGGAGGGGTAAGGCTTGCTGTCTGGTGCATTGTAGGACGTTTTACCAGCATTTGTAACCACTGTCCTCCTCCCTCCACCCAACTGTGACAACCAAGGATGTCTTCTAGACATTGCCAAATGACACTTGAGGGGAAATTGCCCCTGGTTGAGAAACACTGATTTAACCTGTAGGAAATACATTCTCCTAATGTGCTGTGTAGAATAAGCGAAAGCAGACAAAGGTGCAAGGTGGTGGGTGTGGTATTTCTTAGGACCAGTGCAGTGGAGGCAAATGGGAAGATAGGATACAATTACAAGCGCAGTGGTACCTCAGTTTTCAAACTTAATCTGTTCCGGAACGTAGACTGTTTCAAACGTAGACATTTTGAGTTCTGAAACGTTCGAAAACCGAGGCACGGTTTCCCCATAGAAAGTAATGCAAAATGGATTAATCCCTTCCAGAGCTTTAAAATCAACCCCTAAAACTGCAAATGCCGCATGAGTTTTACTATCAAATGATACCATAGATCCATAAAATTTACAGCATTCGTAAACGGAAATGTTCGTCAACGGAGACATTCGAAAACTGAGATACCACTGTGGTAGAATTTAATGTGGTGTTCATATTATTTTAGAAAAGTTATTTTACTTATTCTTTTCTATAAAGTGCATGTGTCGTTTTCTTTTTTTTTTTTTTTCATGTGTCGTTTTCTACTCTGCTTATGGGATGGCTCTGGTATATAAATATGAAAACGTGTATATCTAAAATTTCTTTTTAAAAAGGTAGAGTATGTAAAACATGTATTGGGTTCACATTCTCATAACTTCAGCCAGCAATTTTTAAAACACAATGAAAAGTAGTGAGAGGCTTTAAGACCTACAACATTTGAAATACTGTTTGCCTTTCAGTGAAAAATACAATATTAAAGAAATATTAACAAAAACAAGAAAGGCCGTATAATCAGCATATTGCAAACCAAAAAGGAAGAACTTGTGTGAACATTGGGAGACCGTTCACCATGGTCTCTGGCATTTCTAAACATCTGATGAACAGAGGGCCTGACTGCCCTTTGTTCCAGACTGTCTTTCCAAGGATGTATGTACAGTGAAAGCTTTGGGAGCCAGAGCTAAGTGTCTCCCTCCACAGCACACAGTAGGCCTGTTTGCTGCCCACAATGAAAGGCTCGGGTGTCCTCAGCTCAGGGTTCCTGTTGTATGATGCACCCCACTCTGTATGTGGGAACTATGTGTCCATCCATGTCACCCCATGAGACTTGGAGGCAAAGGGAACAGATGCAGACGTGCTGATGTGCATGATGTTTGCTGTACCATAGATAGTAGAGGCCTTTGTCTCTGACCCGGGAGCCCTGGTATTCCGGCAGTATCGTGAAACTGTGGCAGACTAGCTTGTTAGCTTGCATGTAGAGCAAAATCTCGGACCCTTCCCAGTGTTTGAAAATGAACAACCAAAATGTGTCTTAGTAATCGAATGATCAACTGAAATTAAATCTTCTAGTTTGTGGAATTGGTGAAAATCATGGAAAGGTTCCTGATAGAGCCTAGAACCCAGAGCTTTGATCCTAAGCTGTGGTTTTAAAGGAGAACAATGTCGTTTGGATATTTCTGTGCATAAAACGGCCTTTTGGAGTAAGGAGTTAGCGGTGATAGTATTGTAAACAAAGAGGCCCAACAAAATGTGTAATTTTACACAGTGCTGACAGTGGTAACAATTGAAATGTTGGCATCTGTACGAATTGAGCATTTGAATAAATTGTGCTTATCTCTGCTGTTAGCTTTGGTCGAACAATTAATTTCAGCAAAAATGGCTGAAGGGTTGCCCACAGTCGCTTTTTCTCTTGTCGTTTGATAGTGCCTGCTGCCCTTTGGCATACGTGGCTTCTATGAATCTAATATAGACATTGTTAATGAACAACGTGCTGACCTGTCTGTGACTTCCCACAGGTGCTGCTGAGCGATGCTAAAACTCATGGAGATACAAGAGCATTGGAACTGAATCAAAAATTATCTTCACAGTAACAATGCATTTTTTATAGTAAGCAAGCGAAGAAACAGCTATTAGAAAGAACTAAACAATGAATCAAGACTTTTCCCCAAAGCATCATTTTTTAAGACTATGTATTATCCATTCCTTTTTTAAATCTAAAGATGTTTAAGTTCTTAAACTAGGGATGTAATTTCCGATAAACTCTTACATGTAACTTTAATCTGAAAAAAATCTTTTTGAGAAGTTCATAATGAGAGGAGAAAAACGTGATTCCCTTATTCAACAGTTATTTATAAACCATTATTTTCTCCATTTTTGCATGGTGCACAATAGGGTTTTTTGTAATCCCTTACAATAAAGCCTTAATAGCCATTTTCATCATATGCAAAGCAAACTAGCACAATGCAAAGTTTAATTCCTTCTATGCATTTTAGAGTTCAGCAGGCCAACTCATCATAAAATCTAAATCTTGTAACCTGTTTTACTAGTGGTTCATCTCAGGTTCTGTTGAAGAAGCATGATATAAATGTTGGTGAGTCTTTTACTGCTAATGGATATGTTTATACAATTTAAGACGCTCAGGTGTATGGCTGCATTTAAAAAAATGAATGGAAAATTTTGGAAAATAATGCTGACAGTATTTAATCAATCATGTAATTCCTTCAATTATGATGAAAAGACTTGAACTTTCTGAAATAAAATATAGTGTCGTGTTTTCTTTATAGTATCAATATCAGATTTAATTTTTAAATTCAAATTTTAAAACTAGAGAGCACATTTACCTATTTTATTTATTTTTTTCAAAAAGCCCTTTAAGTATTTGAAGAAACTATATGTCACTTTGGATTTGTGTTTTAAAAAACATTTCAGACATTAACATATTGTACAAAAATGTGTGGTTGTATGATTTGTTTGTAGTTTTTCTAAACCAGCAGCTTCACAATATTACTTTATGAGATAATGTAAATTGATTATATTCTGTAATTAAATTTTACTTCAGAGATTAATAATCTGTTGAACTGACTATAATTTGATGAATTCCCAAATTTGGCTGAATATTATTCAGACCCATGCCATCAGAATATTTAAGGATTGGGGCCTAGGACTCTGCATTTAAAGGGCATGCTTAAGAGATTCTAATATCCATTCAGGTTTGTGAACCACTGGATTGATCCAGTGATGATTCTTCCCTTTGTTTCTTTAACAAGATCAAACAACTTGCCATTCTCTGCCCATTTCGTCCTTATCCTCACAGCTGTCAAACTGATTCAGTGCTCTTAACAGCCTGGCCCACAAACTTAGCCAGAGCTATGCTGCTGCAAGGGCCTGTGCACTCCTAGTGCCGTGCTGTCCTGCAGCCTGTAACTACAGAATGGGCTGGCTGCATCTGCTTAAATGCTTGGATTCAGTTCTACTTCTCCAGCTGCTCTCTGGGGTACCCCTCATTTCACAACTTTTAGCTACAGTATGGACTTGGTTAGCCTTTGCTCCAGGTCTACAATCTAGGAGTAACCTTTGACTCTGTTTCCTAGTTCTGGCCTCCAGGGACCTCAGACCCAGGTTTTCTGAAAGAGAAGATTGGTAAACACCTTATTAATACTATCTCAGGTAGTTATTTCTTGCATAGATGCCCCGTTACTATGTGCCTCAAATCATTCCTAACCATATAATTTTTATAATTTACTTCATCCCAGACCTATGCTAAGTGTTTTAAACGTTGTCATTAATCCTAGTTAGTAAAGGAGAGTGTTGCTAAACAGCATGTGTAAAGCAAAGGAAATTCTAAGTGAATCAATGTTACCAGGTTTTAGGAACTTGAAAAGTGGCTGAAATTTCCATTCAGAAATTAAGCTTTATACATAAGCTTAATTAGAGAAATTATATTAAATTTTACTTCCTGAAGTACCAATATTTAGCATTTATATTATTATTTTGTTAGATTTTTTTTGAGAACTATAGTGCATTTTTATCTACCATATGGCTATTATTGATTATTTAGGTGTTTATAGGCTAGCTTGGCATCTGATAGTCATATCCTGTGGGAGAAATACATTTCAGCTTATGAGTAAACTTTTGGAACACTGTCTGTTTGGGATCACTTGTCAGATTGAAGTCTCAGGATGAAAGAAACAACCTTAGTTTAAAATGCTCTTTTTCACTTTCCAAAATGAGTTGACAAATTTCCTTTAACTTGGGAATTTACGTAGAACAGGATTGGACAGAAACACTCAGGTTACTGTACATTAAGGGAATTAAAAGATGTGGTTATTTAAAACAGTGTGAAACATTAATTGGGTAAGTGTTTCAGGTAAAGTTTAGGTAAATTAGGTACCTCAGTTTTTGGTTTAGAAAAAATGTGGTCACTTAAGCTCTGTAGCACATGAAGACCACCCACAGTGTCTCGCTGTCCCTGCGATATGTCATTATGACTCTTTTCTTTTCTTTGACTGATTAGAATAGGAACTTGTTGAAGAGCAGTATTTTAAATTTTAATGTACCCGAACAAATAGCCTGCACAACCAAAATTTGTTTTTATAAATGCTAAATTATCTTTAGACCTCAAAATGTTTTCAAGTAAGAAACTTACAAATAGTATCTCTTTAACAAACAACTGCTATGAAACATTGGAAATACTTTTTTCTTATATTTTGAATTTAGAATTGAAAACACCTATTTGTTTTAGTGGGGGGAAACGATACCAGGAGAGGGATAATTAAAATTAGTATATGCATCGAAAAATGGGTTGGATTCTGTATTACATCACTGGACGGTTGAAATACTTTTCAGGTCAAGCTCTCCTTTGAATCAGTACAGGAGTTCATTTGGGCTTCATGCTTCACATACTTTCCCTGTATATAATACCTATTATAAAAACATTTACATTAATTTTTCTGGAGAGAAGATGGACAATGAAAAAAATGCTTTCTTTGCTATTTCGGCTTGTGGTAGGCAGAATAATGGCCCCCCAAAGATGTCCATCCCCTGATCCCAGAATTCGTGAACACCTGGCAAAAGGGACTGTGCAGATGTGATCGAGGGTGTGGACCTTGAAAGGGGGAGGTTATCCTGGCTTTAATCATGAGGCCTTAACAGTGGAGAGTCTTTCAATGAGAGAAGTGACACAGAATAAAGTCAGATTCTACGTTGCTGGCTTTGCAGATGTAATAAGGGCAGCCTCTAGAAGCAAACAAAAAAAAAAAAACAAGGAAACTCTCCTGTGGAGTTCCCAGAAAGGGATGTAGCTTGAGTGCCTACTGTGTGCCAAGCTATTTACAGTATTACCTCATTACCTCTCACATATTTCACAGTAGATACTATCTTCATTTTACAGACAAAAAATGAGAACTCAAAGCGTCGCTCTTCAAAAATTATCTATATTCTTAGGCAAACAGAATCTGGCCGCCACGACCATTTCCAATACTTTTGTCAAATTTTGTTAATAATTCTGTTAATCTCAAAGAAATGTAAATGAGTCGAGGTGTGTACCTTGGGACTGACTCAATTATCCTACTAAGGTGTATTCTGATGCTACTGGTTACCTGGTGCCACTGTCTGAATTCTAGGAAGAAACTTAGGAGGAAGGAAACCTCCTCCAAAGGACTAACTGCAATTTTTTTTTTTTCAAGCTTTGTTTGCAAGTTTCAACCTATGTAATGATAAGGAATACTCCATCCTTGTTGGGTTTTGAACTTCACAGAAGCTGAGGCCAACAGTGAACTAATTGTTATAGTTAATCCTTGATAACATCACAAGTGCTGGCCCTTGGTTTTCTCTTTGGCTTTTCTAACCTCTCTTCCATCAACTTTCATTTGGCCTTCCTGTACGTTAGGTACCTAGCACTTCCTTGGTTTTGAAAGATCTTGCTCTCTCCTTAGTTAGCAACTAATTTCTACGGAGGAGGTAGTTGATAAAAGTTCATAGGTGTGTGTGTGTGTGTGTGTTCCTTTTGGGGGAATTTTATGTTGGCATTGTGAATACTCTAAAGCCTTTGAGTGCTAACCTGTGGAATTGAGTCATAAAGACTGGATAGATTCCTTGGTTTAGGAGTCGTTTGAGGTTGCAGGAGTGGGTTTGTCCAGCACCATTCACGTGCCTCCATAAGTTCACTTCCCTCTTGAAATCCCCACGTGTCTCCCTTATGAATGCAGTGCTTTACTTTTTTGGACAAGCATCTGGTCGTTGGATACTAAGGGCTTTTACCCAGCAGTCATAGTTGTTGGGTTTGCTTTGATGGCCATGACCTATGGAGCAAATATGCATCACTGGACACTGACATCAGCGCCTCACCCCCTCCAGTCAAGGTCTGTAATGTTTTATCTGTTAGCCTCCCTCCTCAGAGATGATAGAAAGAAGCGCTTTTAAAGTAGAGGAACATTTCCTCATTATAATGTTCCAGGAGCAATCTATATTTTGCATTTCTTTCTGCTTTGCTCCACTGCTAGACGTATTGCAAGCCAAGGTATTTCTTCTCATACATGTAAAAGGGCCTTTTTGAACTGATACACGTCTAGAAACTGATCTGAATTGAATAGAGGTGAATGAAAGAGTATCATGGAACTTGTCTTTCCCATAAAATCCCAAAGCTCTGTTTATTAATCAGTACCATTTATCAGGTACAATACCTATATGCATCAGATGCTGCATTAGATGGTCTGCATATATTTAGAGAAACAATAGAGTAGAATGTTTAGGAGCAGTTCTCTGGACTTGGTGAGTTCAAATCCTGCCTCCCTCTCCTACTAGCAGTGAAACCTTACATAAATTACCTACCCTCTCTGTGCCTCAGTAATAGGCATCTGTTTGGAGTGTTAAAACACTTAACCGAGATAAAGTGCTTAGAGCAGTCTCTGATACCTATTAATAGGCCAGTAAGTGTTTTTCTAATTCTTTCAATAACATACAAGGGAGGTGTCATCTGCCATTTTAAGATGAGGAAACTAAGACTCTGATATTAAAAAACATCCAGAGTCACATATCACATTAACAGTGACGGTGACATTGGTTTACAACTCAGGCTGTCCAATCGCAAGACCCCTCAAGACTTCTCAGCAGAGAAGTTTGCTTATTTTTCTGTTTTCTAAGTTTGTTTCTTTTGGGACAAGAGAGGACCTGGTTTATGACACTGCTGGGCACATGTGTCTTCCAGCGTTTATCACGTGTGTAAACATCTTCTGTAAAGGAAGTAGCAGAACTCTACCAGGGAACAGGGGTTATGGAAATTTAGTCTGTGGAGTTATACAATTTCATGACTGTATATTAAGGGAAAGATCTGAAATAACAAACCTTTATCACACATGTATGTGACTCTAATCTCCTGGGGAGGGAAATGCCGAGCTGGGTAGGGGCCAAAACAGCCTATGAAACCCTCACACGATGATACTTCTGCCACTTCACTGCTGTCTCCACATGCTTACCTAAGGATTTCCAGGTTCCTCTCTGTCCTTTCGGTGTTAGGTGTCCTTGGGGTTCTTCCCTGGTCTCTGTTTCTCACTGTATTCTTCATGTCTCCCACCCCCACCACCCAACCCCTGGCATCCCTTCCTCACCCATAACCTCAACAACCATTTCTATGCTAAATCCTCAATTCAGATCTTTCATGCTCCAGGTCCTTGCTCGCACTAACCGCCGGATACCTCCTCTTGGACGTCCCATAGACACCTCAAAATCAGTTAGTTTAAAACTGAGCTCATTATCCTCTTTCTCCTGCAACATCTCCCTCCTTCCCCACCCAAATTTGCTTCTCCCACTGTGTATTCTCCATGTTACAGAGGGATCTCTCTAAAAGGCAAATCTGATAATGTCACTCTCCTATTTAAAATCCTTTAAAGGCTAGTCTGGGCACCTGAAGATTAAGCCCAAGTTCTTTAACATGAGTTACAAGGCCCTTTGTGATCAGACACCCTACTCCCCCTAACTTTCCAGCCTCCTCTTTTGCTATTTACCTTCCCCACCTCCACCACACACATGTTAGGTTCTGACCATATTGAACTTCCTGCAGTTTTCTGGAATGTGTTCCATTCATTTGGCCTCCAGGACTTTGCTCAGGCTGCTCCATCTGCCTGAGCCCCCACCTCTACTAATCTAGTCCCTTTCCCTGGGCTAAGGTCTCTATACTTTAGACGTCTCAATTCAGATGCCCCTGTTTCTGAAAGACCCCTTTGCCTGATTCCCCATGTTTTTGCTAAATGCCTCTCCCGGGTGCTCCTGTCACACCTTGTACTTGCCCATGTATTTGCCAGTGTAACTGTTGGTCTTTTCCGGTAGACTATAAATTTCCGAAATGCAGGGCCCATGTTTAGTTTGTTCAATGTTGTATGCCCAGTGCCCAGCACATGAATGAATGGAGCCTGCAAAGATATAAAAAGTATCTCACAAAAGTTGGAGACCCTTCATAAGGTAAAAACACAGATACTTGTGTGTGTGTGTGTGTGTGTGTGTGTGTGTGTGTGTATCATAGATCAAGTTTTTCCTTGGTGTTTTTGCTGCCACTTGCTGCTACTAGGGGTGACACCTACAGAAGTGAGCAGGTGTTTGGTAAGTTTCTATAGAAGAGGGGAGAGGTGCTGGTGTCCGGAGCACTCCGGGGATGCTGTTTCTTTGACCTTGGGCCTTACTGCAGTCCTGGCCCTCGCATGGTGGGTATAGCCAGTCACAGTGGGGCCGACAAGGCAGTTACCTATGTAGCATAAGGCAAGAAATGTGTCCTTCCTCTTCAGTAGGGAAGCAAAAATAGTTTGAGCATTATCATTTAGACCTCCATGTAAATAATTTCATATGATTTCCCTCCCTAAGAGCAGGTTTTGATAAGAGGAAAGAAATGGCAGGAAATGCTGGGAGGTGGCAGGACCCTTGGACTATCCACGCCTGCTTAGATCATGTTTGGGCCCAAAGCGAGGACTGAGATATTTTAACATTTGCCTGCAGCGTGGATAAGTATTGCAGATTCCGTGTTGCTCAGACATCCTCCTGTTTGTGGAGAGAGAAGTGTGACATCTCTCAAGGGACTAAGTTTTGGTGTTTGGAATAGAATAAAGTGCATACAGAACTTCTCTAGGGGGCGATTTTTCTCCTTGTCACCATTTGGATCCACAGCAGAATACATGCAAAGGGAGGCAGGAGCAGTGCTCTACTGGTGCCTGAGAAGAGGTGAATTCACTGTGAAATGATGGCTTTTGAACCTCAGGGCCCCTCACATGCATGAGCCCTAGAAATGTATTTACAAGCTTTTGTAAATTTTGCATAAGACATTTCGATTACAATAAGGTCTTTCATTAAGACCAATGTCTCTTGCCACTCCCACTTCCCTTGATGTCAGGTGCTCCTGGCCTGGCTGTGGGCATCTTTGGATCCAGCTAAAGAGACATTGAGTTGGGGATGCCTTTGGGTTAGAGGGATATATGTATGTTCTTCACAGTTTCTTCTGTATGGAGTTAATTGCTGCTGTCCTGAGGTGGCAGCGGCTTCCAGGAATGATCTTACAGACGACTGTGCCCACACATCAGGACAGGACATCAACAACAAATCAGAACTACATAAGCTTTAGGCCGCACAAAACCTGGAGCCACCATCTCACTGGGCAGAGCTCTCAGGCCACCTAGAGTCTGTGCAAACCTGCGAACACCCCAGTATGGGGTCCCAAACGAGAATGCTGGCCGAGGATCCTTTGGCCCCCTACCCGCTTACGTTATATACAGGTCTCCGCGGTACCGGTCAACACCAATGACAGAGACCCATTCTGGGAAAGCTTTTGGCTTCACCCTGCACCATTATTTGAATTGCATTTTAGTTTGGAGCATTTTTTGCTTTTGTTTACAAGGAAAAAACAAATGCATCAGCATCTTTCACCCCCCCCCGCCCCCCCCACCGGCTGTGTGTTCTTGATGCTTTTGTAGCTGTATCGTAGAGTGAAAAACAGGTCTGAGTGAGAGGTCTTGGCAGTCGGTCTGTGTGAATTCCTAATTTAAACCTTCCTACAACCACGTATTTGGTTGATTACAAAGAGTTACTCTTTTAGCCTAATAGTGTATTTGTTGTGGTGATTGTTTTTTAAAATATATTTTTGCTAGAAACAAAAGTACTGTGTTGTAATAATGTGAAAACATTAATACATGGTTGATGTAAAAAACAAAATTTTTATAATCCAACACTGCTAAATTTGTTATAAATTTTGACCTATTTTGCATATTGTAGAATGCATAATGTGCTTAACTTGTAAATTTTTATTTTTTTGACACAAGCAGGATCATAATTATATTGCTTTGCAACTTGCTTTTTTCCACTTAACAGTATATCTTGGATATCTTTCTGTGCTCTTTTCAAGGACTGGATAGCAATTTTGTTTGCTGATATCATTAATCAATTCCTTATATTTGGGTTGTTTTTAGTTTTTTTGCTATAACCAGTGGTGCTGTAATGAGTATCCTTGTTCATATATCTTGGCATGTTTTGCAAGGTATTTTCCCCTGTAATATAAATTTCTAATAGAAAATAATAGGTGGGCAGCCGGATGGCTCAGTTGGTTAGAGCGTGAGCTCTCAACAACAACATTGCTGGTTCAATTCCCACATGGGATGGTGGGCTGCACCCCCTGCAACTAAAGATTGAAAACGGCGACTGGACTTGGAGCTGAGCTGTGCCCTCCACAGCTGGACTGAAGGACAATGACTTGGAGCTGATGGGCCCTGGAGAAACACACTGTTCCCCAACATTCGTCAATAAAAATAAAAAAAATTAAAAGAAAAAAATGTTAATAGATGTTTCCAAATTGCTTTCTAAATCACTGCACCAATTTGTAGACTCGCCAATAATGTATGGGAGTGCACATTTCTCTACAGCCTTGTCAACTCAGCATTGTCAATCACTTTAATATTTGTCAGTCTGAAAATAGTAGCTAAGGATTCCTTTAATTTTTATTTTGTTAGTAGGTTGAATGTCTTTTCATATCTTTATGATTGTACTCCTCTGTAGCTAGCCTGTTCATATTCTTTTCCCATTAAAAAAACACATTGATTTCTTATTTTCTTGTAAGAGTTATTTGAGATTACTTGAGATATTAGCCCTTTGTCCTAGCATGACACTCGATTGCAAAGCACACTGCTAGTGTGTTTTAAACTCTTAAATTCTGCTAATGAAAATCCCTTGAAATATAGTCCATGACGCTATATGTAAATTAATCAAAATAAATGGAGATATTTCATACAGCTAAAAAATTAGAGAGGGAGGCATTGATCGTAAAGTTATTTGGAAGGTAAGTTTGTTCTTTATTAGGGGAAAAGTTGTTACTCTTCTTCCCTAAACCAAGGAAGGAGCCTAAGTCCAGAGCAAAAGTCTCCTTGCCAAGTTTACAAAAAGCTCCGTGATTACAAATTAGTCCTTGCTGTAGTGCATAGTGCATGACACGGAGAGTTTGTTTTATTTTTCTTGATTTTACTACGTAATACCAGGCTCTACATTTAACATTTATATCTGGAAAAGTTAGAAATACTTTAATTTTGTAGGAAACTTATTAGTGTTCTTGAAGTGCTTTTGAATTTAGCACCTAGATCAAATCACATTGGATGTTTTTCTTGGGAACTGCTGTATTCTCTTACTCTGTATGAGTTAGCTCTTAGTTGCTCATAATTCTGATACATATTGAATACAGTGAATCAATATGCATGTTAGACTTGCTGAAAATATTGGGATTGTTAGAAAACAAAAACCTCTAGGTCAGAAGTTGCAAATTGACAGCCCACTGACGGTATCTGCCATCTGTCGGTCAGGCATTCCCTCACAGGTTAAGAACTAGTTTGAACTATAGTCATCCCTCTGTGTCCCCGGGTGAGGGGGGGAATGGTCCCAGGACCACCACCCCGAGGATCCTGGATTTCCGAGGATACCCAAATCCGAGGATGCTTAAGTCCCTCCTATAAAATGGCATAGTTTTTGCATATAACCTATATTTGCATGTAGACTATAGCAGAATAGAGAATATCACTTTATTCTCATGGATTCAGCACAGTGTTCGATGCATGGCAAATTCAAGTTTTGCTTTTTGGAACATTCTGGGATTTTTGGAGGGAGGGATATTTTCTATCCACGGTTAAACCTGCTGATGCAAAACCTGTGGATATGGAGGCTCAACTGTAGTTAGTGCTGATGCTTATAAATGGAGCGGTTTCACATAAAACCCAGATTTCTGGTTTCTTTTGACAAATGAAAATTTTGGCAATAACAGATCACATATATGTGTTAGTAATGAACTGGAACTGCACAGTGGCTATTCTTTTTAGACAAGGTAAGTGGTCTCCAATTTTCCTCAGTGCATGCTATTTAACGTATTACATATAGCCTGCTTCACTCATTTAGTTATATTATGCAGATGGCTGTTTTGTATTTGCAGGTAAATAAAAATATTATGTGTATGTAAAAAAATTCCTTAATTTTTTCATTAATAAATGAAAATCTCATAAAGTTTCTTTGCTTTATTGGGTTTTCTGGTACTTTCATCTCCGTTTAAAAGGTAGTAAGACATGCAGAGACAGTAGAAGCAATAAACATCCCAGAGGTTTCTTCTTCCCAAATTTTACCAACAAACCACTTCATTGGCCGGTGAAAAAGAAGATGACTGGAAAGTGTTATACTTCCTGGAGCTCCACTATCTTACGCTGTAGCTTCTTTAGGTCTTTCTGAACTTTATATTTCTCTAAATCCATCTTTGTTTTCTGTATTTGTTGGAGGGAGTTGAGAGAGTCATGAATCGACTTAAATCCTAGAAGTGGATATGAGAATACGTAGACTGAAACAATGCATGGGAACTTTATCTTTACAAAAGTTATCAATCAGTGGTCCTGTCATAACTGATGATCTTTTCATTCAAAGCACATTAAGTTTTACTAAGACCAGCCTAAACATGTATAACAACCCATTTCTTGTATGTTATAAAGATGCATTAGTAATAGTGTTTCAACTTGTATCTGGTTTCATTGTAAAAATATTTAATCATTCCATTCCTTTCCTCCCCCTCCCCCCGAATATATTGCATAATGAAATGATTCTGTATTTCAAGGGAGAAATTGGAAATATCTTCTCTTTCTATATACTTTGACAAGAGAGTTGAATGATCCCTTTTTTAAATTCTTGTTACCAAATTGAAGACCACAGATGAGATTTTAAACTTTCTCTAAAATTAACCTGTTTGAGGGACCTAGAGAGGCCCCTGGCCACGGGCTTCTCCCCATCAGCTGCGCTCCAGCACTTTGCATCTCTCTTACACAAGTCTAGTCATTCATAACCACGTACCTACCAGATCTCAAGCTTCTTACACTGCAGCCCATTTCTTATACACTAGAG
The DNA here is from genome assembly GCF_057876585.1 of Rhinolophus sinicus. Classification (NCBI taxonomy): domain Eukaryota; kingdom Metazoa; phylum Chordata; class Mammalia; order Chiroptera; family Rhinolophidae; genus Rhinolophus; species Rhinolophus sinicus. The sequence continues at coordinate 63,469,184 of NC_142503.1, read as the reverse complement.
CCTTTCACATAGTCATTTCTAAACACATTTTTATTAAAGGCATAAAGGAGCAAACCATTAATTTGGAGTCCCTGTTTGCTAAACGCCCACTTAGTAAAATGCAGAGACATGGATATTGCAAATTACTCTTCAGCACCTCACCCTGTGGTTATACTACTGGAATGAACAAAATTAAACTTCTGGTAGTTAAGTAGACAGTAGGGCCCTAAAAGAAAGGCCAGTTAAGTGTGGGATGTGATTCCTGGCCAGATAATTCATTAGTTTGATTGGGCAGTGGGAGTTGGGGGTTAGAGGTGGTAGGAGTCAGATTTCCAGGCAGCAAATTTCACTTCTATGCCAGCAACATCTGGCAGAATGAGACCCTGAAGTCTTTGCAAGACACCTTCAAAGCACCTCTGTACAAGACCAAAATTTGGTAGAATTTACATGCATTTTTCTGAGCTCTAGAGGACAGAGCTTTCTCTAACAAAGGAACCTTCGGATTCCTGGTAATTCCCTCAGAACTGTGACTTGAGGCAGACGGCTGCTCCACGGCACCTATTCCTCTGTCCTTCCCTTTGACAAATTAGATGAGCCTTTGCCAATTAATCCTCTTTGATGTTAGTTCAGCGTGACACTGCCACCATTAGCCTCGCTAACAAGAAAGGCAGTCGCCACACCGGACTCTGTTAATTCCTCTCTCTCTCTCTTATTTCTAAAGGTCAGGTCTCCGGTCTGACATCTGTCCAGGCTCATTACCTGCAAGTTCAATGAGGAGAATTTGATTTAGGTTCCTCATTTCATGATATAGCCACAAGCCAGCTCTTGATCTCCAAGGACTTTCCAGGTCTGACAATTCTATGAGTCTGTGATCTTAGAGATTAAAAAACATTTCACAGCAATGGCAAGTCTGTGAAGCTGCCAAGTGTGCATGAAGAAAGTAAACTTGTTTACTTACCTCCCAGTGGTGTGCTGACCGTCTATGGGATGTTTAGGAAAAGTCAGATTAAGTACAAAAGGATGTCACAAATGACAAGATCAATTCCTGGCCATTGGCTCCAAGTGGAAAACTCTGAGGGACTCAATAGGAAAGGACTGGCGTTCTTTACTTAATCAAAGGGATCTACTCACCTGATTGATATTCATTCTGCATTTCCTCTAATTCATCCCAGATGTGCTTTTCCAGTTGGGTCATCTTTTTGGATAGTTTATTTTCTATATGCTTTACTTTGCTCAGTTCTGCTGTCTGTTTCTGTGCATTAATGAAGTGCTCTAATTTGCTCGAAAGCTGCAGTAATTTTTTTTCCATTTTATTTTCAGACTTTTCCTATAAAAGATATCACATGTTAAAACTCTGCAGACGAGAAAATCTGTGTGCATTTGTATTTCGGCGTAGAGACTGTTTTTAACGAATTCATTTGTCCATGTTATACATGAAAATTCAAACCAAGTTCCCTTGTACCGAAAACTGTGTTCACAAGTCTAAGAGTTCATCCCTTTGTTTGGCCTTGTTCATTTGTAGTTTCTGGAATTCTGCATGTTATGGAGGAAAAGAAAATAAAGGGCTGCGGTCTTGCTGAAATGCCTGAGGATTTGGAAGTTTAGTCTAGCGTTTAAAGCAGGGTAGCCAAGGAAGGTGTTTTCAGTTCTGCTGGACCCATGCTCCTGGGATAGGCTCCTAAGTGTCAGATGTCCTTATTCCTGGAGCTTCATCACAGGAATGGGCTAGCCTGGTTGAGCCCCTTTGGTTCTCCACGTGGACAGACTTCGGCTAGAATAGGGACTCTCCACCCGTGTTGTCTGTTAGAATCACCTGGACCATACACCCCGCCCCCCCCCCCCCACGCTAAATCCTGTTTCAATTAGCCTATGATGGACCTCAGGATTTGATCTAGTTTAAAATGCTCCAGGTAATTCTCATATGAAGCCTCTTGAGGCTAATTAGCTTCTTGGCTCCTCCTCTCTCTTACACAGGAATGGGCTAGCCTGGTTGAGCCCCTTTGGTTCTCCTGTCTGTAGCCCTGCCTGCCTCCGGAATGGTGGATTCCAGGCTCTCTCTCCCTTGTGGTGGGAGGGCTTCTGCCTGCAGGTGACCCATAGTCAGGTAGGAGGACGAACAGGCCACGGGGCTGCAGGTCGGACCGCACAGACTTCAGTAGCCTTATCCGTGGTAGAGCTGTCACGTTTGTCTCCGTCCCTTGCACCATGTCCAGATCAGTTGTTGACAAACTCAGGTGGGGGGACAGGAGTGTTATTTACCATAGCCCCCGACCAAAGCTCCAGAAACATCTTATTTCAATCACCTGCATGGGTGGCAGCCCCTGAGGACACTAACAGCCCTGTGCTGTTCTCCTGTTGGGGCTCAGCATGGCCACTGTGCTGGGAGAATGGAGCTCTGCAATAGATTTCCCACCGACTGTAGTCTCATCCCACAGCTGGGCCTTTTCTCTACAAGATGGAATCTGGAGAAGGGGTTTTGAAAACCTTTGATCTGCTAATGGATCTCTCTCCAGAGAGGCAAAACAGCTCATCTAAGGGAGAAGTTTTCAGGCTTGATTGTGTCTGAGCATCACCGGGGGCTCTCGCCTAGACGCACAGATTCCCAGGGAGGCCCCGGAGATGGTGTGATGCCTCAGCGCTGAGTTGGGACAAGGAATCTGTAGTTTTAAAAGCTCTTTCAAGTCTTCCGGTGCCGGTAGAAGACATTCTGAGCAGTGTGGGATCACAGCGTTGGGGAGTAGCAAGCAGGACGGGAAGACCGGCCTCTGAGTCCTATCTGGCGCCACAAAAAGGTAGGTAACTGAGAATGTGGGAGTGCGACCTTCACTTGGAGACCTTGACTCCCAGCTAAACTCCAGACAGTGACTGGGCAGCATTTGCTTAATAAATAACAGAGCTCCTCACCAGTTTTTCCTGGAGCAGCTTCAGACACTCATTTATAGGGCCGAGCTGGTCTTTTTCACATTTGATGAACTGCTTTTCTGTCCATTTTTGATTGGTCTCAACTTCCTCATACAGATTATTTGAAAGTGAATTAAATCTAAGGGAAAAAATAGTTCTGTTTTAATAAGTAAATTTAAACATAAAACCGAAATTCAGTATTGAAAACGTCTGCAGTTTCTCTCAGATGCTGAGGCTCAGTGTGTCTAGCAAGTACTTATGGGGTGATGTGAGGGTGGGGGTCACACTCTGGGGCCCTGCCCTGAGCCTGCGTTCAGCCCAGCTGCTGACAACACCCCTCCACATACTCTAAAGTACATGTACACACAGTGACAGGAGACAGCCACACAGAAACACACATGTCACCCACACAGATGACCTCTCAGGGCCCAGGGTGCATTGCGTGTGTGTGGAAGAAATGCCTTAATAAGTCACTTGGGATGGGGAGTATTACTCAATGTAGGGATCGGCAAACTTTTTCTGTAAAGGACCACATACTGTGTTTCCCCGAAAATAAGACCTAGCCGGACAATCAGCTCTAATGCATCTTTTGGAGCAAAAATTAATATAAGACTCTGTATGTTATGATATGATATGCTATGATATGATATGATATTAGACCCAGTCTTATAGTACAATAAGATCCAGTCTTACATAAGACCCAGTTTTATATTATAGTACAATAAGACCGAGCCTTATATTAATTTTTGCTCCAAAAAGATGCATTAGAGCTGATTGTCCAGCTAGGTCTTATTTTCGGGGTAACACGGTATATACTAATTTGTGCACTGTCTTCTCCATTAGAACATAAGCTCCATAAAAGCATGGTTTTACTTTGTTAATGTCTGTGAACAATGCCTGCAATATACGAAGTACTCAATAAATAGTTGCTAAAAAAATTAATAAGTGGGCTATTTTTTCTCATTCCTTTTATTAGGGCTCTTCACAAATAAATCATAGACTTGTCAACTTATTTAGAGATCTAATCTTTGATTTTCATTTTCACTTCCCTATTCCTGGTGGAAGTATTAATTAATAGTGATTAAGGGGGACAGTAAATCCTCAGATAACCAAGAGGTAGCTTTACAGTTGAGAAACCAGCCTTCGCTGCTCACCTTTACTGTGTAAATAAATGAGAGCATTTACTCTCATCACTGGTACAATATTAAAATCCCTCTGAAAACCAATCTGCCGAGGTAATACCTCTGGAAGGACATATCAGTAATTGAAATTCTGAAATTTGAGTGAAGCCAAAAAGAATGAATTACTACTTATCCTTTTATTACAAGGTTTTGCCTGCAATTGGAGATTCACCTTCCTGGTAACAATCAGGAGTCAGACTCTGTGTGATGGTCGTTTATCAAAGTATGAAAACATTATTTAAAAAAAAAAATTCTCCTTGAAAGATAAAAAGGATAACATAAAATAAAAGCTTATGTAAATCTTTTTCTTTCTGTAGACTTTTTCCTAACATAATGGACATGATTTACCATGTAAAAATTACTTTTCTGTTAATTATAAAACTTACAGTTAAAATCTCAAGAGGAGGAATTTATCTTGGATGATATTCACATTTTAGTTCCCAATCCTCTATTCCAGTGGTTATGGCGGTAATTCTATCATATGTAGATAGATATAGGTAGGTGGGTGGGTGGATGGGTGGATGGGTGGATAGATGGATAGATAGATAAATAGATAGATAGATAGCATTTTCTTTCCTTTTTTCTAAAAACACAAAGAGACTTTTGAATTATGGCTAGAGACCTCATTAGTATAATGTAAGTTATTGCCTGGATTTGTTTTTCCTTAATATCTATACTGGTGCAGTCAGATTAAAATACACTCCAAGGGCAATTATAAGGAAGGAAGTTACAAAAGAGTAAAAGAAAATGTAACGGAGGTCTATAGACATTACAGAGTCCAGGGCAGAGAGCTGTGTCGAGAGAGAATAGTGAGCGTGGCCCAAGTATACTGCTTGGAACAAACATCCCTGTGGCCACCCTGCTTATGAGTGACATACATAAATGAGGACAGAGATCCATCCTGGACTAGTTCTAGCAGCTCACTTATGTCTTTTTTTTTTTTTATTGGGGTGACAATTGTTAGTAAAATTACATAGATTTCAGGTGTACAATTCTGTATTACATCATCTATAAATCCCATTGTGTGTTCACCACCCAGAGTGAGTTCTCCTTCCATCACCATATATTTGATCCCCTTTACCCTCATCTCCCACCCCCCACCCCCCTTACTCTGGTAACCACTAAACTATTGTCTGTGTCTATGAGTTTTGTTTCTCATTTGTTTGTCTTGTTCTTTTGTTGTTTTTGGTTTATATACCACATATCAGTGAAATCATATGGTTCTCCGCTTTTTCTGTCTGACTTATTTTGCTTAGCATCATATTCTCAAGATCCATCCATGTTGTCACAAATGTTCCTATATCATCTTTTCTTACCGCCGAATAGTATTCCATTGTGTATATATACCACAACTTCTTTATCCATTCATCTATCGAAGGACATTTTGGTTGTTTCCATGTCTTGGCCACCGTAAACAAAGCTGCAATGAACATTGGAGCACACGTGTCTTTATGGATAAATGTTTCAGATTTTTTGGGTAGATAGCCAGGAGAGGAATTGCTGGGTCATATGGTAATTCTATTCGTAATTTTTTGAGGAACCTCCACACCGCCTTCCATAACAGCTGCACCAGTCTGCATTCCCACCAACAGTGTATGAGGGTTCCTTTTTCTCCACAGCCTCTCCAACATTTGTTACTATTTGTCTTGTTGATGATAGCCATTCTGACTGGGGTGAGATGATATCTCATTGTGGTTTTTATTTGCATTTCTCTGATGATTAGTGATGTTGAGCATTTTTTCATATGTCTACTTGTCATTTGTATGTCCTCTTTGGAGAAATGTCTCTTCAGGTCCTCTGCCCATTTTTCAATTGGGTTGTTTGTTTTTTGGTTGTTGAGTTGCATGAGCCCCTTATATATTTTGGATATTAGCCCCTTATCGGAGGCACTGTTTGCAAAAATTTTCTCCCATTCAGTTGGTTACCTCTTTATTTTATTGATGGTTTCTTTTGCTGTGCAGAAGCTTTTAAGTTTCATATAGTCCCATTTGTTTATTTTAGCTTTTACTTCCATTGCCTTTGGAGTCAAATTCATAAAATGCTCTTTGAACCCAAGGTCCATAAGTTTAGTACCTATGTTTTCTTCTGTGCAGTTTATTGTGTCAGGTCTTATGCTTAAGTCTTTGATCCATTTTGAATTAATTTTGGTACATGGTGACAGATAGCAGTCCAGTTTCATTCTTTTGCACGTGGCTTTCCAATTCTCCCAGCACCATTTATTGAAGAGGCTGTCTTTCCTCCATTGTTTGTTTTTAGCTTCATTGTCAAAAATTATCTGTCCATATTTATGTGGTTTTATTTCTGGGTTCTCAATTCTATTCCATTAGTCTATGTGTCTGTTTTTCTGCCAGTACCGTGCTGTTTTGATTATTGTAGCCCTGTAGTACAAGCCAAAGTCAGGAAGTGTGATACCTCCATTATTGTTCTTTTTTCTTAAGATTGCTTTGGCTATTCGGGGTTCTTTTGTGGTTCTAAACAAATCTGATAATTTTTTGTTTTATTTTTTAAAAAAATGCCATTGGGATTTTGATGGGGATTGCATTAAATCTGTACATTGCTTTGGGTAATATGGCCATTTTAACTATGTTGATTCTTCCAATCCATGAGCACAGACTGTCTTTCCATTTCTTTGTGTCTTCTTCAATTTCTTTCAAAAATGTCTTATAGTTTTCAGCATATAGGTCTTTCACATCTTTGGTTAAGTTTATTCCTAGGTATTTTATTCCTTTTGCTGCAATTGCAAAAGGAATTGTTTGTATTTCTTTTTCTGAGATTTCATTGTTAGTATATAGGAATGCAATGCACTTTTGTACGTTGATTTTGTAGCCAGCAATTTTACTGTATTTGTTGATTGTTTCTAATAGCTTTTTGGTGGAGTCTTTAGGGTTTTCTATATATAGCATCATGTCATCTGCAAAGAGTGATAATTTAACTTCCTCATTCCCAATTTGGATGCCTTTTATTTCTTTCTCTTGCCTGATTGCTCTGGCAAGGACTTCCAACACTATGTTGAAAAGCAGAGGTGATAGGGGACCGCCCTGTCGTGTTCCTGAACGTAGACCAAAGGGCTTCAGTTTTTCACCATTAATTATGAGATTAGCTGAGGGCTTGTCATATCTGGCCTTTATTATGTTAAGGTATTTTCCTTCTATACCTATTCTATTAAGTGTTTTAATCATAAATGGATGTTGTATCTTGTCAAATGCTTTTTCTGCATCAATTGATATAATCATATGATTTTTGTCCTTTATTTTGTTTATGTGATGTATCACATTGATGGATTTGCGGATGTTGAACCATCCTCGTGCCCCGGGGATGAACCCCACTTGGTCGTGATGAATAATCCTTTTAATGCATTGTTGTATTCGATTTGCTAGAATTTTATTTAGGATTTTTGCATCTGTATTCATCAGAGATATCAGTCTGTAGTTTTCTTTTTTGTGTTGTCCTTACCAGGTTTTGGTATCAGGGTAATGTTGGCCTCACAAAATGAGTTAGGGAGTACTGTCTCTTCTTCAATTTTTTGGAAGAGTTTGAGCAGGATTGATATTAGATCCTCTGTGAAGGTTTGGTAGAATTCACTAGTGAAGCCATCTGGTCCTGGACTTTTGCTTTTGGGAAGGTTTTGGATGACTGATTCAATTTTGTTACTGGTGATCGGTCTGTTTAGATTTTCCAGTTCTTCATGGTTCAGCCTTGGAAGGCTATATGTTTCTAAGAACTTGTCCATTTCATCCAGGTTATTGAATTTGGTGGCATATAGTCCTTCATAGTATTCTTTGAGATCCTTTGTATTTCTGTGGTGTCCGTGATAACTTCCCCTTTTTCATTTCTGATTTTGCTAATTAGCGTCTTCTCTCTTTTTATCTTAGTGAGTCTAGCCAAGGGTTTGTCAATTTTGTTAATCTTTTCAAAGAACCAGTTCTTAGTCACATTAATTTTTTCTATTGTCTTTTTGTTCTCTAGTTCATTTAGTTCTGCTCTGATTTTTGTTATCTCCTTTCTTCTGCTGATCTTGGGTTTCACTTGTTCTTCTTTTTCTAGTTCTTTAAGGTGTAACATGAGGTTATTTATTTGGGATTTTTCTTGTTTCTTGAGATAGGCCTGTAATGATATAAATTTCCCTCTTAAAACTGCTTTTGCTGCATCCCTAAAATTTTGGTAGGATGTATTTTCATTGTCATTTGTTTCTATGTATCTTTTGATCTCTCCTCTAATTTCTTCTTTGACCCGGTCATTCTTTAAAAGTATGTTGTTTAATCTCCATGTATTTGTGTTTTTTCCTGCTTTCTTTTTGCAGTTGATATCCAATTTCAAAGCCTTGTGATCAGAGAATATGCTTGGTATGATTTCAATCTTTTTAAATTTTTTGAGGCTGATTTATGTCCCAATATATGATCTATCCTTGAGAATGTTCCATGTACACTAGAAAAGAATGTATAGTCTGATGTTTTAGGATGAAGTGCTCTATATATGTCAATTATGTCCATTTCATCTAATGTATCATTTAGGGCTGCTTTTCGTTATTTATTTTCTGTTCGGATGATCTGTCCATAGCTGTCAATGATGTATTTAAGTCCCCTAGTATAATTGTGTTTTGGTCAATTTCTCCCTTTAGTTCTGTTAGTAGTTGCTTAGTATATTTCGGTGCTCCCTGATTGGGGGCATAAATATTGATGACTGTTATGCCTTCTTGTTGTATAGTCCCCTTTAACATTATGAAATGTCCATCTTTGTCTCTTGTTATCTTTTTCACCCTGAAGTTTGTTTCATCTGATATCATTATGGCTACACCTGATTTTCTCTGGGTACCATTTGCTTGGAGTGTTAATTTCCACCCTTTCACTTTGAGTCTATGCTTGTCCTTGTAGCTGAGATGTGTCTCTTGGAGACAGCATATGGTTGGGTTTAGTTTTTTGATCCAATCTGCTACTCTGCAGCCTTTTTTTTCTCTCTCTCACATGGTAGTGCTATGTTTTCTCTGCACTATTCCAGCTTCTCACACAATGGGGGTATTCCCTGGGAGATGGGCTTCTCCTCTGTTAATGGTTCGCCTGGGTCACAGGATGCAGTGTCCATGTGGGTATGCGGAGAGCTTTTGAAGTTCCAAAGCTCTTCCTGCACCAGATTCAGAGCCTATATGTTTCAGCAGTTCTGTTTACTCCTGCAGGGATCCACCCAGATAGGTGGGGCCAGGGGCGGGGTGAATTGTGAGCGGTGGCCCAGAGAAATGGCGGTGACCATCACCATAGCTCGTCCTGCTTCCACAGCTCCCTCCCCTTTGCTGGAACTAGTTGGGCTGTGAATCTGTGTCTGCAGTCCACAGTTCTCAGAACAGCAAATATTCTGTTCTTTTGATCTGACACTGCTACTGTTCCACTTCTAGCACAGGGCAGGTGGGGGTGGGGTGAGCTCTGGCAGGGTAGGGAGGGGGTGGCTAGTCTCAGTGCCTAAGGCTTCCGTTCTCTGCTTGGCATTGAGGGCTTCAACCACTGTTTTCAGCCTTCTTCCCTCAGTCTTTTCTCCGAGGTCTCTGCCATGAGCGTTGGGTTCATCTATGTTATATGTTGCCCCCTCAGCCCTGTGGGCCATAAATGGAGCCCTCCAGTCCGAGTTCTTCCCTCTCCTGCAGCTGCGGTAGTTCTGGGATGCAGGGAACTCGGAGCACTGAACTAGGTCTGCATCCTGCACTCACATGGCTCTGTCTCTGCACTACTCCCGTCCCTCCTCCCCCGCTTGCCTGATTCACCCACCTTTAGGTGAATTCAGTAGTGGGTCTCTTTGTCTTGCCTGTCTGTTGTGCAGGGAGTCCTTTGTGGAGTTATTGTTGTTCGATTAGTTGTAAATTCCAGGGGAGCTTTACAGAGGCTCACCTCACGCCACCATTTTGATCCTTCTCGATTTTTAATGGTCGCAGAACATATTTTTATTTTTTATAGTCGTATTTCCATAAATGTTTTAGACCACGTAATATTATTTCTTTGGAGATTGAGTGTTAGATTTTGTTTCATATTAGAAGCAAGAACTTAATTTCCAGAAATATTTTTTTCTGCTAAGTTTATACCTTAAACTAACTTCTTAATGTTCCGTGATTTCTAATTAGGGACACTAATTATAAAGCAACTCCAACTCCATTCTGATAGGAAGATGTATTTCTTGGCCATTCTAAATTGTACTTGAGCTTAAATCCCAATATCATCATAGCCTTATACCTTCATAGTTTCAATCAGATATTACTTTTCATTTCTCTAAATTTCTGTAGGCCAATTAGTTTAGTAACAAGTCAAATCATGAGATGGAGGCATCATGGATTAACAAAACTAACCTGAGATTTGTAGTCAGACATTTTCTAGCTGTGTGACTTTGGACAAATTACTTAATCTCCATGATTATAAGTTGTTTCCTCATCTTTGAAAATGGGGATAAGATCCACCCTACAGAGTTGGGTGCACGTCTTGAACACTTAATGATTGGTAGGGATTTACAAATAACAATTACTATATTATTTCTGCCTTCCAATATATCTCACTTAATATTGCCTTAACTTTTACTTTACCTATGTTTAACTTTTCACTTATTTATACATTTTCTCCTCTAATTTCTGTGGCTATGATTATGTCTTTGGATATTCCAAAACACAACTTAACATATGATAGGTACTGAAAACATTCATTCATCCATTCACTCATTCATTCACTCATTGGCTTCTATTTGTGTCTAAATAAGGGGTGCTGAGGATACAAAGATGGATATGTTCTTGCCTTGGATCATTTTGTAACTTTCCTCTGTGATAGCATTTTTAAAGCTGTGTGGTAACATCTAAGCCTCTGCATTTACTCCACTGACCAAATACTTCTTTATTTTCTTATAAATCACTATCAATTAGACAGCATCAGCAGCAAGGGCTATCTAGGGGAGTGATTGGTAGGTTCTGCCTGTGCCAAACCCTTGCTAGAAGGCAGCTTTATGTCACGATGGCCCAAACTTGCTCTCTAAGTGCTAAGTGTTGGCTTTGGTCATTACTTAGCTAAGCATCTGACTAAGACCCTTCTTGAAAAAGGAGGCTCAATGCAGGGGCTCCAATTACAGACTGTGTGTCTCCTTTTTCAGGTTTAGTGATCAGTGCCAAAGTCCTAGAAATCACTAGCAAACCCGCAGACAGTATCATGGCTTTTAAGTTCAATGTAAAATGTGTTTAAATGACCATTTAACTTGAATTTTTTAACATTTCTAAATGGGAAAATTGCTCAATTAAACTTACCCTTTAATGTTATTAAAATGCTTTTAATCCCTTTGATCAGAGAAAGTTATTTCTTTTCCAAAAAAGAAGCAAGTCTATACCCCGTCTACTTTGATTTGACAATGCTCCGGTTAATAATAATTTTTTTAAAAAGAGCCCTACCTGCCTTACTTTCTCTTGAAAGTACTTGTAATACTTTCTCTTTGAGAAAAATAAATTTGCAATACAAAAGGTTAATATCCCTGATGTGAAGGAATCCTATAAATTGATTAAAAAAAAACCCCGATGAAAATCACAGTATGAAATTTGACAAATGATAAGAATGGGCAATTCACAGAAAAGAAAATACAAATGGAGAAGGGAATGAAAATCAAAAGAAGAGATGTTATTTTTCATCTTATAATTGGCAAATATTAAAAAGAGAGCATTCAGTGTTGGTGAGAATGTTGAGAAAGATCTCATATACTGTTAGCGGGAGTGTAAATTTTAAAAAAGAAATTTATAAAAATTAGTAAATGTGTAAACTCTTTGACCTAGGAATCTTGGCTCTAGAACTAAAAGCCCCTATAGCTAAGGTTATCTAAGGATGTACACATGATAATGTTTTTGTTTGTGGTAGCCATAAACTGGAAGGAAGTTATTATCTATCAATAAGATAAATGGTTGAATTAATTATGGCATATCTGCAAGTTAAAATATTATGCATTTTTGAAAAATATTATTAGGATAATATTCACCGATCTAGAGAGATATCCAAGCTATAGTGGAAAAAAAGCAAATTATTGAGTAATGTCTACAGGATTTACTTTAAAAACTCATGCCTATAATGTGTGACATATATACACATATATAATATACATGTCATATATAAATATATAAATGTATATGTAAGTATGGATATATAGAGGATGCCAAAAAATGTATACCCATTTTAAGAAAGAAAAAAACTATTAAATTGTAATAATATATACCAATAACGAAAGATGAATACAAGTCACATTTGACTTCTGCAATTACAAGAGGTGCTCAAAGTGGTTGCCATCAGCATCCAGACACTTCTGATTACGGAGTATAACTGCTTGAGTAACGTGGACCAAGGTCTACTTGTATACATTTTTTTGGCATCCCAGCATATGTGTGTGTGTGTGTGTGTGTGTGTGTATGCACACACACAAAGCATCTTCTTTCTGTTACATATTTATATTAACAAGGAAGAAATTGTGGAATGATACATCCCTGGTGTTAGCATTGGTTACACAAGGAAGCTGAGGTGGTGACCTCTTTTTTCATCTTTGTTTTATTTTGTTAGTTATAATGAATGCATATTACTTTTTAATTAAAAAAAGATGGAGAAAGTTTAAATTAAAAAGACTCAATTGTGTAAATTGTGTAATTCAGTGACTTATTAGAGCTCATAAATATTTGCCTGGGGAAAAATCCAGTTTATAAACTTACTGTTACCTACTGTTAATACTAATGAAATTTTAAGACTTCATCATTTCAAATGAGAAATGATTCAAGTTTATACTATTATAAAAGTACCCAGACTCAGATTTAACTATTTAGATTATTTGTCTATAAGCCCATTTCCCACAGGACTGAAGATGAAAAAAGTACACAGCATCATCAATAAAGCAATTAACCCTAGATCTTAAACATCTCCTATACTCCTCTTTTCTTTTTTTTTAAATTAAAGTTCATTGGGGTGACAATAGTTAAAGTTACATAGATTGCAGGTATACAATTCCTATACACCTCTTTTCTATTTGTTAATATACTTCATCTCTTTAAGACAGTCCATTTCAGATTATAAGTCCAATTTCTCCCCCAATAAAATCAATTCTTAAACTGTATTTCTAGAAACACTTTACTTTTCTACTTCTCCTTTGGACATTTTTCTTAATTCAAAGCGAAAGCGATTAGATGAAACCCCACATGTATTTATTGAGCATTCTCATTGTGCTAGAATTTAAGAACCTAGATAGGCTTTTTTAGAGTATAAATAAAGTGGGTATTTTCTGTTTATTCAAGACATCTATTTCTCTGAGTTTTAGTGATGACTACTGTTTTTCATCAATTCCTAGGGCACACATACTTCCCATTTTAATATCTATGAAATTGGGAGCTGTCTTAAAATGATAGTATCTTCCGGTGTAATTGTTAGCTTCATGTTTTAGAAGTACAGAAATAAAATGGTACATCTTATAGTCAGTGGCACTAAGAGTTCATGAAATATGGTGGAGATGGAGAAAAATGGAGAAAGCAGAGTATGATCAGAATATGAGATTTGACCAAGGCATTAAACCTGAGTAATGTGGGACAGACAGGAAAAAGAACAAGGGTAGAGGGAGCAGTAAGGTAGTATCATCCAAATGACTAGAATGTTCTTTTGCCTATATCAGGATCCCAGGAAGTGGTGGTCATTTAAACAAGAAAGGAGGATTTGAGGATAAGGAGGCCCATAATTTGAATGTTTGTGGAGTCTTGTCTTATTTACTGCTTTCTCCATTGCATAGGGGAAAAACTCAATTTAAGATGGGTTAGAGACCAGTCTTAACAAGGGATAATGTAAAAGAACAAGCAGAGGATCTGAGAAGAAATCTTAGAAAAGCTTTTAAGAAAAGCTTGTGTAATCAGAGGTGTTTTACAAATTACTTATAATCTTGTGGAATCAATGTATATTCAGTAGTGCTTTAACATTGAGGCATTGCAATATACAATTAATGATAAATAAAATTCCTTTATAGGAAAGGTTTGAATGAGTATATCAATTCAATTGAGTTATTATGCAAAGAGAATGACAAAATTAATATTAATATTCTTTTATTATGAATATTGCATAAGTTACTTTAGAGTATTCTGCACATCAATTTGTTGCTGTTTCTTGGCCAGGTTCATATTCCTGGAATAGGTTTTTATTTAATGCCAATGCGTTCATTAGACAAAACTCTTTGGAACGCATTGAACAGAATTAAAAATCTTCCATTCACTTACTTGAACTCCAAAAGATTCATTTCGCGGCGGTAATCCCCCTGGACCGTCTTTAAATTTGAGATTTGCTCAGAACTGGAAGCCTCTATCTTCCCTAAGAGCTGCATTACCTAATCAAAGGACAAAAGGGAACTTTTTGCGCGTGTGCACAAAATCACTAGCACTTACATTAATTATATTTTATTCCTAAAGGAGCCAGGAAACAGACTGGAACCTAAAGCATGTTTGCATTTTTCAAAGGAATGATTCAACAGTTACAGAACTATCTCCAGGGAAAGAATAATAAGGGAGTGTTCCTTTCTGCTATCTATAATGTTCTTTTGACAATAGACTACTAATGATAGAAAAACAACATACTACTGATATCAGTTTATTTGTCAATGTGTTAATTTTACGATTTCTTCATTCTGTCTTCCAATCACAACGTAAGCCACGATATCCTCTAGAACCCCCAGGTCCTCAGTGTACATTAGGTGGCCAGTGGTAAATGCTCACCAAATACTTATTTAATGCATGTTTAAATGAACAATTAGGCTCTGAGAAAAACACACATGAGTGGCCTAATATTAGGCCTCAGGAACTTGTAGGTAGGACTCTGACATGAGCACAAGTGAATCCCAAGTGAAATGATTTAGGCATATAAACAATTCCAGTCCTGGAAGTTAGGATAAGAGTGCTTTGCACGTGCCAGAAACATTGAGGAAGTTCCTTTAGGTAAAAGGACTGGATTGGAAAACAGATGCAGAGTGGCAGCACATAATCACGACTAAACTAATCACTGTTAAGCGGAATGAAACTAAATGACAGCTCTGGCCAAACAGAATTCAGCTCCTGAAACAGAAGGTCCTATGGAGGAGAGTGGGCACTTAACAAAATCAGAGCTTTCTTAGAGAAGGAGGAGGTGAATAATGGAAGGGTTTGAATAGATAAATGTTGGGTGGGCAACCAATAATACATGAATGGCTATTTATAGGAGGTGCACTTAAGACAGGATTGTTTTAATAGTGAAATAATAGGCAAATATGCAAATACATGCCTGGCAAAAGTGAAGAAAAAGAAAGTAGTCAGAGCAATTGGTAGATAAAAATGTTATTCAAGACGAAACATGTTAAATGGACAAAGATGGTCATTTTTGTAGATGAAGAAATAGAATCCACAGTAAAAAATAGAGTTTTGGACCTTTATTTACCTTATATGTTGAACTAAAAGAAAACAGCTATAGAATTACAAGGATAAACTAACAGATAATAAAAACGCAGAATATACACATTCTTTTAGAACATGTACAGAACTTTACTTTCTGGCCACCAAAAAAAACAAAAACCAAAAAACAAACCCTCAAAATATTCCTAAATCTAAAACTGGTATATACTGTTATATACAACAGATTTTAATTATTATGAGATAAAATTAAAAATAAATACCAGCATAAAAATACAAAGAGTACTTAGAGGAAAAAACCAACAACAATTCTTCTTAACTGTTCAATTAAAAGAAAAATACAACATATAATTGCAAAATTTCTAGGAAACAATGAGGACATTACATATCAAAACCCAGGGTATATAGTGATAAAGGAATGCTCAGGAAAAAGTCACAGCCATAAATGTAGAAATACATATGGTTCAAAAAGTTAGAAAAAGAACAGCAAAGCAAACTGCAGGAGAAGCAAAAGTGACAAAAGCTTAAATTGGTGAGATGGAAAACAGCATGGAAGCAGAATTTTAAAATACATACATTAAAAGAGTGGTTCATTGGAGAACAATCAGTATAGTTGTTAAGCCATGACTACCCTAACTAATCAAGGGGAAAAAGAGAACAAATAAAATGATAGAATGGCAAGGGTAAAAAACAAAAGTAGAGGAGGTTAAAACAATCCTAAAAGTATTTTTGCACTACTTTATGCTAATGAATAAATTTCAAAATTTGAGTGAAACAGATATTTTTTCCAAGAGAAAATAATTTACTAATGCTGACCCTTGAATAGCTAGAATGTTTAAACAGACCAATTTCCATAGAAAAAAATTGAGCAGAGATATCAAAGAACTCTTCCTTCCTTTAAAGCATCATGCCCAGATAATTTCAGAGGCAAAGCCGCCAAATTCTTATAAAACAGAAAATTATAATGCTCTTTAAACTGTTACACAGCATAGAAAAAGTAAGAAAAACTTCCGAATTATTTTTCTGAAGTCAGTTCAACATTGATTCCAAAATCTGAAAAGATTGTGTACACATAAAAAAACCCAGAGACTAATCTCATTTGTAAACATTGATGCAAACTTTTAAAATAAAATAGCAGCAAACAGTATCCCGCAACACACACACAAAAACCACATCATAATCAAGTGCAATTTATTTTTTAAAAAGCAAGGATGGTTTTATAGTAGGAAATGTATTAATATAAATAACTATGTTAGTAGAACTTAGGAGAAAACTCACATGATTATTTCCACAAATGCTGAAAAGGCACTTGGCAAAATTCCTAATCATTTTTTGTTAGGAAGAAAAACAACCTCTGTAAAATAGGAATAATTATGTATTAAATATGTTTATTATTCCCTGTGATAAGGGAAACACTGGGGGCATTTCTGTTAAAGTCACAAGAGTAGGATGCCCACTTCCTGACACTGGTATTTAATATTAAAGCAATTAGACAAGGGAGAGAAATAATGCATATGAAAATGGGGAAAGATAAGGGAAATGGGAAAAGATTATTTTAAAATGTGATTATGTGCCTGGAAAAAAACCTGAAAAATTATTATTATCAACAATAGAATTCACTGAGTTAGTGGAGTATAAAATTAATATAGCTTTCATGATATACAACTAACAACCAGTCAGAAGATACAATGAAATCCATTACAATAAACTAAAGTGAAACAAAGATAAAATATCAAAATATATTTAAGAAGAAATGATAATGATGCCAAAACTGTATGAGGAAAATCTGAAACCTTTCCTAAAGGAAATAAAAGCAAACCTGAACAAATGGGATGCACGCCATGTTCTTAGATGAAAGCTCAGTATTGTGACTATGTCCATGCTAAAGTTAATTTATACATTTAACATGTTTTTAACAAAAATTAAAGAGTTTATTGCTTCATTTGCTGGAACTAGATAGGTTGATTTTAAAATCTTGTGCAAAAACAATTATCACCAGGAAAAGGGAAAAAAGAAAGCACTAGCGGGTGGGCCAGTTGACTCAGTTGGTTAGAGCACAGTGCTCATAACCAACTGAGTTGGTTCAATTCCCACATGGGCCAGTGAGCTGTGCCCTCCACAACTGGATTGAAAACAACGACTTGAAGCTGATGGGTCTTGGAAAAAAGCACTGTTCCCCAATTAAAAAAAAGAAAAAAGAAAAAGAAAAAGAAAGCACTAGCAGAGATTAGCCCTACCAGATATTAAAAACACTATGAGCCTTCAAAAATATAATAACTAAGCTACATCCTATACTAGGAAAAACACCAAATCAAGAATTTAAATATAAACAATAAAGCATTGAAAATGTTAGAAGGAAATATGAGCAATTCTTTCAAGCCTTTGTAACTGTGACTTAAAATTCTAGAAGCCACAAAAGAAATGACTGATAAGTTCAGCTACAAATAGAGAACATATGCATGTCAAAAGACAAGTGACAAATTGGAAAAATGTATTTGCAGCTCATCTTATAGAGAAAGAGCTTATTTCCCTAACATAAAGAGCTCCTAGATATTGAGAAGAAAAATAAAAATAGGTCAATAGGAAAATGGTGAAAAGACATGAACAAACTGCTCACTGAAACAGAAATACAAATAGCTCTTAAATGTATGAAAGATGCTCAACCTCATTCATAATAAGAAAGGCTTATTAAAACACGGAGATGCTGTTTTTCCTATAAGAATGATAAAATTCAAAAGCCGATCATTGGTGAGGCAATAGGATTATGGAACAATAAAATCGCTGGTTGATGTGCAATATGATTAAGGTCCCACAGAGAACAAGATCTTTCAAAATAAACACATGTACCTTTGACCCAGCAATCCCGCTTCTGGTATTTATCCTACAGACATACCTACACACATGCAAAATGCCACAAATGCAAGGTTATACACTGCAGCATTGTTTGAAAGAGCAAAATGTTGTAAAGAACCCAAATGTTTATCACGAGTCTAGTTAAATGAACTACTGTATACAGAGGGAGAATCTGCAGTCGTTAAAAACGAATGAGGAAGCTCTCCATGTCCTCATAGCGTGGCTCTCCAAGATATATTTGTTTAGGTAAAAAAAGAGACAGATGTTTTGTAATATATATCTATATCTGTATGTCATCTATATCTACATATCTATATCTATGTACATAGATATAGATACATAGATACATAGATATAGATATATAGACACACACTCACATATATATATATAATGCTATTTTTTGTGTAATAAAGGGGAAATAGGAATATATATATATATTTGCATTTGCGTCTGTCTGCATAAAGGCATACTGAAATGATCCATAGTAGACTAATAAAAATGATTACCTATGAGAGGCATAAAAGTGTGGTAGTTGTGACAAAGGTGGGAGTGAAAATTCTCAGGGTATATTGCATAATTTTGATTTTTAGACCATGTATTACCTATTTTTGTTTTTGTTTTGTTTTTAAACTGAGAAAGAGAAACTATAGTCCAGTGTCACTTTTGAATTTAGGTGCAAAATAAAATATTACACAATGACTGCATAGCTTTCGCTTTAGAAATACAAGAATGTTTCAGTATTGGGAAATACAGTAACATAGCACATTAGAAAGCCAAAGAAGTAAACAAACAAACAAGCAAACACCCAAACCAAGAAACAACCAATATGGTGTTGTAGGCATTCGTTGACATCTAAAAGGCCTCAACGTTGATAAATATTCGGTCCCAATAAAAACGGATAGGAACTGATGGATACCACCTTCACAGGGCTAACAATGTATCACTCAAATCAACAGCCAACAACAAACAACAAACACATTCCCAGTACAGTCAGGAACCAGATAACTTGCTTCTATGACAACTTTTATTTAACAGTGTCCTGTACGTTCTGGTCAAGGCCTTAAGGGAAAAGTAATGAGGAGTTAAATCAGAAAACCAGAGGTAAAGTTGTCACAATTTGTTCTTGACATGATGGACTATCTTGAAAAACGAAGAGAATCAATCAGAAAAGTATTAGGACTAATTAGATGGGTGCATACGGGAGTGGACCAGGGGACACTGATGGGACTGGAGTAAGCCGTGTGCCTCTGTGAACGTTCCCTTCTTGACAAACTGGCTCCCAGAAACAAATAATCACACACCACACGTTCATCTCCCCCAGTGCCCAAAAGACTTCTACTTTGTTCTGCCCCAACGACTTCCGAAGAGACGTGCTTGCTTCCTGTAAGGCATGTGACAAAGTGGGGCACAGAAGGCTTTGCACTGGCTTCTTCAGTCAAGCCACTAGCTGGGAAGATGAGAAAGGGGAGAGACATTTCAGGCAGAAGAGAATAAGAACAACATGGAGGCCGTGCAATATCTTGGAGTGAGCGGGGACTTCCCTGCAAAGTAGTTCAGTATCACTGTGTACAAAGCATGAGCCCCAAGGCACGGGGTGAACTGAAGAGAGAAGCAGGGGCCGGTGTAGAAATGGCCTTGAACCTCCAGGCCAGTGGTCCTATATATTATTTTCTAAGAGACATAACCGATGGCAGGGATGTGCCATGATCAACTCACATTTATGTTGGGACTTTAATAATAATAGCTACCATGGGAAATTCTTTTGCTTTTAACCCCTGGTTCTATAGTTTTGAGGGGAACTCAGAGAGGAAGGAAATAATGACAATGGTAAAATCAAGTGGCACACTTAATTGGGTGGGTGTGTTGGAACATAGGACTCACTCATTAAATATTTGTTGATTGAACTGACAATACTAATGGTGTGTATGCATCAGCTGTCATATTTAAACCCTGTGGAAGAAAAGAGTTCTTTTGAATAATTACCACTTGACTGGGCATTTTGATAAACTGTACTGATCGGACTTCTGGCAGTAACACATAATATAAGTATTCCAACTATTTTCAGTTACCTTCATATCCAAGTTCTTCGAAACAGTTTCTACAGCAGACATGAGCTCTTGAATTGTTTTTTCAATTTGCTGGTGCTCGTGCCTGATGAAATGCATATCTCCAGAAAGCTTCACAATGCTGGAATCACATCTAGTGGCAAGATGGAAATTGGTTGTGAGATCAATAGGTTCATAACATTTGTTACTACTACAGTAGGGTCTGTGTATTCATTTGATGGCAAAAGTTCTAAAGTTCTTTGAATAATGAGTTGGTAGATGTAGGAGCATATACAGGACTCTCCTTCTTCATTTTCCTCTTCTCTTCCTGATGGGAGAGAAACCAGGTTGGATATTAACACTCCGGCCCAAATCAGAGAATTGACTTGGAGTAGATGAAGACACTGGAATGGAGTTGGAAATTGGGAGGAAATTTTTAGCCTGCTGTGTTAACTCAGTTATAGAAGTGCCAGCAGATTTTCATGTTTTGGGAATATTCCATGCTGCGTATGGTAAGGCAAAGTTGAAAGTTTTTCCTCTTCTATGTCGTACTTTGAATCTATTTTTCTCCTATTAGCCTCTTTCCTTGGCTCCCAGATTGGTAATTCTCTTCTGGTTAGAAAAAATGTCCTGGCCCACCCAAGTCTTTTAACGCATTTTCAAAACACAATTTCCCTCCTCTTAGCTCCACTCAAAATGCCTGCTCCTTGAGTGGTCTCAGTCAAGTGTTGTCTTATATTAGGACAAAAATAATTCACACTAACACAGGAATAAAGCTTTGGCCCTTAAGTTGCATTTGGTAATTTAAGGAAGGAAACTCTGATGATACGGGGGCTGGAATGAAAGATTAACCATCTTCCCAGCATGTCAGGGAACTCCACACCACCACACCACTCAGGCCTCTCGGGAGAGCAGGTTACATATTGTGTGGACCACACGTTTCAATATGCTCCTATGTGTGTGAAAGACAGGAGAGAGAATGCTGATGGCTGCATCTTTTCTACAGGAATGATCAGAGATCCCTTTGAAGTCTGTCCTTTTTTTAAAGTAACTGTTTAGACGGTCATCAAATAATATATATTAGGAAATACATTTTCTTGTTATCATACTAAGTGCTACACATATTGTTTGTTTTATGACTGTCAACATTATTAGGACCCAGAAATATGTTTCTTAAGACTTTTTTGGTGCCAATATTGAGCCAAAGGTGAGTTAGGATGGTAATTTTGCCTGAGCAATCCCTTGAAGGGACGGATACCAGGCGACTGTGGTTGCGGGTGGGGAGACTGCTGGGAAGAAAAATTTAAAAAGTAAATAAATAAGGAATTAATCTAATCAAAATGGAAGCTGCATGGTATACACCAATGTCATGATCAAAAGCCATTTCAGACATTTGTATACATAAAATGCTATTGTCAGAACAACTTCTATTTTTGGTTAGAATATTCTCCCGTGAGTCCACATTCAGACCCCCAAAGACTACACAGGAGTAGTTGCTGCTGCCACTCACTCCCTCACACTTCTCCCCCCACCCCCACCTTGTCTCCCACCCTCTGGGACAGCTGGTCTGTGCAGTGTAGGCTGGAGGTTAAGGATTTGGTCTCTGGTGTCAGATAGACCAGGCTTTGGATCCAGATTCTGCTGCTCTCTAGGTTTGTGAACTGCGACAAGTTTCTCAACCTCCATGAGGGGGTAATGATGCCGAGATCCCTGCATGTAGCTGCACTGTTTGTCCACCACACAACTCCAGGGCCTGCCAGACATAGGTGCTGATGTGACTTGTGTCTCCCGGAACACTGCATGTACCCAAACCCATATGTAGCTGTCCTGAAGAGTGATACTTCATAGGGTTATTTAAGGATGAAAGGAGGTAATGAATGAAAGCATTTAGCCAGTACCTGGCACAGAGGAAGCACCCACACAAGATCAGCAGAATGTCACTTAAACATGGTAATGTTATCCTCTTACTTAAATTCTTCCCATGGCCATTGATAACCTTCTACATAAAGTTCAAACTCTTTATCTGGGCCCACAAGATCTCTTATCATCCAACTCTGGAACACTTCTCTAGCTTTATCTCCCAGTCTCTCATCTCTCGAAATGCAAATCCCAAAATACCAGAATTAAAATACTTTTCTCAAAGGTAGGCCCTTGAACATGTCACAGTAGTTCATCCCTTTGTTCTTTTGCACATTATTTCTTAAATGTGACGTGTTTCTTTTCCACTCTTCCTTGTCTAGCTAACTGCTACCAAGCTTTAAAAACTCATCTCAAATTTCACCTCCACCAGGAAGCGTTCCCAATGTCCCCAGCTGATCTGGATAGTCCCCTAATACCCCAGGCTTTCATTATAATGCTCACCTCATGGCTTATATTTGTGGCTTGTTTTCCCAGGTAGACTGTAAACAGTTGTGGAAAGTGGACTACGTTGCTGAATCCCTGAATCCTAGCACACTGCCTGGCATATGGTAAGTGCTTAATATATTTTTGTTGAATTGAATGGAGAAGTTTGTCTTACATGTTAATCACCTAATTCTTATTTGGTTATTAACACTTCAGAGTGATTTACAAGATGGAGGTAGGGGTATTCCAGGATTGAGGAAAGAGGTGCAGAAGATGTAGCAATGGGAAGGTGTTCATGGTCAGCCATTCACAAATTATCTTTGCTGTGTCTACCCGAGTAGTCCTGCCACTGTGAACGCCTACAGATTTTGATTGAGTTGTTACCATTATTCTTTGGATTTAGAAATCTCGTACAAAAGATGTTATTCAAAATTTTATCCATTGGCAGTAAATCCCTTTGTTAGACTTATATATGTAATTCTTACATATTTTAATGTTTTAATAATTATAATTTGACACCTCTGGGGATTTTATAAGTGGTTATGAGGGTGTGTCTTTGTATGGATGTTGGCATTTGCACAGTTGAAGTCTGTCGAGAAGACTCTTGTCACTTGTGGATCAAACTGGACACACCGTATGAGGGGACTTTTATAGAAACCTTGGATCTTAGGTAGCATGAGCTTTTTAAATTCTATGACACACTTTCTCAACTACTATCTCATCAGTTTAGCTTAATGTAAAGACAGTGTCTTGTTTGGAACTTGTTTGGAACAATAAGGAACTTATTTGGGAATGAGAATTCAGTGGCCAAGAACTGACTGCTACTAAATGTTAGTTAATGCTGTTTCTCACCTGGCGACTCGTCCTCGAAGGTCTCCAACTCCTTGAAGGTGTTTGGTGTTTAGCTCCTGTACTGCAAAATTAGTTCCTGTGGCTGCCTGATCTCGAACTCTTATTTGGTCTTCTAAAATCTGTAATATTAAGGAAAAATTCCCATTAATTTCCCATCACACGTAAGAAAATATTATTCAAAGCTGAGGTTACAAAATTGAATGCATTTTCAAGTTAGGCTAATAGTATAAATGAGTGAGAGAGTCCTATGTCAGAGAGAGGCCATCCCTGCCTTATCCCAGGAAGGCACTGGTGGCTTACTTCCAACTGATCGTTGCACGTGAGAACAATGGTCTAACAGTGTTTCAACAGAAGCCAGAAATCTGGATTTTATGTTAAATATCTCAATTTTAAAATATTGACATCTTATTCAAAAGCTTTTAAAAACCCTATGTGGGCCATTCAAAACATATTTATTGTGCTGTTTGGCCATGGGTTGTCATTTGGCCATCGTTGATACAAAAACTTTTCATTAAAACCTATTTCAGGATTGGTGGTAAGTTTAGAAAAAGGGATCTTTCATACGCATTAGGCAATACCCTTTACAGATTGAATCAGGAAACAATGAAGGTAATACAACACAAAATCTGAACCAAATGTTTCACAAGCACGGAGTGAAAAAGGTTTGTTGTTCTAAACCTTTTTAGAGAAAACGAGAGATTTATAGCTCAACTGTCTTCAGATATTGTCCTTGAGTATCCTTAGTCATGTCTTCATTAAATCTGGGTGTTCTAAAATAGAGCTGACTCTACATCAAGTTGGTGGTCCCAAGAACAATACTTTCTAATCTTTTGCACTCATATATAAATATTAATTTAATAATTGAAAAAAATTTGCTTGTCCATAGGAAAAAAATTACATCATATTTAACATTCAAACAAATTGCAATGTAAAGTGAGGATACATAAAAATAATTTGTATTTACTCAGAAAGAAAGTGAGAGTATAGGACTTTGGAAAACACAAATAAATTTGTGATGTGGGAAAACATTCGAGTTTAGTTGCTATATTTGACCGAGGCCTGAACTACGTTTAAACGTTGTATTTATGAATTTTCTGAGGAAAAGAAGGATTTTTGTAGCAAATGAATTATAGAAATTTCAAAGACCACATACAGACTCTTGTCCATTTGTAAGTTGGCAGGTCAAGACAACCTATGCTTTAATTGAAGACATAAAAGTGTCAAAAACTCTAGCTAGAGTTTTGTTTATTTTCTTTTGTGTGTGTGTGTGTGTGTGTGTGTGTGTGTGTGTAGGTGTTGTAGTCCAGGTTGCTATAACAAAATACCACAGACTGTGTAGTTTATAAAAACAGAAATTTATTTCTCACAGTTGTGGAGGCTGGACGTCCAGATCAGGGCGCCAGCCTAGTCTGGTTCTGGCGAGAGTCCTTTTGCGGGTTGCAGGTTGCCAGCTTCTTCCGGTGTTCTTACATGGTGGAAGGGACTAGGGAGCTGTGTGGAATCTTTCTTAAGAGGGCACTAATCCCATTCATGAGAGCTCCACCCTCATGACCTAAGCACCCCCCAAAGGCCCCACCTCCTAGTACCACCACACCGGGCATTAGGATTGCAACATATGATTTGGAGAGACATAAACATTCAGACCATAACAGTAGATGTTGTTATGCTTTGTTTTGGTAAAGAACAGTGATGGAAGGGAACTTGCCCTACTAAGTACTTAAATAATCTTACAAAATAAAGATAAGTAAATCAGTATAGCTACATAGATCAATGTAACGTAACAAAGACCTTGGTAAATCTAAGAAAGAAACATGCTATACGTGAAACTCACAAATCAAGGGGGGAGGAAGTCTACAGATGGTTATGGGATCTCTGGTAAGTTATTCAGAAAACAATCCATTTAGATCCCTACTTCATGTCATACATCAGTATAGATTTTGGAAAAGACAGACTATAAATAAATAAAAAGTTAAACCATAAAAATAACAGATAATAGAGATAATTTCATCTTTGAAGAAATTTCTGTTCTTAAAAGTAACGAGAGAAATCACAAAGCAAAATATTGGAACATTTAACTTTATATGAAATGTGTAAAAGTATTTTAAATACAATTAAGATATAAACAAAAAACTGGAAAAACATATATAACAAATGTTATTGTCAAAGGTTTCAGTGGTGTGCTACAAGCAGCATGCACATGTTCGTGACCCCCAATTGTTCATGCTTCTTCCCATCTTCGTGTTCAGTCATGTTGGTGTTTGAAATCAATCAGGTGAGAGTATTTACACCATTGAAATAGGCAAACACTGCAAATTAGATTTGAATCACCCAGAAAAAAATTGTTTGCTGATTATTAAACATTTACCAACATACCACTGATTATTATCCTTAATAAAAAAGCTCTTCAAACCAATACAAATTAAAAAATCACTAAAACCCTCCAAAATAAATTGACTAAAGACATTAACAGATTATTGACAGAGGAAATGCAAATTGTTATAGTCACTTTTAAGAAGTTAAAAAAAAGAGAAAGATCTCATTACTATCCCATCAAATTAAGAAAGATGAAAAACAATAAGTCTCAATGCTGGCATCAGCATAGTGAAGAAAGTACTATCACATAATGCTAATGGAAGTGTAAATAGCTATTAACTTTCTGGAAACCAATTTGGAAACATGCATCAAAAGTTTTCACCGTGTCCATACCCTAGTAATCCTACTTCTAAGAATATGTAGTATGGAAATAATCCAAATGCAGACACATATCTATACACAAAGATATTTCGATATTAGGAGAATAATTAAGCAAATCATGGTGTATGCACCATGCAAAGAGCTTTTAGTGACATATGAAAGAGTTTATGATTTAATTTTATATTAAAGATTCTGCTTACAAATATAGTCTGAGCCTCCTAAATGGAATGTCCAAAAGCACTAGAGTGAGATGCATCTGAGTGTCTGTAGAGATTGCCATTTGGTGGTGGAATTACAAGAAATATTTTTTCCAAGGTTTTAATGTTTTTCTTAAACTTTCAAAATAATTACAATGAGCAAACATTACTCTTACAAGTTTGGAGAAAACGCAATACAGTAATGTTATACATAAAATTCTCATTTCTTTAGTTAAAATAATTTAATTTTAAAATAGCTGGTGGCTTAAAAATTGATATTTTAAAAAGGAACTAGCAATTTAACTACTGCAATTATGGTTGATTAAAAAAATTTTTTTTCATGCCTTTTAATGACCCATGTGAGACTTCAACTCACACTTGGATCTATCTGGCCAATTTGCAAATAGGTTGTTCTGGTTAATGAGTTTATATTCTTTTATAATACTTGAATAACATCCATTTCTCTGTAAACTGCTTATAACTTTTTAGTCTTAGTTAGGTCGCCTGTTTCTTCATGTTTTAACTATATTATCCATAACCTTTAAAATATTTTCTAATTCAGTTTTCTGCCCAATCAGACCAATCCCCTTCATTTTCACTATATATTCCAAATTCTTAACATGATTGCAAATATCTTGAGATTTTACAATTTTTGGAAAATGTTTCAGCTTTATCTTTTTTCGAACTAATCTAAAATGATGATTATAAGAAAAGAATCTCTTAGCAAGGTTTCCAGAGATCTGGGAACTTTTCTCCTCTTAATGCTAAGAGTATTTTATTGGAGTATGATTGATATGTATTAAAATGTAGCAATCAAAGTCTGTATTTGGATGAATTTTGACAGCTATAATCAACTACATGTGAGCTACCCATATCAAAATATGGAACATTCTATAAGTATTTTGATCTTTCTCAGAATGCTGTTCTCTTCAATTACCAAGAAGTTTTGATTCCTAAATTAGGATCTTATTGCAGTGCTCTGCTATCCTTACTTGATTTCCTCATCTCAAAGGCACGAGCCCCTTATCTCTTGTCACTTTCATGATACTCTATTATGCTTGGAAACACCTTTGACCATTATGAGAAGTGGCATTGACTTTTAGGCAGTGGAGTCAATTCAGTATGTGCTAAATACCAATAAAGTGCCTTTTAAAAGTTCACTAAGGTTTTTTTTTTTTGTTTGTTTTGTTTTAACTTTCCACACTCCCTCAAATGCATTCTGGGGTTTGCCAGGCCCTAACAGATAGAAAATAAATTAATAAATATCCTTAGTCTTAAATACAAAGTCACGAGGAAGTCCTTGCTGAGTCAATCTCACGTTGTTTTTTGTTTTGTGTAATCCACTGTTCTCTTCAATAGTAGAAAAGGAGGGCATTGTCATCAATTTTCATGATAATTCCCCACATTTTTGGCCAGCTCCCTAAAAGTTATTCTTTGGAACCCTTATCTGAAAGTTGCTACCCCGGATTCATAGTCCACATCAGCACTTTAAAAACAGGTCTGAAAGACATGTAGTGAAAACCTGTTTGTCTTGGTTTAACTCAAGCATTGTCTTTTTTTATCAGAAACTCTATTTTTCCTTTAACACCTTAAACATTACTCATTCATTCATTCTTCTATTCAGAAAATATTTACTGAGTGCTGACTATCTCCCAGGCATTCTCATCACCTGGTGTGGGATTTAGCAGTGAATAAAGCAAAGTCCCTGCTCTCATGGATATTATATTTTAGAAGGGGAAAACAAACAATAAGGAATTACAGACCATGCTTGTTTGTGATAGTGCGATGGATAAAAATAATGTAGGGTTTAAGGGAGATTATGCCTGTTGGGGTACGGAGGGGTGCTATTTCACAGTATGTCCAGGGAATCCTCTCTGAGAAGGTGATATTTGATCAGGGACCTGATGGAAATGAGGAACATTTCATACGAATATCTAGTGGAAGATGGTCCAGCCAGAGTGAACAGTAGGTGCAAAGGCTCTGAAGCCAGAGTGTTTGCTATGTTCTAGGAAGAGCTGGGAGGCAGTTTGGCCAGGGTGAAGGAGCAAGCACTGGGAGCTGGGAAACAAAGAGATTGTAGTGGTCCTATGAACCAGCATTGCCACTACCTTATGGAAACCTCTACTTGAAATGATTACATTAATAGAATCATGGAGATTTAGACTAAGATAAGCCCTTAACACAATGTTTGACATAATGCTAAACAACTGTCTTTGCTGTCACATAGATAGTCATCAAACTTTCTTTGACTAGAATTTCCTTCTACTTTTTGGCACAAATGAGCAGTTGGAATACCGAACTATTTTCCTCAGAGGCAACTAAATGGTAATCATTTACACTTAAACAATAGCAAGTCATTTCTATAGTTGAAAAATGACCTTGGTGGTTGGTAATCGCTGTCAAGCAATGATCCCTCCATGGCAAACAAAGAACTACCTCAATGTTTTGGCTGAGTTTTTTGACGATGCTGGTGATGGTCTGGATATGGTTTTCCAGTAGCTTCCTGGCAAGTGACTCCTCTTTTTGAAAGCCGTGCGTCCCCTGGAGACAAGCAGAGATGTCCTCCTTGATGTGGAAGGCTTGTTCAAGGAGGAAAGCGATCGTGCGCTCCTGGCTGTTTAGCCTGGTGTCGAGCTCACTTCTCTGGGTGTTTGGAATGACAGGAAGGAAAGAGTGATCCCTGGTCAGGAAAAGGAAACAACACCCCGGGGGTTAGAAGAATGAGCTTGGAGGAGCCAGAAATAGAACTTGCATCCTCACTTCTCCTCTCATATTTTCTCCCCGGTGAGAAGCCTTCTAGGGCTTCAGCACGGCATTGTTAGACTCTTGGTCTATGTCTCATCTAAGAAGCTGATCTGACTTAGGCCTTGACTTGCATGAAAAACATGCATTTTTTATGTTTTCCAAGCAGTAATTGTTCTGTATGTTACCTACTATTCTAACAAGCCAGGCTGGATCCACATAAGTTTAATGCCTGTTAATTGGTTATTGAGAAGAAGGCTGTTTTCTTCCCCCCCACCCCATTATTATTGTATGTTAGTTTCAGGTGTACAGCATAATGATTAGAGTTTTATATAATTTTCGAAGTGATCCCCCTGACTAGTCAAGTCCCCACCTGGCACTATACATAGTTACTACCATATTATTGACTATATTCCCTATGCTGTACTTTACATCCCTTGACTACTTTGTAACTACCAATTTGTACTTCTTAATCCCTTTGCCTTTTTCACCCATCCCCCTAGACCCCCTCCCATCTGGCAACCATCAGTTTGTTCTCTGTATCTATGAGTTTGTTTCTGTTTTGTTTATTTTGTTCTTTAGACTCCACATATAAGTGAGAGCATATGGTATTTGTCTTTGTTTGACTTATTTCACTTAGCATAATATCTTCTAGTCCGTCCATGTGGTCGCAAATGGCAAGGTTTCATTCTGTTTTATGGCTGAGTAATATTCCATTGTATACGTATATGTAATACATCTCTTAATCCATTGGTCTACCGATGGCGACTTAGGAGGTTGCTTCCATATCTTGGCTATTGTAAATAACACTGCAATGAGCATAGGGGTGCATATATCTTTTCAAATTCTCTTAGGTTTCTACAGATAAATATCCAGAAGTGGAATTGCTGGGTCATAAAGTAGTTCTATTTTTCATTTTTTGAGGAACCTGCATACTGTTTTCCATAGTGGCTGCACCAATTTGCAATCCCACCAACAGTTCATGAGAGTAAGATTCCTCTTTCCTATCACCTGCATATCTGAGGAATGGAGAAAGCTTTGCTAAGGGAATCTTAATCAGATTCCATCTACCACTCATTTGGTTCAAAATGTTCTTCTGGAAAATTACCCAGTAGAACCTCATCTATATGAAATCCATTCCTCTAAACCGCCAGCATGCTGACAGTGCTACCCTGGATCGGATGTATGAGTCTCAGGCAGAGGGGAGGAAGATGTCGGACCCTGCTTATGGTGACACGTGGTCTAGTAGTGGCTGCATATTTGCTCATTATTTTCCTTGCGATAGTGCTTCTTTCTGGCCTCTAGATAATCTCCAGCCTGCATTTGCCAGTGAAAGGATATTTGCTCTCCCGTCTTCAATCCTGTACAAACACTTGTAAATTATGCTGCATCCCTCTCAAAATTTAGATTTTCTCTTAGGAGTTCCCAGTGTGGCAGACACTGAAGGTTACCTTCCCAATAGCCATCTTTCCCTTCTGCCTGATTTGGTTCATCCTCCTGTCCCGTGTCCTGCAGGGAGCAGGCTAATCATGGTGGTCTCATTCTTCTGGGCTGACATGAAGTTGGTTTAGGGAAGAGCATGTGAAGCAATTCTGGCTAATGAGATTCAAGAGGAACCCTACTATGGGGCTTCTGGGTAAGGTTTCTTTGCCTTCAAGGAGAGACACATGGGAAGAAACTCTCCTTCCCTTTGCTGGATGTTGTCATGTCTCTGCTTGTTGCCTGGAACTGCTGAAGCCATCTTGGGATCATGAGGAAAAAGACGATGACATGGAGGCAGGATAGAAAGCACTTGGGTTCTTGATGTTATTGAGCCTTTAACTAAACTCCAGATTTTTATTTTTATGTGAACTAATCAATGCCCTTACATTTAAGCCATTTTGGTTGGAGTGTTTTTATGTACCGCTGAAAGCACTATATCTGTATCTAATAACTTACCAATAAAAATGTCAGTTGAAATAGAAATATATCAGTTCGCAAGAATTTACTAAAGGTCTGCTGTAGTCCATGTGCAACATACACTAGTTACGTTCCTTAAGGAACTTAGTCTAATTCAGTGTGCCTCATAAAGAAACTTGAATTAATATCATGGGGGTCGGGAAGTTGTTAAAATGAAGATTCCTTGGCTCTACCATAAACCTACTAAATCATAATCTTGGGGGTATGGTGGAGTGGAGGGCAAGAATATGTATTTTAAATAAGCATTTATGTGATTCTAATGTATTCTAAAGATTGAACAGTACTGATTTAAGACCAGTCATGTGAATCAGTGAATAATAGAAGGCAAGATATATCATAAAGTGCTGAAGTATGAAATATGGAATATGAGCTGTCAAGTTATGCAGATAGTCAGAAGCAGCTTGGCATGTTGGAAGGTGGGATAAACCGAGGGTAGAATATAGGTTCTTCCACTTACCAACGAAGTGTTTCATTTAATTCATCTTGAATCACAGCTACCAGGCCCTACTTCACTGTATGGTTGTAAGTTTTGAGATAACAAGCGAGAAGCAAGTGGTAGGGGGTGGTAAAACCAATGCCATGCAGCGGCCCTGCCGTCTAGGGTTACGCAGGGCCCATACGCACTCACTCTTTGGACGTGCTGTTGGCTGCTGTCAAGACTGTATCCAGAAAGAGATGAGGACACTGAACTTGGCTCGCAGAAAGGCCAATTGAACATGGCAGCCAGTCCGCTGAGCTGCTAGGCTGCAGTCCTGCTGTCATGTCTGGTCTCAGTGTTGTTACTATTTGAAGGAGGCCTCTGAGGAGGGCAACCCCCAGTACTATGTGTTTGCCTGCAACTGTGGGGACATCAATGACACACATACATTCTGGACTCTATTTCTTTTCCTTTAGTTTTTAAAGTTTATTTTTAAAAGTTATCTTACATTTAAGTGGAGGGCATCCCTTTTTGAACTTTCTTTTCATGCCTAAGATTTACTATTAATTCAAGTATTATTATTATTATTATTATTACTTATTAGTGATTCTTAATGAAGCACCAAAATGATGCTCTGTTTAATTCTATTCACAGGATTCCTGGAAGATCAACATAGAGTTTATATTTTTTACTATTTCCATTTACCATAAAAGAGAAAAATATTGTTTTCCAGTTGACCTTTCTCAGTCAACAACTGGAAGAACAAACGTATGAACACTCAGTTTTCTAAGGGAGATTCCCAATGATACCAATGTTTAAATCATCAGATCATTCAAAAGATTAAAAACTGAGGCCGTGCACTGGTAGCACAGTGTGGTCACCTTGACTCTTTCAGCAAATTAAAAAAAAAAAATCACTGCTTTATTAGTATATTACATCAGTGAAACATATAGAAATTTAACTGTGAAAGGCAAGAAATAACAGAACATTCCAGCCTAGCCCAGATGGAGTTGCTAGCCCCAGGAGGAAGAATTCCTAGGGAGCTTTTTCAGAGAGATACTTGGTCTTTACATAAATCATTGATGATGATGTAGCTGACAACTGACTGCGAACAGATTTTCCACAAACTCTGAGTTCTATTTCTCTGCAGTTCTGTGCGACTTGCACCAGCTGTGCTGTTGCTGGCAGATGCAGCAGTACACAGAGCCTCTCACTTCTCTGCCTGTTCTGTTCTCGCGAATACAGAACTAAATTTACTTAGGAGAGTCTGAAAACCATGTTGGCAACCTGTAATACTCAAGACACAGAAATTTGAAAAGTTAAATCCTTTTCTAGAAGATGAAAGGGCATAACTGAAAAAAAATTCACTTTTGTAAGAGCTAATCCATGACCAGGTGTATTCTGAGTGCATAGAGTCCTGCAAAATATATAAATATAAATACATAAAATAGTGAAATTTTATAGAACATTCTTTGTGTCTCACAAAAATAGTGTGTGTGTGTGGAGCGATGAAATTGAAAATATATTTTCTAAAGTTTCTCCATTGCTTGTTTATAGCCACCCTGGCAGATGGAGTTTGGTGGCTGCAGAAGCTGCTTTTGCTGAGTTTTGCATAGGGCTGAATGCTCCAGGGAGGTGAGGGAGGCAATTTAAGTTTCAGTGGATCAGCCCAGAAGGAGCAGACCAAAGCCAGCACGGTTAGGCCAGCATGGGGATGTGCATGGAAGGGTCTAGAAAGGAGAGGACTCCAAATAGTGACAGCCAAGAGGAGACTGGAGAAGGAGGCTAGTTGTGGCTCTTTTACACAGAAAAGTTTTATGAGGCAAACTCCTCATGTTCAGGGCGTTTTTAAATAAAATTGCAGAATCAATGATGTACTGTTGTGACTAGCTTCCTTGTAGTGTCATGCAGGTTGGGAAGTGTTCAGAGTCCCTTTGGGAATGCACGGTGGGCGTCTGGGTTACTCACAGGTGCAATGGATGTAACCTGCAGCAGGAAATTGTTCTGATGACATTTGGAGTTCCCATTGCATTGTGTAGTGCTCTTGAGACACTTTCCCATATTACTTTACTATGTTTTAAGGGTGTGTATCATTTGTGTGAGTCTCTGGGGAAAGAACACTGTACCTGGAGTCAGAAGACCTGGGTTCAAGTTCTGCCTCTGCCACTTACTACCTTTAACACGTTGTGTACGGATCACGAGAATCTTCGTTTTTTTCTGAGCGGATTTTAATGAGGGATTTAAACCCTGCCGTACGCAACGTGTTAACCTCTTTTAGATTGTCCAGAAGAGAGTTCCTTGTTGTTCTGCGGACATAATGATTCCTACCCTAACCAATTGGCTGAGGGAATCAATGTAATTAACACATTTGACGTACTTTGTAATGCCTACAAGCTTTACAGACATGCG
Organism: Rhinolophus sinicus; assembly: GCF_057876585.1. Taxonomy (NCBI): domain Eukaryota; kingdom Metazoa; phylum Chordata; class Mammalia; order Chiroptera; family Rhinolophidae; genus Rhinolophus; species Rhinolophus sinicus. The sequence goes on along the minus strand of NC_142503.1, from coordinate 63,435,219 downwards.
TTCTTATAGTTATTGGTCATTATTAGATGGTGTTATGAATTGAATTGTATATCCCTTCCCCTGCCCCTAAAGAAGAGATATGTTGCAATCCTAAACACTAGTGCCTCAGAGTGTGACTTAATTTGGAAATAGGGTTGTTGCAGATGTAATTAGTTACAATGAGGTCATACTGGAGTCAGGTGGGCCCCTAATCCAATATGACTCGTGTCCTTATAAGGAATGGCCATGTGAGGACAGGGACACACAGGGAGAGTATCATGTGAAGACAGAGGAAGCACTTGGAGTCATGCGTCGACAAGCCAAGGGATGCCAGAAGCTGGGACAGAGGCATGGGTGCCCCCTCAGGTCCCGCAGAAGGAACCAACCCTGCTGGCACCTTGATTTTGGACTTCCAATCCCCAGAATTGGGAAGTAATACATTTCTGTTGTTTTAAGCCACCCAGTGTGTGGTACTGTGTTATGTCAGCCCTAGGAAACTAATACAGATGGTAAATTATTTGAGGGGAGTTCCTAGTCCAAGAGCAATGTAAGGAATTGATTATTGTACGACCTTATTTCTATTTAGTGCTTATGGACAACATACGACTTTCATAAACATTATTTCATTTCATCCTCACAACCACCCTGTGGCGTAAGTGAAATTTTTCTCAATTTAGGTGGAAACCGAGGCTTGGAGATTGTCCCTCCCACTCAGCTGGGAAACATTTTAGCCTGCCTCTTTGGCTCTTTGTCCTGTATCACAGCAGCTTTGTGCAGATGAATGAGTAGCTCTTTGTGTTATATTTGTGTTTTACTCAGAGAGAGAAGATGTATTTATTCCTCTGCTTTTTAATATGTAACTTGCTCCCAACATTATGTAATTTTCATTCCAGTTACTTTTCCTCTGCTTGGCTCATGTCTTTCCCTGGAGTCCTAAGGGTCCTCTTTGAGGCCAGAGGTTGGAGGGGCTCTGTCTCTGCTCTAGAGAACTGAGACTGGCCTTAGCCTGACCTCAGCAGAGTTCTCACACTTGAGCAGAAGCTCTTTGGTGTGGCAAGAGTCCAGAGAGCCTCCTGGGGCAGCAGGGACCAAGCTTCATTGGGGCAGACGCTGCCCTGAGTGATTTGGAGTGCGCTGTGTGTAGTGCCCAGTTCCTGCTGCTATGTCCACCTCTAGACAGCGTCTACCCCATCACAGGCAGGGGGCAGTGAGAAGAGTCTAGAGAGAGAAGGATAAAAGGCCGCCCTGTGGCTGATGGCAGTGTTTCTGAGGTGCAGCTAAGATGCTGTGAGATCAGGCTGCCTATACGCTGCAGAGGGGCACCCACGGAGGAAGAGCAGAAATCTGTGGTTGTGTCACATCTCCACGCAAGGGAGAGGATGGAGGTGAAGATGTCCCAGGGTGTGTGTATGTGCATTGAAAGGACAGCTGACAGGGAGTGTTAAGAAACAGAAGAGTAGTTAAGAAAATAGGCTTTGAAGTAACATAGACATACATTTCTGGGTGAGTATCTTAGTTATGTCATAGCATTATATAACTTTGGGTCAACATTTGACTCCTCTGAACCCCAGGGTCTTCTCTTCATCTTTAAAATAGTGACGCTATCCACCTCTTAGGGTTATTGTGAGGATGAAATGAGATGATTAACACTGAGGAAAAGCTGGAAGCTCTAATAATAAATATGGTTAGTGGTGCCAGGGAACTGTTCAGGGTGGAAGAGGGTCTGCCAGGTAATAAGAAAAACTTTCTAACAGGTGAGAGTGCCCCACGTATCCCTTCCTTCCTTCATAAGCTGTGCAGACTATTTGGAGATGTCTCAGCTGGGAGCTAATTACTCTCAAAGATGGATATTACATTGCAAAATAAAACCTGAAAGATCTCCAACCAAGCATGACTTATCCCATAGAAAGCTCAACGACAGCATTTTGTTTTTCTTTCTTGTGTACTGTAATGTGAAATATCCATCTTCATCATGTAGCAACAAAAGCAGTACATCACAGTATAATAAAATATCTGCCATGGTACTAAGAAAAAACCTTGGAGATGAATCCTTTTCAGATCCTGAATGCCACATTCTATCACAAGGCGAAATCATTAATCATTGATTATTTTGCCCATTTGACTTACTGATAGTTTTGTGTATCCGAACTTTAAGTAGCATTCCTTGGCTGTCAGCCAGACCCTCATCTTCCCAAAATGTATTACTGAGAGAATTTCTGAGATATATGTTGGCTATAGCCCAACCTGCACAACTTCTCAGTACAAAACAATTTCATTTCCCTGATGCAGGTAGCATCACAGTTCAGGCTTATATTCCTTCCTTTTCCCTCCAGCCATCTTCGCCCCCTTGCTGTTTCTGCCACACCACAGGGACGTTCCTGCCTTAGAAACTGCTCTTCCCGGAGATGATGGCCAACTCCCTCATCTGGTTGTCACTCAAATGCCAGCTTCTCAGTGAGTCCTGCTCTTGTCACTCTGTTTAACAAGTTGTGTCCCTTCCTCCTGCTAGACCAGAAGCTCCAGGAGGGCAGGGGCTTTATCTGCTTTTTTCACTGACGACTCTCCATAGTGCCTGGCACATAGTAGATACTCAATAAATGTTAAGTGAGAAAATGGTAATGACTGATTTTTGAAGACCAAAGAGTCTTAGGGATGGACGAGCCCTTATAAATTATTTGATTTAATGGTGAGAAATACATATGTGTGTGTGTGTGTGTGTGTGTGTGTGTAGTTTTTTTTAATTTTTTAATTTTTTATTTTTTAAAAGGAGTATCAACTGAAGAAAAATAAAGTGATTTATGGACCAAATTTATTTTCCATTCAGAATTAAATCCTATGGAGGGAATAGTATATGTTCGTAAATCTTAGCCACGTACTTTTTTACATAAAAGAGTATTTTTGAGAAATTGTAGGCCGAGTTGAGCAATAGCAGGTAGAGACTTCTTTCTAATCCCATCCTAGAAATGAAATCTGGATCTTGTCTTGAACACAGACAGCCCTTGGCACTCAGGCTGCTCATCACTGATCACTTCAAACCCAGTCCCATTTTACAGAGATTGCCCAGAGAGAAGACCTTTTTCTCAAGGTCACGTAGCTGATTAGAGGCAGATTCAGGAGTAGACCTGAGGTGCCTAGCCTCCACGCAGCACTCCTTCCACCAGTAAGAGGAAAAGAAGAAAAACAACACTTTGGTACTTTTGGCTCAATTAAGCTTAAATGTACATTGGATACAGTGTTATAAAATCAGTGGATGTCGGCTCATTGTGAATCAGTGAACATATGGAAATCAGAATTATTTACTACCTTTAATGTAGTGTCACTGTAATTGTCTCATAAACGATTGCAAGCATTCCGCCTCCCCCTGCCCCATGGGTTATCAATATGACCTAACAATTTAACAAGTAATAGTAATGTGTGCTTGTTGCTCCAGCTGCCTGAGCTGAGAAGCGCCCTGTAAACACTCCATCTGCCTATCTTTTAAATGTGCTTATCTCTAGGCAAACCTTGTTCATAGGACAGGCATTACCTCTTTTGTTGCTGGATTTTAATTTTTTTGGTTGTTATTATTTGTTGTTAGTATTACCTATAAACATACCCACATAGATTTCTAAGGCAGAAACTCTGAGAATATGTCATATATATTGAGGCAATTTAATGTGTCAGCAATAACTTTTACTTGTATAAGTACTTTGTTTGCATATCGATAAATTTGTTGCCATTCAATGAGTACTATGACTTGAAGGATGAAGTTATTTTAAACTTGATTGTTTTTTTATGTTTATTTTTTTGGATTCAACAAGTCAATTCAAAACATCTGCAGTGATGATTGAAATGCCTGAATGCCGTTTTGCTTTTCCAGTTAACCAGTTACCCAGGAGTCTACAGCTCTAAGCAGAGTCAAAGTCTCACCATTATTCTCCATTAAATCTGTCAACTATAGTTTCTCAAGAATCCATATTCAGTGCACTGTGACACACTACTGTAGGGATATCAGCAACAAGAGACCACCGAGTGCCTGTCTTTAGGGAGCTTGCAGCCTGTTCTGGAAGATTAGTGGGGAGAGACCAGAAGAAAACTTACCATTTGAGGGGGTACGTAGAAAGTTCTAGATACATGGCTTAGCAAGAGAAGAGCTGTGGGATAGATCAAGGTAGAAAATGAATGTTGGGGCCAGATAATCGTCATGTTTTTGCTTTGAATTATGGACTGTTTCTTCCCCTTTTTCTTAATTTTAGTTTCTCTGGAATCCAAGAAATGGCAAAAATTTCCTTGGAAATTTCTTCTTCTTCTTTTGAAGTCTGTTGCCATCTTCCAGGAATTTGTTCTCTCAGTTCCTGGAATGTGGTCACCAGTCTGGGCTAAAGAAATTCACTTAGGTTTATATTGGAATTTAATAGATCAGAAGAATGATTTCTAATTTCCATTGGTCACATGAGAATCAGGTGCAAACAGATCTTCATTCTCCTTGGATGGCAAGGTTAGCTAATATATCCATTTACGGTAAGTATTTTTGTGCATACCACATTCATTGCCCTAACTCAGAAAAAAAATCTTCTATGCAAAAATCGTATTTTTAAACAGTAAAAAAAAAAATCCTTTCTCTTGTTTAGCTCCATTTTCTCTAAATTATAGTCCCATTGTCATATAAGCAAATATAAGTTATGGGTAGCATGAAAAGAGGAGAGGAAATACTGTGATTGAACTGTTTGGAATGTATTAAATTCAATTCATTCAACAATAGGAAAATTCTTAATTGTGAACATATTGTAATAAAAATCGGTGAATTTGAAATCATCTTTATCGTTAAAGGTACTTGAAAACTAAAAATTCCGTATGTAGATTTTTCTCTTCACATTGACTCATTTCATTTGCTTAGTCCCTTTTTTTGTCTGTTGTCATGATGTATATTTTAGGGTCAGAATTATTTTAAAGCTGCAGTAGGTCCTAGCCAGCTTCTAATCTAACCTTTTCATTTGGCAAATGCAAGAGCCAAAGCCCAGAGACATTAAGGGACTGACGGAGGTCACATAGAAAATTGTAGAAAGCCTGATATGAAATCCCAAGTGCCTTTAGTAGGTGCATAAAATCCTCCTCTGACAAATGGAATAGAAAACAACTCAAATTAATATGTATTGCTTCCGTGATCTCACCTTTTCAAACTGGAATCCTAGGATCTTTTGGACATTGCATATGTATCAATAATATGTTATATTTCCTAGTCCCAAGATTTGTCCCTGTTCTGTAGACTTTCCCTGGATGAGCTCCAGGTGTGGCACTATAAACAGCTGAACCAAAATTTTCTGATGATTAATTTAATATATTTCACATTTTCCTAATTCTTTATTATAAGATGTTAACAGATTTATTTGGTTTATTTTGAAAGTCGTGGTAACTATATCAGATCATAGCATATGTCATTCATTGCCTGTGTTGTATTATTTTATTCATAAATCTACAGGAACCTACGGAGGTTATTTAAAGAGGGGGCAGTAAAAAACGGCTTGCTCTGTCAATCAGAAAACAATAGAACAGAGAGGCTTGTCTTTCAGAGATGGTTTAAGTCTGTCTCTTTCAAAAGCAGAAGACTAGTTTAGATGAACTCAAAGATCTCATTCAGGCACTTAAATCTCTAACTGAATCATTAAATACAGTAAATAGTTAAAACTAGTTGTAAATCACAGACTTACTTGTTAACATATTCAACTAGATCTGTAGAATTCTTGGTTGACATTTTGGCTGGAGATAACCTTACCTAAAACAGAAGTTACGGGTTTAGAATGTATCAGTTACTTTACAGGGAAATCTTGTCCATCTTGTCCTTATACAAATTTTTAAATTTTAAACACAATATATACTATAGATCATAGACCATCAGCTCAGTTAATCTTGCACATGCCCCATTTGTATTGCTACAGACTAAAACCAAAATCAATTTCTGGGAAGATAACTAGAGAGCTGTATTTCACGGATTTGGCATCACAGTCAGGAAAAACTTTTTGGAAAGGTCAAAGCCATAGATTACTCTTAGATAATTTTTTTAATGAAATAGCCAATGATAACTGGAGAGTTGTATTTCACAGATTTGGTATCACAGGAAAATCTTTTGGGAAAGGTCAAAGCCATAGATTACTCTTAGATGATTTTCAAATGAAATGTCCAATATCCTGACATGCTGAATTCTGAGGGGAATCAGCTAATCTTCAAAAAACAAAGCCAAAAACTAGAAAACTAGTCTATCCAGGTAATTTTGTTTTCTAAGAAGGCTGGATGTCACATTGTTATAGTCAATGAGAAAGAAAAATACAGAGCACTGTTATGTACATAACCTACTACTATTAAACATAGCTGGCCATGTGAACACTTAATTACTTTAATAAAATGGTACCACTAGGGAGTTCTATTTGCATGAAAGTTCATATTTTTGCAGCATTTCTAGGAGGAAAGAGGAAACAGGAGTCACTGTTTTACATATGCTGAATCTGTTTTCAACTCTGATGTTCTTTTATTTTTAAGTTTCAAAAGATGACCCATTTTTATCCTCAATAGGGAGAGAATGAGTGGCATTTCACCTCATTTTAAAACTTAAACAAAATATGTTCCTAGGCTATTTTTTCTTGGCTTATGTTATTGTGTAGTATAATGGTGATCAGACTATGTTAAGACTCACATACAGAAAGCATTCCTTTTGCAAGTGCTTGAGGAACTACCACTTCTTAATTTAAGGCCTAGGAAAATTAATTGGCAATCTCCCTTTCTCCTCCAACAAAACTTAAAAATAAAAGGTAAGTCAATTATTAAGGAAGCTAGTAAAGGTCACCTGACAATAATCAGGCCCTCCGGACCTGGCCCTCTTGGTGGTAGGCAACCAGAACAAGCTCCATGCTACAAAGGATGGAGCCCACGAGCCACCATGATGGTGCTTTAGACCCTCTCTTCCTAGTGCTGAGTGGGGTCTGCAGTGGGGCTGCCGCTCTGAAGCCTGGGCCTTCCCTGTAGCAGGAATACATTGATCTACTGGGTGCTGAGGTATCCACGCTGTGAAACCCATCCTAATTCACTAGAGATTGTGACTAGCCTTTTGCCCTGGTTCGTGTTTTCACTCCAGTTTTCCTCTCGAACAGGGCTGGGCCCTGGGCTCCTCAATTACTAGTGCCAACTCTTTCCTTCTCACCTCCCCACCACTGCCCCTGCCTGTGGGAGTCTGTTTGTGGTATTTCCTCAACAACTGACTGGTCCCCGACCTGTGTGTTTGGTGCCTCGAGGGCTTTTGTTAAGTATTTGTGGAATCAAAGAGTACGACAAACATTGTATCCAAGGACACTAAATTATTGGGCTTTTGTCTTCTTTTTTCCTTGAGTGAAACAGATATGTATGTTTTATTAATTTTTAAGTCTTATTTGGAAAATCATAAATAGCATCCTCTCAAAATGCACTCACTTTTAAAGTAACAAGTGATAAACCTGATGATAGAGGAAATCTTGGAAAAATGTAGAAAAATGAAAGATACAGGAAAAAATATTTTCATTTAGAATTCTACTACCTAGAGCAAAAGCCATTAACATTGTGGCACATTTCTTTTTTTCTATGGCTTTTTAAATGTATCTAAAACAGTAAATTTTTATATCTTTGCTAATTGACTATAGCAGTCAGCTCTGTTTCATCCCTGTTCCTACAAGCTAGAATGTAATTATATACAAATTCTCACAAACAACTTGGTGATTATTATGCGACTTGTACACATGTCAGTTTTGACCTGTTTCATAATAATACTTTAAAATGTTATAGTCCTTTATGGCTTAATGACCTATAGAACACTTTCACGTATATGATCTGATTTTATTTTTCCAACAGTCCTGTAAGGTAGGAATCATTATCTTTACCAAAAGGATAACATTAGTTACCTTAAGTAACTGAAATCCTTCTTTATTACAGAAAGAATTTAAGATGATAATTTTTATAGGTGAGGAAGCTGAGGAGCAGAGAAGTAACAGACTTGTTCAAGATCGTATAGATGGTGATAATACTCATGTTATAGCTATTGACTGAGTCCTTCCTACCTGCTAAGTCCTTTACGTTAGTGGCTCATTCAAACCCCACTTCTTTGTAAGGTAGGCTTCACTAGTTCATTTCATAAAAGAGGGAACAGAGAGGTTACGTGATTGCTGAAAGTCACACAGCTAATGTGTGGTACAGCCAATAGATGCAAAATATCACTGCTTGATATTGTGCTAGTTTCCAGTGCTCTTTTCATCACAAGAAGCTGATTAGGTATTATAAGCATTACAAAGCAAGTCTAAAAACACTGCTTCTTTGAATGTTCTTTTTCATTAATGGTGAAGATAAGACAAGCACCGCTAAAGAAACATACTATTTAGCTATTCTTTTTCATGTGAGAGATAACGTCTGTACCTTGAGTTTATCATAGTTTCTTTTGAATCTTTATAAAAAGTAAATTATCAAATTTTTATTGATATTAAGTTTTAGCCCTACTTATTAAAAGTCAGTCCAATGAATGTATTCACAAATTGAGACCCTTTTGCTTTTCAGTTTGTGCTGTCATCAGTCACTTTATCAAAGTAGGAAAAAAACCCAGGAAATGTGGGTAGAGTGAAAAGAAAAAACAACTCTTCCAGGATTCCTTACAACTCTCTAAGTGAAGCTAAGCTCTAAAGAAGCTGAACAAAATATGCTATTTTTAATAAGAATATCTAAAAATACTTGCTTGGTCACTGGTTGAGCCAGGAAAGGGGCCATCAGGTTCATCTGGTTGTTCTTCTGCAGTCGGTGAGGTACTTTTGTTTACATCTGTATCTAGGCAACCAGAATGCTGAATCAGATCAGGAACTATGGCAAGTGAATTTTTGCAGTGGTGGTAGTTTCTTTAAAATTGAGGGCAGTTTCTGAACATGTGGTGAAGGTTTAAAGGGAGCCTTCCAATTTGTTTTACACTCCCCTCTTCCCTCCTTCCCTACCCCAATTCCCCTCAGGGACCCCATCACATCTATGGTCAACAGGAAGTACTTATTAACTCAGCTACTTACATTAGACATTTTGAAAACTTTGTTGAAAGACACGCATTGAGATCAAACCCTTCTAAAATAATAGGGAATGATTTCTCACCCTACTGTGCCCAAACCATCCAACTGTCTTCTTTAGGATTTATTACCTTGTTTATATATACTATGAAATATACGTCAGATAGGAAATAGGAAAGTAGGAGAAATTTAGAGATCTTGAGTAATCTGTGAGACAAATACCTGAACTCATGATGCTTGATTTCTTGGCTTTCTTTTTGTTAATTTGATTTTTTTGAAAGGGAACAGATATATATTTTTTCCCCTCTCTCTCTCAGAAAACCCAAGTACTAAGGAAACTTGATCGCATCCTGACTAAACATGAAGATGTTTCTGGGACATCTTCCTGAGGTGGCTCAGCAGCATTGTGACTGCAGGAAGGGTCTGTGATGTCAATGGGGTTGGCCCTCACACTTTACATTCTTAAATCCCTGGGATTTAGGAGCTTCAAGGGCCTTCTTACTGCTCATTGTCATAACAATCACTAGGTTCTGTCACCTCTGTCTCATTAGATGGGAAAGGGCCATTTTAAAATTGATGTTTCACACCTTTCCCCTGATTTCACCTTCACAGTTTGATAAAGGACCAATTTCCATCAAAACAGACAAAGCAAATGAAAGGCTGCAGTCTGCCCAAATCTTCCTCTAGCATGTTTGTTAAGGAAGCCAACTCTTTTAAAAGGCCACTAGGGGGAGTTTGACAAAGAATGTAGCAATGACGGCAGGTGGGACCCAGCTTTACATAAAATACTGAACTCTGGCTTTGAAGAAGAAATTTCGTTCAGTTATTTCACGAATAACATGTGGATTGTTTTAGCTCTGAAATATTTTCCCAAGTCTTAAAATTGGAATTTGCATGGTTTACTAATACTACTAGGCCCACATATATATAAATGATACTTTTGGCTGTGTTACTTTTCAAATTATAGTACAGGATTTGCCTTGCTCCGAGGACACATGATGTTCAGGATGCTGAATGACAAACTTTGATCCCACAGGTATCACATCCATGAGATTTGATCCCACATCCATGAGATTTGGCTTCAACGGTGCTAAGCTAAGCCCTCAAAACCCAGAGATACAGTATTTGATGTTTTCTTTATGCAGTCCAAAAGGCTCATTAAACCATCCTAAGTATCATTTTATCAAGTGCCAAGGGAGACTGACACAACAGTGACAGAGGACAAGTGGCTATGGACACCAAGAGAGTGGGTTAGGACCTTGACCCCTCAAGTACTTTGGGCAAAATTACTTTACCTCTTCAAGCCTCAGTTTTCTCATCTGTAAAGTGAGCTAATAATAGTTACCTCATAAATTGGTTGTGAGGATTAAATGCAGTAATACATCTAAAGTGCTCAGCTGAGTGCCAGGTGGGGAATCCACTAGGCTGTATCTGTTATTAATGATTATTTCCCAAGGTTGCAACAATCCAAGAAACAGATACAGGGTCTGTAGGTGAGAAAGGAAGACTGGATTTGACAGATAAAAATGCAAAGAGTTCACAGAGGTTAAGTGACTCATCTAAGTAAATGGTGCAAATCTGACCAGACCCCCCAGTCTTCCAATCATCCCTTTTGCACGTTCCCTCCTGGGAGGCATCACTCTGAATTCTGCTAAGGTGTGAGTGTTTCACTTCCATTCTAAAGGGGTGCTCAGTGCTAAGTGGGTCCTTGATGCTCCTTGCAATTATAGGTCATTTCCTTAGTCCATCACTCTCTTGCTCTCCTACCTTTTCCTCTAATGTCAAACAGCTCCTCTCTCATCTTCACTTTCAGCTGATGACCTTTCCTTACTATTTCACCAAGAAAATGGAAGGGAATTTTGAGAAGCCCACCCACTACATCTCTAGACCTACGTGCATTTGTGTCCATAAATTCTGCGTCCTCTCCTGTTTTAGCAGATGAACCCTCCTTGCTCCTCTTTCAGGCCCTTCCCAGTTGTCCAGAGGTCCCACTCCCTCTTGCCTCTTTACGGGATTATTCTCATCCTCATATGAACATACTTTTTTTTCTTCCATTCACTTTAAAGCAAATAACCTTCTTTTGATACTATATACCCTTCAGCTACCACTCACTTTTTTTTTCCTTTCCTGCATAGGAAAATCACTTTCCTTCCCTGAAAGTGTTGTTTATATTTTGCTCTTTCCAATTTCTCTTTGCTATGGTCTGAATTGTGACCCTCTCCCAAATTCAGATGTTGAAACCCTAACCCCAATGAATGTGACTGTATTTGGAGATAGGATCTTTAGGAATTAATTCAGGTTAAGTGAGGTCGTAAAAGTGGGTTCCTGAATGGTGTCCTTATAAGAAGAGAAAGCAATCTCAGTATTTCTTCATCCCTCCCTCCCTTCCTCTACACACACACACACACACACACACACACACACACACACACACACACACAGAAGAAAGTGTGAAGACACAGTGAGAAGACAGTCGGCTGTAAGCTAGGAGGAAGACTCTTACCAGGAACCAAATCTGCCAACACCTTGATCTTGGACTTCGCAGCCTCCAGAATTATGAGGAATAAATTTCTGTTGTTTAAGCAACACAGTCTATGGTATTTTCTTATAGCAGCCTGGCCAGACTAAGACAATCTTGAATCACTAAAATCAGTCTTTCTGTCCCTTACTCTTTCCACTGCTCTTGACAAGGTCCCTTTGACCTCTCTTGCTAAATCCAGGGATCAATTCTTAGTCCACATCTTACCCCATCAGCGGTATTTGACAGAGCTGAGACTGTCTTCTACTTGAAACTTGTTCTTCAAGTTCTTTAAACTTGGCTCTCAGGGCAACATGTCTCCCGTGGCTCTGCTCTTCCTTTTCATGGGTTTCTCCTTCAGCTCCCTGACCTCCGAGCAGGTGATCAATCATCTCAGTTCGCTTGGAACTTCGTCAAAAGTCTTATGTCCTGGGAACCGTCCGCCCTGGGCAAACGAGCGTTGCTGGCCACTCTCTGCCTCTGAGTGTGGAAGCGTGCCAGCACTCAGTTCTGGAACTTCTCCATTCACGACCTGATGATCTCAGTGAATCTGCTGGCTGTAGGCTGATGGTCCCTCAGAGCCTCTTCTCCCAGACAGCCTTTCCTATCGCAGATGACAACAGCCTGTTTCCAGTTGCTCAAGCTCCAAACCGTGGAATTCTCTTTCACCCTCCTCTTGTCTTCTCCTACCCTACCTGTTTGCCAAGCCTTCCAAATATATCCAGACCAGGTCACTTCTTACCACCTTCTCTGCTGCTACACTGGGCCAAACTGCCGTTATTTCTCCCTTGGATTATTGCAATAACTCGCGAAAACCAGTCTTTCTTCTATTAAACTTATCACGTCCTCCAACAATTATTCTCAATGAAATAGCCAGTGATGTGGTCAAAGGTCCAGTGACATGAGACTCATCAGCTCAAAATCCTTCAATAGTTTCCAACTTGTAAGGGACGAAATGTTTCTAAAATCTACAGAAGCTTTCTGAGGCCGATGTGATGTGGTCCGCCCATAGCCTCTGACCGTCTCTCCTGTCTCTTTCCCTGGCCTACTCTCCTGCAGCCTCAAAGGCCACCTTGGGTCTCCTTGAAAATACTAGTAGCCTTGGCCTCAGGGCCTTTGATCTTGCTGTTGCCTCAGCTTAAATGCACTTTCCCTGGACATTCTCTCTGCTCACTCCCTTTTTCCCTTCTAGTCTTTATTTCAAATCAGAGAGGACTTCCCCGCTATCTAAAACTCTAGTTTCCTCTTACAAACACACTTCTTACTACTATTTCCTGCTGTACTTACCCCTTAGCATTCATGCATTTACTCTTCTTATTAAATATTTTCCTTGCTAGAATCTAAGCTCAATAGGGCACAAATTTTGGTCTCCTTTGTTGATTCCTCTGCCCCAGTGCCTAGAACAGTGTCTGGCACTTGGTAAGTGCTCAGTAAATATGTGTTTAAATAAGTGAATAAACGAAGTCCATAAAGACGTGTAGGCAAAATTCTACAAAGGAATTCAGAAGTACAGCTGACTTCTCTCTGGGGATAGGTGGGTGAATATGGCACGAATTGTGAAGGAGCTGGCATTTTACCTGGACCTTGAAAAATGCAGATGGGGAGTCCCTAAGGTCTGAGTGGCACTCATGGAGGTTGGACTATTTTCTTTCCCCCGTAATAGCCCTAAGGACACTTCCAGGGGCTCTTACTGTGTAGGATCTCCACTGACCCTTGGAGAGAGGACAGACTCCCTCACCACCTCCAAATATTTCTTGTCCCATTCTCTTCCTGTCTGACTTGTAGCCAGTTGTCTATAAGAAAAGGCTCTAATGAAGTCAGTATGGGCTTTACCCCTTACAAAGGACAATCCTTAGTCCGGGCATTTCAAACATTAGTGTGTATAACACTTGAGAGCTTCTTAGACTGTAGATTCTTAGGCTCTACCCCCATAAGTTTCTAAACAAGCTCATTTTGGTCCAGAGATCCAAGGACCACACAATGAACAACTCAAAGGAAGGAATTTCTAAAGGTGGCATCCCTGAAGGTCTATAGAGAACATAATTCTGGTCAGGAGCCTCATGTGTGTTCCTAAAATTGATACTGTGTTCCTACAAACAGTCTTCTAGTTGTCTACCCACCTGCCTATCCATCCATCCACCTCTCAGTGTCTTAGATTCACATCTATGTGAATTTTCCTACACTGTAGCAGTGCTGGAGGTGGTTTCTCCTTTCAGAACATCTTCCCCAGGTTCTCATTACCATGTGCACCTCCCCACCCCCAGGCCAAACCACATCCTACCAGGCACCCCTCAGGTGACAGCTAGCAATTTGCTGTCATTCCTACCTTTGTGTTTATACCTGGCTCCTCCTCCTCCTTCCAACGTTCAGCAAAGCTCTTTATTTCCGTTTTCTGTTTTCCTGTTACCACTTCTTTCCCTCCCACCTCTGAACAAACAGCTTCTCCCCAGACACCTAATTGCAGCCAAGCTGCTGTGGTGAATTCCCACCTCCCTTAGGCGTGTTTCCTGCTCCCAACCCCTACTGTCCTTTATCTGGCTTTGCTTAATGTCAGCTAAACACATGACTAACCAAATTAAGAAGTGACATATGTTAAAATATAGTACCGTTGATAATTTACAATGAAATAAAATGCCAAAGGAAAACATACACTCTGGGGGAGTGCATTCATCTTTGTATACAGCCTGTCACACATACTCACATGTGCAAACAGCATCCAAAACAACAAACAAACTTCAACAATGGAAAAAAACTGACAAAAACCCACATGGCTGACTATGCAGTACAAAGCTAGGTGAGCTAATATTTCAAAGGCCACGACAATTCAAGTGCTGATTTATTGTGTAGCCACCAGATACGGGAGCCAGGAGTTTTTGTGGAGGCAATAAAAGCTTGTGCTTGTTGTTAACTTAGTTTACAGAATTGCTATGCTGCTCGCACCAAGAATATTGATTCTAGCTGTTCCAGTCCCATTTCTTGTTTCCTTCATTTCTCTGCAAAAATCTCTTTGTTGTGGGGAAGTTTACTCTTCCAGCGAGGCCCTGAGTGAGCCTTGTGGATCCAGCAGTCTGCTCTAAAGACACCTCCATCTGACACCCCTGAGGGAGTCAGCTCGGGGCACCGGCTAGTGTGGGCCGCACCCCACTTGCTGCTCTACTGATCTGGAGAAGCCCGTTTTTGTTGTGTAGTGAGACCGTGTCCCCACTATCCCCCCACCAGCCTGACATAAGCACAAGGCTTCAAGGTGAACAGAAATATCTGTTTGAAAGCACAGAAATAGATTCTAATCCCCAAATCAATGAATGTATTTTTGGCCCCAGACATCCACACATTTAGCCAAATGGCTCTAGGACAGAACTTAGAATTGTATGTGTTTGTGTCATCAATAGAAAGTGTACTGAAATCCATAAGGGGGAGGTTTTTCCTTGCTCTGGGAATACCTTTAGGTCCCACCATTAAAATATGTGAGATTCTGTTCTGTACAAAACTTACCCCTGAATAACCTTCTCAGGGGCCCATTACGTCGGTATGTGCTACACCCCTACCTCTCCTTAGGGTCATGCCTCACCTTGTAAGAGTTTGGGCATCTCCCCTTTGCCCTTCTAGCATGATTTTTCTTTTAAAAAATTAAAGTAAAAAAATTTTGTCCAGCTCACTTTTTTCCTAGAAATTTGTGATCAGCTTTTCATAGTTATAAAAATAGACATAAGGGAATAGGGAAAAAGTCAAACATTTATTGAATACCTACTACATGCAAAGTACTGCATGTGTGTATTTATATATTTATAGTTAGTTTTCACAACTGAGTAAGCATAGTGTCCCATTTTACAGGTACAAGTTGAGGAACTTTCTCACAGTCACATAGTCGTGTGTCCGATGCCCTTTCCACCTTGCCAAGTTGCTTCTTTTTGAAGTCTCTATGTACCTTCATCTTTTTCTGCCCCTTTCTGCTTTTGGCATTACTTCTACCCCTTGTCAGGCACCTTGTGTTTTAGATACTCAAGTTCTCTGCTGAGTTCATTCAATCATTTGTTCACTCACTCTTTTATTCTGTCAGTTAGTCAAACAAGCATGCCAACCTTTATTGGGTACCTTCTAAGTACTTTTTAGGCACTGGGCATATGGCAATGAGCAAAACAGGAAAAAAACTCTGTCTTCTCTGATATTATAAAAGGGAATTAGAATAAGTACACAGGCATTCAAGATGAAGTGCGGTAAGTACAATTATAGAGGAGAGAGAGCAAAGATGCTGTGGCAGTCCAGAGGAAGAACACGTAGCCGCCTGCAGGGAAGGAGGGAAGGAGGACTTCTTGGAAGCAGTGACACCTGAGGGGAGTCCTGTGGCCCTGGAGGAGTTATCCCCCCACCACAGAGTGGATGAAGTAAGTTTCACGCAGGGAGTGCCCATATTCAGGGCAAGTAGGGCTGAGTGGCAGGAACAGGGAGGGTTGATAGTCAGAGATGAGGCTGTACAGGTTAGTAGACGCCAGGCCCCAAAGGGTCTTCTGTCTTCTTATAGGCATTCTAAGGAGTTTCGATTTTACCCTGCAGGCGAGGGAGAGCTGAGCAGTCAAATAGTGTTTCCTGGGTCCTTGAGTACTATGACTTATATGTCAGAACAAAGCCTGGTGAAATGTAAACACAGGCAAATGTATGAATTCGGTTTCTACTTCCTTGTGAAGGAGATTTTTTTCCTAAACTTTAAGATGCCAAGTCCATAATAGAAAACTATGACAAAAATATTTAGTTCTTGTAGAGAACTGTTGGGTTTTTTTTATTTCTTCTTGTGTCTAAAATTGCCATTGTAAGATCCAGTTAAACAATTTGGAAACTTGGGCCTCTAAGATCACATTGTTTCTGAAGAAGCATTCATGGCACTGTTACAGGAACTCCTAACATGGTGTTTTTAGTTTTGTAACATGAAAAAGTATCCATGTAAACTGATAAACTTCTCCATCCAAAACAAAATAAAGACACAAAAAATAAACTCTGAAAAATAACTTTGTAGGAAGTGGGGTATCTCTGTATTTATTTTAATGTTTTAAATGTTATATTCAATATCCATCGATGTCCATACATATATAATTTTACATAAATGCAAAATGTGATATCACATTTTTAAGGGAAGTCTTCCCCCCCCATTTTTGCTTCCCCCTTCCCTCAACTCTCTCACCCATGTTAATTACATACCATGTAGCCTTCCTACGAGACCTTTGTAACTTCAGAATATATCAAGTAGATTTAAACACCCCTTTCCCACTGGGATTTTTGGGTGAATGTTACACTTCAAATATTGGCCAGGTTTGAAAGCTCAGTGGCAACAGCTTCTTATCAGTAGCTAGTCTGTGCTAAAATTATACTTAGAGAAGTGTTATCTGGTTTTCCGTTAAGAATTGAAGATCTAAATGTTGTTTCTGGCAAGTGAACAGCTTCTTTTTTATGCTACCTCAGTTTTAAAAAGTTCAAGTAAATGTTCTGTGACTTACAAAATAAAAAATACTTTCCTGGGGGCATTTGCAGGGGAGAACACCAGGGAGCTTCCTGGAGTGATAGAGATGTTCCTTATCTTGACAGTGGTGTTGATTGCATAGGTGTACGTCCTGTCACCTGCAGAGCTACCTTTCCTTCTCCATCACTTCCCAGTCCTTAAATGGCCCCATAGAATAAATCATTGGAAACCCCATGTCATCACACATGGGGGAAGAGTGAAGACTCTAGTGACAAATGACAATGTTTTCACAGAAAATTCTAAAAATCCACAATTTAAATGAATAAAAGTGCTTTTGTCCTATAAGTTTTATTTGGGTATAGTTTACCTACAATAAAATGTATCCATTTTAAGCATATAGTTCAACGGGGTCTGCAGGTGACAGGGCGTCACTCAAGAAAATGTCATCAGAGCTGCTTATGTCTCATTCCTGTTGTGCCACAGAAGCCGCTCAGCTCTTTCCGCTTCTACAAGCATCTTCCAAATAGTGGTGAAAGATGGAGAAGGGGACAGTTCTTCATTTGGTATCATGGAGACAGAGTTCAATTCTCTGTCTCAATATTTCTTTCTGTCTTCTCTCTCTCATTACTGTATCAAACATAGATTGGCAGATAATTTGGTATTTGGTTAATAAAACAAACATTATTTCTGAGCCAAGCGTCTCTCCAACTGCTTGTTACAGTCTCCTCTAAGGCAATTTTGTGCTAAACGTCATCCTGCTTTTTAGTCTATTGTTTATGTTAATCATGTTTATGGAATAAACTATTCTTTAAGGAATGGCATCATAATGTGGCTCACTCTAAAGTACTCTCTATATATATTTTTGATGTTTTTATTTTTTTTAATTAAAGTTTATTGGGGTGACAATTGTTAGTAAAGTTACATAGATTTCAGGTGTACAATTCTGTATTACATCATCTATAAATCCCATTGTGTGTTCACCACCCAAAGTCAGTTCTCCTGTCATCACCATATATTTGATCCCCTTTACCCTCATCTACCACCCTCCCACCCCCCTTACCCTCTGGTTATTATATATTTTAAGTATTACAATAGAAATATCTTTTGCTCTCTTTTTCTCCATTTGGATACATTGATAAACTGCATTATTGAATAGTTTTATTTTATTTAACATACAGTTTTATTATTTATTTATTACTTAAACATATGAGACCAACAAAGAATTCTCCATTAGAATCCCCAAGGACTTTGTCAAAGAGATTTTAAAATAAATAAGGAAATGCGTATGCGCCTATGTACTAGACATCCGTACACAAATCCATTCTTCTGATGCTCTTCACAACAGTTGAAGACTTTCCTCATAAGTATATGTAGATCTTAGGTGTAGAAATAAATAAATGATACATTTATTTTGAAAAGCTTTGAATAAGCAAGTCAAAGGTGTGAAACCCCACTGACTTAGTAATATTTTATTTGTGAGATAGACATTGAATCACTTGATGTGGAATAGCTTCTAATGTTTTAAATATATTTTATGACTGGCTAGTTGAACATTAGAAAGCATAAAAAATTTACCTCATCTTGGCAACGTGTTTAGGTCTCATCTCCAAATTTATTTTTATATATTCATAAGTTTTTTAAAAAATGTATACTGATAAAGTATGATAAATCTAGTGTGGGGCAAACTTAAATTAACTTCTCTCTCTGCAAAAGCAAATTTATTTTAGAATTATTCATAGTTGCTCATGGACCTGTGGTGTATAAGAGATGTGGAATAATTTCCCCAAAGTGCAAACTTAATCACCTTTTCCTGTACTTTTTGTAATAATTCAGGTTTTTAAAGCTTCTGGAGTGAAAATGTTCCAAGTATCCAAAACATTATTCAGCTGAGAACATTGATAAAACCTTATAATTTCAAGGATAGCAATTTAATTACAGGCAATTTGAACATTAGAAAGCTTGAAATATTAGTGTATACAAGTATATAGCTGAGAGTGCACATTGCAAATCCTCACGAAAGAGTTTCAGAATGTTACTTCTTTTCATGTAAACTTATCTTTCTTGTCCCTTTGACATTTTCACCTCTAAACAGGAGGAGCAGCCTTGGGAATCTGAGCCCAGATCCATTTTCCCTGCAGCAACTTTCATTAACCTTTAAGATTCTTTCTCTCATTTGTTGAAGAATTGTGACTTGTCCTATTGCAATCATGGTCTGGCATTATGTCTCTGTTACTGCCCATAGTAGGAGAGACTTGCTGTAAGGGAGAAATGGGTAGTGAGAATGTGACACACATGTACGTTCAGTACTCTCTATTCAGTATGCATCTGGTGATAGAACGTAGATATATATTACTTTCTGTGTAATGGGGAAAGGTGAATTCAGGAAGCTGTGAGTCAGCCAGATAGATCTGGGAGGAACTGGACCAGGCCAGGAGGGTTTATCCACCCCATTGCTCATAAATAACAACTAGGTAGAAAGAGCATTGGTGTTACTGCAAGGAGATGGTGTGCCAGCCAATAGCAGGACATCTGATTACACTGACTCTGTGTGCATACTCCAGGCTCCAGGGAGATAAAGTCTAACTTTCCTAATTAGAATGACATGTTCAGAAGACATGTTAAAGGAAATAATAAACTAAAGTGGGACATTCTGTGACCAAGACTTGAAGGACACAGAAATGGGAAGAGGAGGCGTAGGGGGGAGTTTGGAGGTGCTGAAGGGGAGGAGACAGGGAAGGGAGGATCCTGACTCCCCACTGAGTCACGGGCTTGGCCTGCCTCCAATTGGTTACTAGCTGCCTGGAGGCACGAGCTTTCAAGTAGGAATCTTGTGAAAGGAGGAGTTCTGCTACCCTGACTTTGTGCTCTTACTCAGAAAGACCATTGTCAAAGATCGTTTGCTTGAGAATGGAATGACCAATCCCAGTTTGTCCAGGACTTTTCCTGCTTTTGCACGGAAAGTCCTGAGTCTTGGGAAACCCTTCGGTGGTTAGTTGCCTTAGAGTCCTATGGAATCTGATGTGGGGGTCGGGGCTGGGTCTGGTGGTTAGAGACCTTGTTTGAAGTGGAGCTCTCTTGGATGCAGGATTAGTAGCTAGGGCAGGTCAAAGGGGGGGCAATGGGAGCAAATTTAAAAAGCATGATTCACATAGGAGATTTACTTTCCTCTCATTTCGATTTGGATTCCGAGATCTCTTGGTCTAGAGAAAGAAGGACAAATCTGTTACTATTGAGGTTTCAGGTCACATGTAGGTATCAGGGGGCCAGAGATCTGCATTCTGGTTCAGGGGACAGAGATAAAGGGATTAGCAACATGAGGTGCAGGAGGTGGTAGGAGAGGTTTGGCTATGAAGTAGTTTTCTTCTATTCCCACCTCTGCCATGGCAAGAAGCTGGCTGTTCACTCAACTTTACTCTTTCCTCATGACAGGAAGCAAAGAACATTTCATGGTTCTTGTCGGAAGAAACCACCACTATTTGAAAACAAATAATGGGAGAGAGACAATCAAGTTATGTGTAAGGGGGGTGGGGGGTGGGAGATGAGGGTACAGGGGAATCAAATATATGGTGATGGAAGGAGAACTGACTCTGGATGGTGAACACACAATGGGATTTATAGATGATGTAATACAGAATTGTACACCTGAAATCTATGTAATTTTACTAACAATTGTCACCCCAAATAAATTTAAAAAAATAAATTAAAAAAAAAGTTATGTGGAAAAAATTCCACTGATTTCAACTCAAAATATGTGTGCACATGGGAAGGCCATGCATTGGGGAAATGCATCAGGAGGTAAAGTAGCAGTGCCATGAAACATATTAGGAGCAGCTGTCTGTCCTTTTACAGGAATTAGAGAATAAAACAATTACACTCTTTCACTAAAGAAAAGGCTTTCTACCACATGGGGTGAGTACCTGCTGATGTAAATGCAGGAAAGCTACACAGCTAAGGGGGTAAAGTAATCTGGAGAATTGTCAGTCAGAAGTGGTGCAGCTAAAAATGGAGCGGGGGTAACTGGGAGTGGAGTAGGACACAGAGGGAGAGACAATTTACCTTCGAAACTGCCTTGGTGGCTTCAAATTCTTCATCGGGGCATTTAATAGTTTTTCCTTGAAAGAAGAATTTGCGGTCAGATAAGTCTAGGAAACACTTTCTCTTAGCTCCCTCTTCAGCATGTGCTTTAGCAGGTCAAACTGCTTAACTTCATTTTCAAAAGTTTTATAACCACGTAAATTAATTTTATTTTACATTGAGAAAGAATTATCCTCATCCCAGGGAAACAGTGAGCCACAGAACATACTTTCAGAAATACTGCCTTGGAAAGTTTGTTTCTGAGAATAATCCCAGTGCAAAGCTCAGATAGGAATTTCCTAGAAATTCTTTTACAGGTCAGTGGCATTTTCACTGGTGGACTAGCACAATGGAACCCCTCCCCATCCAGAGGTATAGGACCAGAATCAACACCAACTGCTCAGGAGATTGGTCCCTCTACTAAAACTCAAGTTTGACATTGGAATACCTGGCCTTTCAGAAGAGAAGCGTTGTCTTATTTCGTTGATGTTCTGTATGATTGAATCTTTGTGAATCTTCTCCTTGAACAGACATTTAAAATCCAAAATCTAAAAAGAGATCAGTCTTATAGAAATGCTGTAAACAAGAAAAGAGCTAAGAGGAATACATGGAAATTAAAGTCACTTGAAGATCAGAATAATATTGCAATTAAAAAAATACTACTTGAAACAAATATTAAATTCTTTCTAAAATTTGGATGGAATTAAAAATAAATATAATTATGTTGAGTATGGGCCCATTAGGAAAAGATTTTTATTTGCTTGGGAAAAATGGTGTAACTAGTAAAATACAAATGTAGTTCTTACCCAAACACTACCCTGATAATTGTCAACCTGTTGAAAGGGCAAAACATAGGAAAATTACTTTATAAACATTTTATAACTAGAGAACATTTTAGCTGAGCAGCCTAAACATAGCCTTTTAGTTTAGAAGTAATACACTCTTATTTTCTTTTGATATAAATAGGTTATCTATCATTATTTGAGAATATTTTTTTGCACTGAGTAAAAAAAAAAAAAAAAAGAGGTGGGGGTACTGTATTCAGATGAGGGAAAACAAAAGGCATTACAAATATTTATAAAAATGGTTTACTATCTTTCAAGAATTCTTCCGAAGATATGTTTTGATTGAATTGTCCTTTCTATTTTTTTTAATTTATTTTTTTAATTTATTGGGGTGACAATTGTTAGTAAAATTACATAGATTTCAGGTGTACAATTCTGGAATTGTCCTTTCTAAGATAAATGAAACACTGAAGAAGTTTGTTATCACTTGACTGAAGTATTCTGGAAAAGTACTTTCTCACTGACTTATGAATGAAATGTAGGGAGGTGGGGAGATACATTGACCTTGAATAAACCTACGTGCTCTTTCATGGGTTGCCATATTTATACACAGGACCATGCCCAGGAAAATTTGTGAATGGTCAGTTTTTCTTGGGGATTTCCTCCTCCCCATCTTAATATCTCCATAGGGGTCCAGTCTTTTAGTTCTTCAGTGGACAAGGGTTGCTTGTTTGGTACTCCACGCTGGCCTGCTTATATAACACACCTTTCCTGCATCTTACTGAAACTTCAAATCTTACCATCTTTCCTATTTACAAGAGCAAAACATTGAAAACAACTTAAATATGAAACAGTAAGTAAATTAAATAAATGGATTCTGATGAAATACAAATCAACCATTAAAATGGTGATTTTTATTTACTAAAGAAATGTTAAGTAAAAAAACAAGACATAAATTCTATGTATTATATAATCTATATATAAAAATTCTCTATGTATACATTCTCTCTATATACAAACACACACATATATATTCCACATGAGTACTCTGTACACATATTTACACATGTACAAACACACACTTAAATGTTAAAGCACTTATCTCTTGGTATAGTAGTAGTTTATTTTTGTCTTCTTTATGCATTTTATTAATTCCAAATTTCCTACATTGAACATGCACTACTTTCCTAGTAAGAAAAAAAACTGTCTAGAAATAATAGAACTATTTTCACTGTGGTCCATTTCTTTGAATCTCTAGTGTTTGCTAGATGAACTGAATTTTTATGTGCAATTATGTTAATTTTTGTGGTGCAGACCTTGAACTTCGTGTCAAGAAATCTGGAGACGAGACCTCATCTCTGCTGATCAGCTGTGACCCTGGCCTCTCCCCGGGTCCCAGTCTTCTCATCATTAAAAAAGGAGGTTTGGAAGAGACAGATGACCCCTGAGGCACCTGTCTGGAGTCTGTGGGCTGTGTCTCCCCTAAGTAAGGTATGGTCACTGTGAGGGGCTCGTGCATTGATCCCACGGAATACATTTAAATGATAAACATTTCTGTAACATAAATGGTAGTCTTATATGAGAATATCTGTGGATTTGTGGGTTTTTTCCAGACCCTTACTTATCACTCTAGGACAATGGCTCTCAAACTTGAATCTGCATCAGAATCGCCAGGAGTCTTGGGAGAACACAGACTGCTGGGCCCTAGCCCCTGAGTTTCTGATTCAGTGGGGCTGGGATGGGGCTGGAGAATTGTGTTTCTAACAAGTCCCAGCTAAGGCTGGTGGTCTGGAAGAAACCTACCTAAGGAAAATAATCCTGGTTAGGGGAAGGCATTTTCAATATCTGTAAGTATTTTGGATCTCTCTATTTTTTCCCCTTTCCAAAATTCTTAGAAAAGTGTTCTGGATATCTTCAAAGCCCTTTTTTATTTTAAAATAAGTTTATTTGAAAACATTATACCTCTGGATGCTGTAAGTAGGAACAAATGAAGAGATTAATGAAAGACTTGGGTTTGAGGGTGGGACAGGGAAGAGAAAATGTGTTGTTTCAGTTGACTAGATGGCATCTGCATATAGCAGGCACAGTTTCACGGACGGATGAATTCAACAACAGAGTGAGATGGCTATTTCTGTGGAGCACTTTAACCTAACTGTCAGGATAGTCTCAGGATGTCACGGTTACTTGATTGGTACCTGGGTAAGCCCTGACATACATTTCCCCTTTCTTGTTAGGCAGCTTAGGAAATTGATGGCAGCGTATAAGTGTGTACATCTGAGTCTGCAAAACCAGACAGGATGCTGATAAGGCAGCCTCCTCTGCCTGTGCTGCTAGTGCCCATTCCAGAAATAAATCATGTATTGTCACTTCCCATATCTTTTGCACACACGACTCTGTCTGCCTAGAATGCCTCAGACTAAGCCGTTTGTTGTTGTTCTAATAGTCATCTGTAAGTGAATTGCATTTACCACATCTTATTGTCATTGTCCTGTGTTGTCCTGCTTCCTCCACGGAACTGGAAATATCATGAAGACACAGCTGGTCTTTTATTCATTTCTGCATTTCCAGAACCTAACAGAGCATCTGACAAATGTTTTCTGTTCAAAGTAGGGCTGTGGATATTCACAGACAAAATTTTATGTTTAATATAAGTAAATTGTTCAATAAAACAAGACCATAACTCAAAAGTAGGCAAAGTGTGAAAAATCAAACATCTTTCTGCTTTCACCTGTTCAAACTATGATAACACACCAACATACCTCCTCTGGTCTCCAAGCGCTCTCAGCACTCAGCTTCTCATAGCCTTTGCTCCAGTATCTGCCAGTGCTCGTGGGGAAATTTCAGGAATCTACTGTGGATTTCTTACCTAACTCCCCTCTGCAATCTCTGAAGGGGATTCTTGTTTTGTTTTGTTTGTTTTGTTTTGTTTTGTTTTCTCCTTAGAGACAAAACAGAACCCCAATATTTCCACAACAAGTTTTGCACAAAGAAGCTTGGAGGTATTTGATGCTACGCTAGATTTCATACTTGCTTTTAAAGAAAGAATGAGCTACTTCTCTCCATTTACCTATTTAGCTATTTAAAGTAGCTATCTGTCCTTGTATTCGTATGTTATATGTAGAAAAGTATTTGAAATGATGTTTACCTGTTGTTAGTCATGGGTAGTTTAGAGAGTAGGATTCAAGTGACTTTGAAATCACTTATTTATTTGGTCTGAGCTGATTATTTGAAAAATGAGTATGTTTATTTTTACAATTTCTGTTCCAAAATAATTAAAGAATGTACTGCCTCTCTAAGTGTTGAGAAGTTCCCATGCCTTACCTAATGTCAACATGGATTTATCTGTCCTGCTACTTCGAAGATATAAACAGAAAAATGCACTCCAAGCTATCAAACCCCAGAGCAGAAAAGTGACTTGTGTTTATTTATAGCAGTTTTGACTCTGGAAATGCTCCTGATCTGAACATGTATGCCCTCTCAATCTGCAATACGTGGAGCCCTCTGTGGGGAGGGAATCGGACACTCATACAGGTGGATCAAGGGAGTTGTTTCAGGCAGCCACGGTAGTTCTGTCTTTAGAATGAGTCAAAGCAATGCGGTTTGTCAAGCTTTCCCCAAAAAGCACGTGACAGTAGGGATGAGAAACAGGGCATGAGGTGGTCAGGACCTGATAGTTCTCCAAGTGAGACATGATGAAGGGCTGTTGTTCTCAATGTGCTTGGTAAAGCATTTTTTAACTTTTTATCTGGATGACTTTATAGAGTTTTGCTACTATTATAGGCTAGCTATATTAGTCCTTACTGGGAACAGAAAATTAAAATGGAAGTTTTAGCTAAACTCTCCAGTAATAGATATCAGATAACAATATAAGTCGTAAGACAGAGCATCTTATAGAAATTTCCAAGTAAATATCCAAAAATCAGTTATGTGATGGTAACACATTTCAAACACCTCAAAGATAAAAAAAAAGGTCAGTTGTTAGGGATCAGGGAGAATTTGTGAGGAGGATTTCCTTGGAGACCTATTCCCAAGGGGAAAAGGTTAATGTGTGTGTGTGTGTGTGTGTGTAGGGGGTACTTACCCTGCAGTTCAAATCAAGAGGAAGGGGCTTCAGGGCTGCAGTGGGATCATTTGGAGAACTTGGTATGTTTCCCCTTAGATTAGGAGGATACAGTGGACTGATGTCTGATTCCTACCTAGGAAATGTTCGTGGTGAGAAATGGCTGACTACCTGCTGTAGTCTGAGTGAGCCTGTGGGATGGGATAAAAGGCACATGTCAGGATGAGAGGGAATGAAGATGACCTGGAGGTACAGCTCTCTGAGCTCCTTTTGGGTTAGTGGCAGAGTACACCTACCTCAGGAAGTGAAATCCCAGAGCAGACATCCTTTTGAGGTAAGTCATCACCTGGGGACAATAGCCACCCCAATACTAGTAATCAGTCTAAGCGATGGCCTGCTCCAAACCAGGATGACAGGCTAAAGGCAGGATGAGAAAGCAGGTCAGTCAGATCACTAGTTTTTGAGGTCTGAAGATATAGTTGGAATAAGTCAGAATTATGGCACCAGTTACTTCAGTTTTCCATATGAGACCTCTTACATCATGACCAAAACATTAATTGGTCCCACTCCTGCTGAAGAAAGCTGTGCCCTCAAGTGGAGATTAAAACAGCAATCACAACTTCGAACCAAGCAACCAATAAACAAAAACTGCTTACGGGCAATTCACACATCACTAAATGTTGCACAGATTTAAGGAGTATCAGTTAGAAGGGGGGCAGTGGTACATGATTAGTTTGACACATGTCATGGTTTAGCTTTGTGCCTGGAATTTTTTTGACTCATATGGTTTGGTTCTAAGCTCATTCCTCCACGCTTGTGGAGTCTTATCTCTAAAAATTCATCTTACATTCTACTGGCTTTGCAGAGAAAACACAAGACTGGGTCACTTTGAGTACAGACCTGTAAAAACAGAAAAGTATAAGATTAATTTATATAAACACATTTCGGTTAAAAGTATAACTGAATTTGGTGGATTTCTAGCTCCCACTTGAAATTGTTTATAAAGAGTCAGGAAAGAGTGGGAATCTATTGAGGACATGAGATTTGAAAAGACAAGTCTTAAATCAGCCATTACATCTTAGGTGGATAAGGTGACAGTGACAAATATTTTCAGAAGAGTTCTGGTAAAATTTAACTTAAATATAAACCCATTCTATATCTTGTCATCATAAAATTGAATATTTGTCTCTGTTTGCTATGAACAGCATTCAGCTTTCCTAAAATATTGAGATGCTGATTTGAGTAGTTTCAAGAACTGTTGAGTTGTAAGTTCCAAACTAGACCATTATATATATAGAAACCCAATTTGTTGGAATGTTTGTTGCAGAGAACTATGTCTTTTCACTTAAAAGTTGTAAACTAAGTTTTTAGTGGGTGGTTGATTTACCAAGGAAGTTAAATGTTGGTGATAATTAACTGATGGTGTCATTAATCTAGCTCAAATTAACTGAATTAGCAAAAGAGGATTGTGTAGATTTTCTTAAAATCAGGAACATAGTTCAAGGCATAACTCTTCTTTGTGATATTTTTTTACAACTAAAATCAGGAATCTAAGACATTAAGTGAAACACTATGAGAATCTCAATTTCTTTTCTATAGCTTCTAGTAACTTTTACTCCTATTAATTCAACAAAGTTTATCACAAGGGTACAGATAATAACAGATCTGACTCTGAAACCCAAAGGATTTCATTGACTTATTTTGGCCTCACCATTTGTCTATTATTCAGAATTATTTTGTTGTAACTTATAGATAATTCAGCTTAAAAATGACTCAAGCAAAGGAACGTATTAGCGCCCAGAACTGTAAAGTCTAGGCAACGTGCTAGGCAAGAGCCAGGGTCCCAGGATGCCATTAAGATTGGCTCTCTCAATCCTGTTCTGCTTCTTCCATGTTGCCTTCATTCTCAGACAGTTCCTCCCCTCAGTATGGTCAGATGGCCACTAGCACGTCTACACACTCATCAGTTTAGCAATCTCAGTGGAAAGACAGCTTCTATCGCAACAATTTCAGTGAAAGTTCTGAATCTGAAGGTTATTGGTTCTTCAGTAACCAGTTTGGTCCACCCCAAATCAATCACTATTTCAAAGGGTTACAATGCTCTAATTGGCAAGACTTGGGTGACATCTTTCTTCCCTGCCAATAAAAGGAGGACTCGCCAGACAGAGAGACCTAGAGTGCATGTACACAGGTTTGGGGGTAGAGGGGCATTCTGAGTATGAAAAGACCTCCTTCATATATGTACATCCTGGTCAAGTCTGGCCCTCTTTTATTCCTTTCTTCCTAGGTGACGTTTTCAGTGTACACACACTGCACCCTCATACTATATTCCTGGCCCCCTGTCTTCTCCATTTCTTTCTCATGCCTAAGCTTTCTAGCCTCATAATCATAGCCCCACATTAGAAGTCACATGGACTATTTTAACTTAAAAAGGTAGGTGCCCAGGCCCCACCCCAGAGACTCTGACTCAGTTGTAAAGTAGAGCCCTTTCAGTTGTGTTTTGTAGAAGCTTCCTAAGTGATTTTAAGTGCAGGTGGGGTTGAGACAGCTGCTGCAAGCTACACTTGAGGCTGGGAACAACCTGTCGGTCCTCCACACAGAGGAAGATGAAGTCTGAGTGTTAACCTTCTCTGGGGGTATTACCATTTAACCACATCCAATCCTTAAACTAAAGGAATGAAGCATTAATGGTTACATTTCAGTTTATCAGGACAGAGAAAGCATCAGGGCATTCTCACTACTCCTGAAATAATATCATGAGTTGTCTCTAGTTTTGATCTTGCATATGGTTTTATCCAGTTTATAATTAACCTGACTGAGATGAGCTACCAAAGTGATGTTGTTCAGTGATTTTTAGAGTAACAAATGTTTTAAAGTGTAGGCTTGTGTTTGTGTGTCTGTGTGTGTGTGAGTTTCCTTCATCAAAAAATGATTCAGTTAAAAAAGGGGAAAAAAAATTCGTTTTCGTGTTCTCTGTCACAGGCTTGAATTGTCATTGCTTGGCTCTCAGAAACCAAGTTGTATATTTTCTGCCACATGACTCATTATAAACAACAGCTTTGGGAAGGCACTCTAGGGCCAGTAATTATACCGATGAAACAGAAAGATTGTATTCCAAGTGAGGTTAATTTTAGCAGAAGTCAGATAAAAATATTGTCAACTAACAGCAAACGTGCTGGCAATAGAGCCCACATCACTGGTGGTAGTGATTGGTTGTTTGGGCTAGTGTTCCCGGGTCATGCAGGAAACCAGACTGAACCTTCTGCCAGTCCCAAGTTGCTTTACAAGTCTGAAGTAGATGCTTGGGGCATATTACACAACAATCCTGAGAAATCACAAAGTGGAAAATAATCCTGAATCAGAAATGTATTATAATTAAGAGTACAAAATGCTAACAATTTAAGGTGTGTGTGTGTCTGAATCTGTGTGTGCCTGTATGTGTGTGTGTGAGAGAGAGAGAGACACAGAGAGAGAGACAGAGAAACAGAGAGAGGGAGAGGAAGAGGGAGAAGGAGAGGGAGAAGGAGAGGGAGAGGGAGAGGGAGAGGGAGAGGGAGAGGGAGAGGGAGAGGGAGAGGGAGAGGGAGAGGGAGAGGGAGAGGGAGAGGGAGAGGGAGAGGGAGAGGGAGAGGGAGAGGGAGAGGGAGAGGGAGAGGGAGAGGGAGAGGGAGAGGGAGAGGGAGAGGGAGAGGGAGAGGGAGAGGGAGAGGGAGAGGGAGAGGGAGAGGGAGAGGGAGAGGGAGAGGGAGAGGGAGAGGGAGATAGGTGGGGAGAGGCTCGTAGACCTGTGTAGTTGATAAATGACCCAAACTTATATTTATTTCTCCGTGGAGTTAGCTACTCTGTGAAGAAAAGCCATAAACGGAGAAAAACAATGATGCATCTTATTATGAAAGCAATTTAGATGTCTTAAAAAAATAATCCATGTTTAAATTTTGTTCAGAGTTCTGTATTCTACAAAGAATACAGTATTTTTAGGAAACCACTTAGGCGCCTTGTAGCTAGTATGTGAAGTCAGTTTGCAGAAATGAGTGTTACTGAATAATTAAACAATCGAGTCATTCTGGAAAAAAAAAATTAAGGCTAAAAACGCAAAGGTAATTGGAAAAGAAATTAGCCCCTGAAGAGATCTTTGACATAAGGAGGAAAGATGCTGTTTATTCTCATTGGAAAGATGCCACATATAACTTTTCCTTTTCCTTTTTTTATCATGTAGAGAAAAGCAGAAATTCTGATCACAAAAAATGTGAGTACAAAATAAGGTCTTCTCTATTGGTAGTTAAGCCAGGGTAATATAACGACATGCATATGATTTAGAGATTAGGTATCAGTTGACAGATAAACAGTTTCATTAGTAAGAAAAAAACAATACCCCAATTTAAATTAGCTTAATAAAAAGAGAATGAATTCAACCATGGTATTGAGATGTTTGTGGATGGAAACACAATTTCAGAATCTACTGGATAAGGGACTTTTAATGATATCACTAGGAGTTTCTTCCACACACCTATCCATCCCTTGCTTCTGATTGTTCCAGAGTGACTTGAGTCTGCTTCAGTCTCTTTCCATGTGTCAAGCAAGATGACCATTCAGTCTTAGATAAACAACACTGGTAGAAAGAGATTAAATTTCTCAACATCAGCACATCAACTTTAGAAAATTCCCTAATTATCTCTTGATTGGGCTATATTCTCATTCTTGAAAAACCTCTGTGGGCAGGGCTACTGGTACTCAGACTGACCCAGTGGGGTAGAATGAATCCCTGCAGTCTGTGAATACGTTACCACACTAAGTGAAAGGGATTTTGTAGATGTGATTAAGTTAAGGCTTTTGAAATGGGGAGATTATCCTGGGTGATTTTGGCAGGTCCAATGTAGTCACAAGTTTCTTTATAAGAGTGGCAGGAGGGTCAGAGTCAGAGAAAAAAGCGACTGTGACGATGAAAGCCAAGGTCGAAGAGAGAATTAGATTGAAAGAGACTATGCTTTTAGCTCGGAAGATGGATATTGTGACTGTGGGAGTACAGGCATCCCATAGAAGCTAGAGAAAGCAAGGGAGTGGATTCTCCCCTCAGCTTCCAGAAGAAATGCAGCCTTGTGACACCTAGGCTTTAGTGCTTCTCACCTCTCTCACTGTAAGAGAATGCATTTTTATTGCGGGCGCCACTAAGTTTGTGGTAGTTTGTTATAGCAGCAATAGGAACACTCAGTCTGTACCCAGCTGACCAAAAGCAGCAGGGCACAATGATTGACAACCTTCCTAGAAACACAAGAAGGATGGGGAGAGGTGATTTTCCCAGAGTGACATTGGAACACAAAAACAATATGTATCACATTCATCAAGTCAAGTTTGATGCTGAACAATCTGAAAGTCGCGGAGAGAACTCTCGCAGTGCAATTGGAAGAAGGGAACTGGAGTCCTTCCAAATAAAAGTAATAGAAACCATTTCTAAAGACCCAGCAGAGCTTGTTGTCTCCAGTCATTGCCCATCTTTGTTCATGTCTCCTCAGAAGGATCTTTTGGAACAGTTTGCATCATTTTAGTGGACTTCTTAGGATGAATATTATCTTTTCATGGAGGAATCAATCACACTTATCTTAGTAAGGCACACCTCTATGAATTAACATATTTAAATAAATAGCTATTCCTAAAGTATTCATTTCCTATAAAAAGTATTTGCTATATGTCTTGGAGAAGCAAATCTGTGACTATATCTATCTATGACAGATATATCCTCTTATTCAAGGTAGTTTGAATAGGCCAGCTGGCTTAAAAGTTAGGTTCCAATATGAATAATTAATTTATATTTTGACTAACACTAATAAAGGAGTCTCTTTCCCACTTCTCTAATTGCCCCTGATCATTTTTTTTTTTAATTCAGTTCTTTAAACTGCAGTTATTTGTGAAAGACATCAATTATTTTTGCCACATTACAGTACCACCTTTATCTCATTAATGTTTTTCTTTAAATCAATTCATTTTTAACATCCCACAAAGAAAAGGTAATTATAAAAATCAATACATAGCTCTCAAAATAAAAAAGTTTGTCACCTAAAATCATTTTACATACTACTAGTTTTTCAGGTTGAATACTTTTGAATACTCTTAGTTCAAAGAGAGAATAGCTTTAGTTAACTTTTTACTCTAACTACGCCAGTAATCTACAAGCATAGATTATCAGCCTTTGGCTTCTAATAAAGGCAGAATGGGTAATTTGGACTAACAGTCCCATTAAGAACAACAAAAGTGGTTAGACAAAATATGAAAATAATCTTTTTTTTTTTAAGCAAAACAATTGTTTTTATCTGAATAGAAGAGGAGATAAACATATCAAGTCTCTATTCCCAGGTGCTATAACAGGTATAAGGAGTCAAGAAAATAATCTTTTTGAAGGCATCAGAGAGCTACCAAGGCTGCAAAGAATTATGAGACTAACATCCAGGATAGGTAAACCCAGAGAGATGAGCTCAGAATTTTGGGCTGCTCTTCTCACTGTGATGCCAGCAAAACCCAGAAATGTTGGATGAAAACCTGAAGAGCTGAACAGATAGTTCAACAGACTCATGTGGCAAAGGGGAAAACATGGAAGGAAGGAAGTCCCTCATAAACCCATAGGCACTGGGTTGGCACTCCATAGATCTATCCACCACCCAAGTAAGGGTGTATGGAAATTAGGCAAGTGCTCTCAGGTACTAAAGCCCAGCTTCAAATCATTTCAATCCCTTGTTATGTTAAACAAATCTAGAATTTCAGTGTTCATGTTTCCTACCAAAAGTAAAGGTAAATTCTCTTTGGAGAAAGATAATATCATAAGGCTCAAGTTACAGCTATCATTTTTCATTTATAATATTTGGCACGCAATC
The DNA here is from genome assembly GCF_057876585.1 of Rhinolophus sinicus. Classification (NCBI taxonomy): domain Eukaryota; kingdom Metazoa; phylum Chordata; class Mammalia; order Chiroptera; family Rhinolophidae; genus Rhinolophus; species Rhinolophus sinicus. Next base: position 63,402,456 of record NC_142503.1, on the reverse strand, counting down.
AAAAATAAAAGGCATATGAGGAAAGTAGGCAATATAACTAAAAACTACAAACTGAAACAGAATTCAAAACGCTATACGTATAATTTGATTAAGGAAATAAAAGGCAAGATAAGAACTTTTGCAAAGAACTAAAAATAAAATGAAAAGAAATGAGAAACACAACATCTGAAATCAATGGCTCAATGGTTGGATCAGCTACCACTGAAAGGAGAAATAATAGACAGAGTGATAGGTCAGAAGAAAATATCTAGAAGGAAGCACAAAGGGACAAAAGGTTGGAAATACTAAAATGAATGAAAGACACAAAGATGTAGAAAAAAATAATATGTGTTCTGTTGAAATTCCAAAAAAAGGAAAAAAAAAGTGGACAGAGGAAATATTTGAAGAAATAATAACTGAAGATTTTTCCAAAATTGATGAAAGACATTAAGCCATAGATTTAAGGACTACATCTCAAATAATTTAAATACAAAGAAAGTCACACATAGAGACATTATGGTAAAACTGCTGAAAAGAAATAATGAAGACAAATATATTTTAAAAGTAGCCACAGTAAAAAGACAAAAATTAGAAAAAATAATAGACCCCAGAAGACAGTGGATAGTATTTTACAAATTACTGAAAGAAAATATTTCCAACCTAGAGAAAATGAAGATAAAATAAAGACTTTTTCAGACAAATAAAAACTGGCAGAATTCATCAGCAGAATGAAATATTAGTGTTATTCAGGTACAAAAAGATCCCAGATGAAAGCTTAGAGATGCAGGAAGAAATGACGAGCACCGAAAAGGGTAAGTCTAAATGAGTACTGACAGTGCGAAACAATAACAAAAACATAACAAAACACATATATTTTTAAGTTATATAAGACAACAGTAGGATATAAATTGAGAGCAGAGGTAAATGAAATCAAATTGTTCTAAGTTCCTTGCATTATGTGGAAGAAGGTAAAATACTTGTTTACGTTAGACTTTGATAAGTCAAAGATAATTGTTACTTTAGTAACCACTGAAAGGACATTAAAATACTGTAAAACTATGAAATTAATGAAGGTGGGAGTTAGAATTTAAAAAATCAGTATGGACTAAGAGTGAAAAAAGAAAAATTCCCCACTGTAAAACAGTTCTACAACCAATTCAACAGCAACGGTTATTTTTAGTCCTCAGATTGTGATCTTTAAGTACCATTTCCCGCTAAAGGAACAAGGGGATCTTGGAGAAATGTCTTGGAGAAACATACAACAGTAACCTTGTCACGACAAACAAGAAGAGCGCTCTCCAAGGCTACTGAGATCATGCCGAGTGAACTCAGCCAAAATGAATTCATTCTCCCTGGTTTAAAGTTGGAAAATTTGATAATAAGAATAATAAAATATAGTTAAATCCTTGAGTTTAAAATGATATTTTTTTAAAAGCCTCCAATAAACTCAGAGATTGACTTTTAATGACACAAGGGCATCAACTCATTACCAATAATGAGAAATACAGGGAAAGAGCAAGCATTTATTTTAATTTTCTTCTAAGAACTATACTTCAGGGTAACCAAGTGGTTGTAAAAGAGAAGTTCTTTCTTATAAAAGTATTTTAACTAATCAAGAAGTAATGATAGAATTAAGAAATCTCTTAATGAATTACTAGATCTATGAACCAACTATCGATGGTTCCTAGCTTCACATGAAAAAAGGAAACCAGATATCATGTGCCTCCTAATGGAAGTACACAGTAACACTGATGAAATGTCAGACTGTGGGAATCTCCATATGACAAACAACTTGGTTTCTTTAGCAATAAAACTGCAAGGAAAATATAATTAGATCTATGAGGAACCTGTAAATTATTAGAGACTCAGGAGTCCTATTAACTAATTGTAATTATGTTATTTGGATTCAAATGCCAACAAAAGACACTTAAAAAATGAATATAGGCCAACTGTGGAAATACGAATGCAGAATGAATGTTTGATAATTAAGGCATTATTAAAATGTTTAGGTCTTATGATGGAATTGTCGTATTTTAAAAGGAAAGTCTGTGTTTTGGAGTTATATAGTAAAAAAATTTATAAATGAAGTAATCTGATGTTTAGGATTTACCTCAAAATAATCTGATGGGTGGAGAAGTAGGAAGAACTTTAGAAGAAACAAAAAAAATCACATGATAGTTTTTGAAGCTATGTGATGACTACGTGGGTCATCATGGTGCATTCTGCCTGGTTAATTTGTGTAATGAGGCATCTGACTCCATATTTTGATGTTTGATTGCTCACAACTTTTAAGCCTCACCCCTCCCTCTTCCCACTGTACCCCACATCTGGACAAGCTGATGAGAAAGCCTCGTGTTCCTTCATTTGGCAGTTGTGGGAGACTCAGACCACACAAGCCCCTTCGCAAGCCTGCGAGCCCTTACCCTGTCCCTACCCCCAACCACAATACAAACCCAGGCAAGTCTCCTTTTATTGCTTTCAAGACATTTCAAACCTGCCTGAGAGGCCTGTCCTGCAAGTATGTAGCCTGTTAGTCAGAAGTGTGGCTGGCCTGGGGCTCCAGTTATGGCTGGTGTCTGAAATGGGGACAGTCTTGTTGGGGACGGTACCCTTTCACCTGTGGGGTCTCTGCTGACTGAGTGGTTTGTGCCAGGATTGCATGCGGTACACAGTACACCTGTTTGTATCAGAATAACTCCTCATCCACCTTCCACACAGACATCATCTTCCTCTTTCCTAAATGAACCTCATAGACTGACTGGGATGTTTCCTTTATACAAGAAAAATATGAAAGTGTGGGTAGAACAGAAATCATACAAGCAATGAAATGATTCCAGAAAGCAAGCCATACCTGGGGAAACAAGAGGCAGTTTTTCAGATGAGGAGAGAATACCATTACCCTTACCCAACCCAAGCACTCATTACTCTTTTTTATGCGCTGGAGTGTTTCAGTATTAAAAGTAACTTCAATCTACCCATACAACATGTATTTATTAAGTGTCTACATAGGCCAGCTTTTGTGGGTGTAGGACCTGAGCATTTGCTCAGGACCTTGGGCTTGTAAGGGTCCTGAGCTTGGTGTCAAGCTCTGCTTTTTCCATCCTTAAATTCTTAGTAAGTTTTGAACAAGGACGCCTACATTTTAATTTTGCATAGGGAGCTGCAAAGTACGTGGCTGGTTCTGGGAAAACCATTCCAATTAGAAAACACAGCCTGTTCTCAGACTTGAGACAGGGAAGAACAGGTTGTGTGAGAAGAATTGAACCAAGGCCAGGAAGGCTGAGTAAGGAGCAGAGTGGCAGGAGGTAAGGTCAGAGGGAGGCAGAAGCTCTGGCAGCGGTGGGAGTGGACTCGCTGCCATTGCCACCTTCTACCAGCTCAATCACTAAAGCCACCCTGACCCCCTTATCTAGGGACCTTAGGAGGACCATTGTCCCTTAGAGATTCTCCGGGGAGGGCTTTCCTAACCCACCCCTAAGATGGGGCTAAAGCCTTGGGACACAGGCCAAAAAGGGATCATGAGTGGTTGGCAGACAGCTACTGACTCGAGGCTTCTGTTTGTGTTCTCATTTCCAGGTAGAGGCAGCTGAATCCAGAGGCAGAGCCCACTGGGGACTTGCTGGGATCCCAGCCTTCAGAGGCTCATTATCAGTGGTGCAGGAAGGTGCCAACACCAAGTAGTGGGATCTTCAAAAGGATTAGGAATTGTTTTTCCCCAGGTTTTTGTAAGTCCTGTATTTTTTCTTTATAGGAAACCTGGCATTTTAACAGAGCTTACTTGCATTTGAAGAAACAGAGTTGTTTATAAGCTGGTTGGCTTTTACTAAGTTACAAATAGCAAACTGTGCCATTAAGTGATGAATATCTAAAAGCATTTGTAAGTTTCAAATGTTTCCCTCTCTATCTAGGGCAGAACATTCTAGACCTTTTTATTGTGTGAGAAGCAGCTATTTTTCATTTCTCTTAAAGTTCGAGATCACCAGATCCCCAGGAGATAGGTTTTTTTTTTTTCTTTTTTTTTCTTTTTTTTTTTCTTCCCCCCTCAGACTCATCTTAGAATTGGTGAGGGAAAGAAAGTTCCTAACAGCAGCTATTTTCTCCCACTTGGGAATCCAGGAGAACTTTGAAGAGAAGACAGGGCAGTAGGAAGGTCATGCTGGAATCACCTTGCAAGATAACTTATCTTACATGTCTAAATCTGAGGTCCCTCATCAGTGGGGGCCACTTTGCCAGTGGTCCTCCTGAGGTCCCTAGCCCTAGATAAAGGGAACAGGGTGGCTGTAGTGATTGAACTGGTACAAAATGGCCTTGGTAGGTTGGTAGACTTATATACCCTCAACACCTACTGTGTCTCTATGAGGATGGGAATTGCTTAGCAGGTATTCTTTTATTCACCTGAAGAATGAAATTTAGTATTAACACTAGTAAAAATGATACCCGTTAATATTGAACACCTAGTATGTGCCATCACTTTATACACATTCTTGCACTTCTCACAACAGATCAAATAAGTAATTACTATCCTTCTTCTACAGTTGCTAAAAGTGAATCTGGGAGAAGTCAGGTAAGTTACCAGGGGACTGACGTGTCAATGCCAGTGAGTGGCAGCCTGGAATTTGTACTCAAGTCTTCCTGATGTCCAAGGTCATCCTCTCAATGAATACCCCTTTCCTTGCCCAGGAAGCCTCTTCTCCCAGTTGCCACAGAACTGGAGCAGAGCTGGGGTGGCAATCACCATTTTGTTCTTTTCAGAATGGCTGATTCCTGACTGGCCCAGTACTTACAGGAAGCAGATGGAGCAGACACTAGGATTCCGCTGAGTTCAAAAGAGACAATCAAGACTTACTCCTTGAGTCTTTTTTGACGTGAAATTTTGTTTGATAGTTTGAAATGTTTTTAAAACCAGGGCACTAAGAGGCAAAGATTAGCATAGCCTAGTTCAAAGGATGATTGTATGCATTTAAAATCTAGATTGGTAGTGTTATGTTTTAAAAATACTGGCCAGGGCTGCACAATGGATTTTGTTTTAAATACCAGATGGTGACAAATACCCAGCCAGATTGTCTCAGGGTAGACAGAATTTCTTGGCAGGAAACTGGATATTTTGGGAAGTGTATTAACTCTTTCCGACCACTGGAGTGGTAGCTGGTGCTTTCAAAATGTTGACTCTCAAAGGGCTTCTTTAGTGTTAAAGACAGATTCATTCTGAGAATTTAGAACTACCTCACTGCGTAAAAAAAAAGTCATTATTAAAGTTAAGGAGTAAGTTACTTTCCAGGAAGTTAAAATGGTGCATTAGATACAATAAATAATGCCTCTAAATTGGTTTTCATGGTGATCATAGCGATGAGTGAAAATAATGATTTAGCCGCACTGGCCTCCTCTTTATTCCCTGACTTTGGTGAACACCTTCCAGCCTCTAGACCTTTGCACCTGGGTTCCCTCTGCCTGGAAGGTTGTCCCCACCAAACTCCATCTCGTCATTGTCTTTTTCTCATTCCTTTGGTCTCAGCTCAGATGTTATGCCCTCAGAGATGATTTCCTTAAGTGTTTCCTATCAGTCCCTTTCTACCTCTTTACCCAGTTTGTTTCTCACAACGTGACATTTTGTTGTGGTCGTTTATGTGTTTATTTTCTGCCTTCATCTTTGGAATATAATGTCTCTAAGGGCAGGATCTGGTGTTTGGTTTAGTGCTGTGTCCTCAGCTCCCAACTCTTCATAACTGGCCCATTCAGGGAATCAATAAATATTTGTTAAAAGAATGAATGAGTGATTACCCCTTGATATTTGAGAAAACTTTAAAAATGTCAAATCTCTTTAGTAAAAACCCTAAATTTTATCTTTATATTTGATTATTATCTTAATAATTGTGAATACTTTATGTCCAAAACAGAGGTTGATCCACATGTTTTGATATATTAGAAATAGCAATCAGGTATGGGAAAGCTATAGATTTTTCTTCTCTTTTTGAAGGTAAACACGAAAGTACCATATTACATGTTGATTCAGGGCAGAGATAGCCTTGAAGCAATAAAGATGAGAATTGGCCTTTACATTTGCCTAAGAGAGAAAAGTATGGACAGAAAAACAGAAACAAATTTATTGCTATGTTGAGAATTTATACCGAAGGGCTCTTGACTGAATTATGATAGAGGAGATGATAAGAAAAATAGTCTGAAAAATATCAGGAGAGTTTTTTTGGGAGTAACATTGTGGTTTTTATCTGACCTAGGTTTGAAAGTTTTTCATTGTTCCATTATTTCTGGAAGATATATGCTGGGTTACATTTTATGAAGCCAGGCTAGATTGTTGGAAATAGGAAAATAAATCCAGCATCTTGGCATAGTTAGAATAAAAGAAACCAAAATAATGGCATAGGTCTTTCAAAGGATTTGGAGAGATACCAAATTCTATAGGACTTGAATTGAAAGTCTGAAACTTTGTACTAATCTGGGTAAAGAAAAAAACACATTTAAATACTAAGAATCACCAAGTTAGGAAAGAAGGCAATAGATTTCAGGAGAGAAAAAATTATGTGTCCTTGATAATACTAAGTGCTGGATGTCCTATTTTGAATATTTTCTCACAGATGGAATGATACTAATAGCATATAAAAATGTTATGATAGATGGAGAAACTGAGTTTTTAACTATCCCAAATTTATCTCATTTGTTTTTGTGCTCTTAAGAAAAACAAAGCTAACCTTTTAAATTAATAAGCTTGCTTAAGCCCAAGAATTTGGCAACTACATCTATCTTGGTATGAATAAGAACACATTTTATTTAAAATATGTTGTCTGCCTGATTATTATTTATTTTTCCTTTATCTTTAAAATGCTTCATTGCAAACCAATTCTTCTTCAATGCTCTGTCCTAAATCCCACTGAAAAATTCTCATTTAAGGTCTTCTGCAGCATCATGGTGTCCAACTGTGAGGAATACCGCAAGTTACTATGATAGTCTCCAAAATTCTTCCAGTCAGATTGCACCAGTTACAAACAGGACTTCAGGACTGGAGAAGCATTGGAAATTGAGGGTGTCTGCTGTTTTGGCCTCATGGAGTTCATTCTCCTTTCTTTGGGTAACAGAACATACTCATTTTCCTTGGAGCACCAGCTCTGGATGTGATCCAGGCCTGGCCACAAAGCACATTTTTTCCTGCTGGCTGCCGTGTTTGGTTGGTGAGCACATGACCCAAGCCGATGCAATCAGAACTGATCCTGGGACTTTTCAAGGAGCATCAGGAAGAAGGCTTTTCTTCCCCTTGGACCTGCAACTGTGCTCATGTTATCCTGGAGAAATGAAGCACACCACGAGAACGGAGCCAGCTGGAAATGAAACAACATGGATGATGGATAGCACAGCCATGGGATGGAGAGAGGCTGCTCTCTGACAATTTTATTAGAGCAGGCGAATTCAGACTGTCACTTGCATACTGATTGAATGGAGAGTCAACTGTCCTAGAGGTTTTAATGTTGGCTCATGGACCAATGATTGTCAATAATGTTTTCACTCATTCATGGTAAAATGAGAAAAATCAAGTTCAAAGTGATGAATTTTTTCAGAGAACTAGCTTTTCAATCTGAATGACTGCTCCTATTTCTAAAGATTGTATCTTCATACAATTTTGATGTTAAAATGTCCTTTTTCTGTGATTGTAGATGGTATCTTCTAAAATATCCTTACTTGGTATATAGATTATGGTAAGTAATGACTCATGTTCACTCAGGGACCCAGGATCCTTCCATCATGTGGCTCTGCCCTCAATGGTCCCCAAAGTCTCCTCCATACAGTGGGCAAATGTAGAAAGAGAAGATTTCAGGAGGGAGGTTTTTATTGGCAATCCCGTTAATATAAGGTTATTAAGGTAGGCCCTGATCCAAAATGTCTGGTGTCCTTATAAAAAGGGGATATTTTGCACACAGACAGATACCGATCGAGGGAAGATGATTTGGAGATATAGGGAAAATGTCATCTGAAAGCCAAGGAATGCCTGAGGCTACCAGAAGTTAGGAGACAGGCATGGAACAGATTCTCCCTCACAACCCTCCAAAGGAGCCAACCTGGCTGACAGCTTGATATTAGAGTGCTAGCTTCCAGAACTCAGAGGCGATGCATTTCTGTTGTTTAGGGCACTCTGTGGTACTTTGTTATCGCTTCTCGGCCTTCTGGCTAAGATCACGTGCAGTTTGGGGTACTTTGCTCTGGCTGCTCTAGACAATTAATGCAACCTTCCTGATTTTTTGCCAGATGTGTAAACTTCTTGCAATTATAAATTATTACTTACAGTGGTTTCCCAAGACAACTCACTTTTAAAGTAGAAATAAATTTACTAGCTTGTGTCCCTTGGCATATAGCTGCACCTGTCTGCACCTTCATGGCTCTATGTCTTTAGTCTGGGTGACAGCCCCCACCTGTCTTCTCTCCTGGCAGAGTACAGTGGAGGGTATGAGGCCTCCAGGAAGGAGGGAAACAAAGCGCAATGGCTGTTCTAATCCCGAGATTCTTTTATTGCTGCACTCCATCGCAACTTCCTTGGTCCCTGAATTTACAGGGTGCTGAGGACTCTGGGGGACATCCTATGGGACCAGAGGTGCCTGGTGTAGTGCTGACTGCAGAAGGCAGGCACCTGCTTGCTTCAGGTAACTCTAGCCTCTCCTTACATGTGTGGTTTTCACCTATTAAAATATGAAATGATTTTCCTTATATCAACTAACATCCTTTAGTACTTCCGATGTTCCATGGCTCAACTTTGGGGAATATCGCTTCAAACTACCAGCTCTAGCCAAACGTGGGTTAGAGATGTCATTCTCCATACCTTTACTTACACTGTTTCTGTCACCTGGGATGTCCTCTCCTCTTCATTCCATTATCCAAATCCTTTAGTGCCCCACAGTGCCTCTTCCTTTATGAAAGCTTTCCAGCCCCAAAAGACCACAGTGGCTTCCTCCTCATCTGGGCCACAGCACCGACTCCTCTCCCCATGCATGTGACTCTTTCGGCGGGACTGTTCTGTGTCCCCTTCAATATGCTTGTCTTGTGTTGTTACTTACCTTTTCATTGCCCCACGTCTCATATATCTCTATATTCTTATGCACCTCTTCATGATCAAACATTTATCAAGCAGCAAGGGCTGATAAATGAAAAAAAAAACACATTAAAGCATTTTGCACATTAAAACTGTGAAAAAAACAACAACAGTGATCTCTGAATCTACTTTTTAAAATGAAACAAGCACTCAAAGAGATAGAAAATACTATGGAGGCAGGTAATCTGAGATTTGAAATAGGAAACACCAAATGGGCTCAAATCTATTCCAGTATGTTAAGAATCCAAAGGACTCTAAAAATAGTTTAGGAAACAGAGTAGTGAAATGTGGTAGGTCATAGGTAAAGGGAGTTTGCTTTAATGATATAGAAAAATTGGAATAAAATTTGGAGATATAATAAAAACCAAGTGACACTGTCCTCCTAACTGCTTGGATTATTGCATTTATAGCATTGTTGGTCTCTTCCCTTTCCTGGAACATTTTCTTGCTTGCTGGCTCTTCAATCAGGGAATTTCTTTTTGCTGCTCTAAGGTGGCTGCAAAGGTCAGGTGGGAGAGGAGGCTGAATTCAAATGATGACTTGGCTCGGGCTCTCCAAGCAGAGTTCACATTGTTCCCTTTTGGGCAATACAGAGGTTTCTCAAGCTTGTTCTCTCATTTCTGACGTCCTTGAGTTCACTTTGGGTTTGAAATGACCGCCCCCCTTTATTTTTAAGAACCAGAATCTGTTGAAAGATACAGGATTCGATTTCATTTTCTGCAGTTGATGCCAAAAGAAATATGGATTGTTGAAAAACTGGCGGATGTACTGTTTACTTTATTTAAACTAGGAAATTAAATATTTGAAATTATTAGGAAAAGTTCAGCAAAGAGTTAGATTTATACATTTAATTTTAAAATATTTTAGGTGGGGAGTATAAAAGCTAAGAGTTTTTGAACACTTATTTTATACCAGATATTGTGATTCATTCATCTATCCATCCATTCATTTATTTATTTTTTTTATCAAATAGGTGATATGTCTGATGGTTCAAAATTTGAAAGGTATAGAAGGGAGTTTCCCTTTCACCTCTGTCCTCCAGTGTCCCAGTTTCCCTCCTCAGAGGTCACCAAAGTGATATGATCCCTGTGTGTCCTTACAGAAATATTTCCTGCACATTAAAACTAATATTTTCTTCTCTAAAAAAACACAAACGGTGGAATATTATATGCTTTCCTTTCTGTACTTTTGTTTTTCACTGAACAAGTTATCTCGAAGATCATTCCATGTGATTACTCTACAGTGAACTTCGTTTATTATAGCTTTACAATTTTCTGTTATATGGATGTGAATTTTTTGAACCAGTTCATTATTTTTGTATATTTAGGCTATTTTTCTAAATGTATATAATTACAATCCTATAATGAATAACCATGCATATAATGTCATTTCATAATTGTGTGAGGCTGTGTGATAAATTTCTTGAAGTAGATATGTCTGTTTTATGTGGTAGCTATTGCCACATATCTCTTCTCAGATGCTGTACCAATTTCCATTCCCATCAGCAGAAAATAGTAGGATTTACTGTCACATCTAAATTAATCTTTCCAGCAGCCCTATGAGCTAGTATTATCCCATTTGACAGGTGAAGAAACAGAGTTTCAAAGGAATAAACTTACTTGACAAAGACGAAACAACTAATAACAAACAGAGCCCAGGTTTGAACCCAGACTTGTGTGGCTATAAATCTCCCACCTGGGCCACACTGTGCTCTTGTACCTTATTATTTGTATTTAATTATAGGCACAAATTCCTCTACCACTGTTTATTAAATTCACATGCTTGTAACAAGAATACTTAGGATAGTATTCACCTTTAAGATAGCACTTAACTTTTCAAAAGGATTTTATAATTGTAACTATATTTTATAGGCCCATGGAGACTGGCTACATATGAGATTGGACAATTAAGTTTGTGAACTCATCCTAGAAAAAGTGCTACATACCTCATTGCTGAATATCACTATGGTCACCTTCGAAGTTCTCCCCTTGGGAAGCTATGCACCAATGTCAGTGCCTAGTCTACCCTTCAAAGCAATTTTGGAACTCTTTTTCTGAAATAGCCATCAGAGCTTTTGTCATATTACCCTTGATGTCCTGAATGTCATCAAACTGTCTTCCTTTCAATATTTCATTTATCTTTAGGTAAAGAAAGAAGCCATTGGGGGCCAGATCAGGTGAGTAAGGAGGGTGATTTGTTTCCTGGCTAAAAACTCCTTCACAGACAGTGCTATGTGACCTGGTGCATCGTCGTGATGCAAGAGCCACGGATTATTGGCGAAAAGTTCAGGTTGTATAACTTTTTCACTTAGCATTTTAAGCACTTCCAAATAGTAAACTTAGTTAACTGTCTGGTTGGTACAAATTCATAATGAATAACCACTCTGATATCAAAAAAGTTTAGCTACATCATTGTAACAGGTTCGCGAATTTAATTGTCAGACCTAATGTGAGCATTATGCCACTGATAAATTAAAAAATAAAATGCAGAGTATTTGGTTAGTTGTGTAAAGTCACATAAAGAGTTGGTAATAGAATTGGGTCTAGAAACTTGCCTTTTGACTATGTTGCACTATATTAGACATAAGGCGTGCCTGGGGCCTACCCTGCCTTGAGCTCCAGTAGCAGGAAATAGGCAAGTACACCCATCGCTCTTTTCATTAGACAATGGTGATCCTCAGGTCCTTGCATCAGGATGAGCAATCACATGGGAGTTCCTAGTACTCTTTAGTCAAGGGGATGAAAAAATTGGGTGCATATAGTGTTTTTGTTTTTTTTTCCTAAAAAGAGGTGACAGACTCCTAACAATGGAAGGGCAAGAGGCTATGATTACAGTGCAAAATATAGGAAATAGTTAAGTTCTGGAGACTGTACAAGACTACAAACTCCTTAAGGCATAAATTTGTTATTCATTTTTAAAATGAATATTTGATGCATGAAAAGAATATAAATAAAGGTTATGTGTGTTATAAAGCATAATAATAAAATCAATACCTGAGGGCCGACCACTCCCCCCAGAACTCCAACCACGCATACCAGTGCGGCTACTTGCATATCCCCCACCCAACCCACCTCCTACCTCCCCCACAGGCAGCAGTATTCTGAATATTATGGATTTTAAAATCAGTTACACCACACACATATATATTCCTAAACAATACATGATTTAGTTTTAATGGCATTTCATAATTCCTGGGACATTAATTACATAAGCTTAGTAAACATTTGTTGGAAGAATGAAGAAATGAATGAGTGAATGGCAAACAAGGAAGCTCAATCAAAAGATGGGGTATATAACAAAAGCCTCTTCTCTAAACAGTGCTCTTTTATACTTTCAAATGTATATGGCTATAAATCACAATAAAAGATGTTTCTATTATTAACCATTAAGAGTGTGAGGGTGGGACTCTTGGCTAATGCAAGACCAGTTCCTTTTCATGCTTTGTAGGCATGAAGATGAACATTGCTTAGGATTGGAATCTCTTAGAGGATCCCAGAACCTATTAAAAATAAAAGATCTTCATATTTTATGTGTCTAACAAAATTTTTCTCTTGGGAAAATGTAAATTAGATAAGTTAATCAAATACTGCAAACATTACATTTCTGAAATAAAATGTCTAGCTATACTGTAAACCCACCAAATCTATCAAACACAATAAATTTCAAAAAGGAAAATTCAGAAATGGCCCAAATCTATAATGAGTATCAGGTCACTGGCAAGTGTGGCTAATTTTATCCCATTGTCATGGTGTCATTAAGCCAACAAGCTAATCAGAGAATTCACTTTCACTCAGTTGTATGAAGAACTGAAATGACTGTGTTTATTTCAAGGTCTTGGTTTAAAATGCAAACTCATCAACTAGCAGCACTATAATTAAGTCCTCAAGAAGTAAGAAAGTTCTCTTTTAAAAATGTGTAGCACAGCTTGTTCTAGCTAGTTAGAAATAAGCAAGATGCGTTAGATGTTCAAAGCAAAAACAAAGCATCTTAAGAAGGTACTCCACGCAATTCAGGGCTTTAAGGTTATTAAACATTAAGCAGGCATTTTTTTCTTATGCTGTTAAAATGGATACAGGAAAAACATGTAGTTGAAGTATGGCTCTCAGGTAAAATCTCATAACAAATATCAAAAAGGAAGGTAAATAAAAACAATAAAATAACAGTAGCAATATTTAACATTTATTGAGCACTCACTATGTGTCTGGCATTCTAAATATTATATGCATTATTTCATTTCACCCTCAAGTAGATAGTATGATTAATCTCATTCTACAGATAAAGAAATAGGAATAGAAAAGTTACTCTCCCAAACCCCCACAGGTGCTAAATGATAGTCAGAATTTGAACCATGGAGATTTGTATAGCTGCCATAGAAAATTGTCACAAATATAGCAGATTAAACAACACCAACTTATTATCTTTTGTTTCCATAGGTCACAAGTCTGACAATGGTCTCATTGGACTAAAATCAAGGTTCAGCAGGGCTGCATTCCTTTCTGGAGGCTCGAGGGGGAGAAGCCATGTTCTTGTCTTTTCCAGTTCCTAGAGGGTTGTCTGCATTCCTTGACTCCCGGTCCCCTTCTTCCAACTTCAAACCCAGAAAAGGCAAGTTGAGTCCTTCTCACATCGTATCACTCTGACCTCCTCTTTGGTCTCCCCCATATACTTTTAGGGGCCCTTGCAATAACATTGCCCACCTGTATAATTGAGGATGATCTCCCTGTTTTAAGGTCAGCTGAAATATTAGTTCCATCTTCAACTTTAATTTTCCTTTGAGACTATCTGGACAGTTTCCAGCATTAAGACAAGATATTTTTTGGGGGGTGGTGCACAATTCTGGATACCACACAGTCTTATTCCAAAGATCATGCTCTTAACAATTTTACCCTACTAGTGGCATGCAGAAATATTAGCATTTATTATTTTGGCAAACCTGGTTTGCAGATTTTTGGTTATCGATGGTCCAAAGTGAATATATCTTAAGAGAAAAATCGTTTGAAATAATTAACTGGGTAATGTTGCCTTAATATTACTTTACTTAGAAATGTTGGTTTGTTGTGGACATCTAGGCATTCGCTATTTTCTGAGAGTAGTCCATTAAGTAGAGGGATGGAGCCCTCACTGCTGAATAGAAAGCCTAGGGCAGCCATGTTCTGCTGTGAGAGAGTGGCCTGTTTGTTCACCTGAGCAAGAGAAATTGTGCACAGTTGAGTTATGGGGGATCAGGCTCTGTACCTTCTCCTGGTTTGGCTGGACTGAATGCTCTCCCTGTGGCTTCCCTGGGACTCTGACCCAGCCTGCACAGAACATTTCTCCCTACAGATGTGTTCTCTCCCTGACTCTGCTATGACTTCATGGCACGTACCCATCTTCATTTTTGTCACTTCACTGTGGAAGGACAGGTGAGATCAAGCATAAAGAATAAACAGTCTTCATTGGGCTCAGTCCAGGAGCTCTTGAGTCTTGAGGACCTCTGCGTATTTGTCAGTTTTCTTCTCCATGTTCTTTTCATTCTGTTTCCATAGGCTCATGAGCTATTTTTTATGCCAGTAATGGATCTTAGCCTTCTGTTCCCTCTTCTCCTCCAGGGTGGCTGTCATCACCTGGTACTTCCAGCCAACCTCATGGCATCCCAGGTAGGCAAATTCTTACATAGGCTTTAGATGCACAGCCTGGAGCGCAGCAGGAAGCACAACCTGATTTTTCCTTGTTGTAGGACAGTGGGATCCCATCGAATACCTTGAGGCGTCGAAGGCAGCCTGGCCTCACTTGGTCTTGTGGTGCAGCACACTTTGTATGGTCTGCCCTTGTTTTTGTAGAAATTGCCAGAAATGTTGATGCCCTTATAGTACACAACCATCATCTTGCAGCTCAGCAGTCCTTGCTTGATCATGATGGCCGCTGGATGGTCAGGAGATGACATCAGTCATCCAGCAGTAGGACCCACCTCTTCGCTGTTTTTAGCAGCCACCTGGGAAACCCACATGTTATTAAAGTGCTGGAGATCAGACATCTGAAGTGAATCTTATGGGACTAGAATCAAGGTGTCTACAGGGCTGTGTTTCTTCTGGAGGATCCAGGTGAGAATTTGTATCCTTGACTTTTCTAGCTACTAGCAGACACCTGCATTGTTTGGTTCATGGCACCTTCCTTCATCTTCAAAGACATCACTCCATCTCTCTGCTTCTTTCTGTTGTCACATCTTTTCGTTTGACTTTGACTCTTGGGCCCAATTGGATAATCCAGAATAAGTTCCCAGTTTTAAGATCCTTAATTTAATCAGGCCTGCAAAGTTTCTTTTGCCATCAGGTCACATATTCCCAGATTCTGAGGGTTAGGATGTGACCATCTTTGTGGGGGGCATTATTCTGTCTACAGAAAATTTCATATGTAATACTGCCAGTATATAAAAGTTCTGACATTTCCCCAATAGTATTCAACTTTGCAGCAGTAATGGTAGAGAAGGTAAGTTGTTGAATTAATTCAAGTTTAGGGATTGGCAGGGTAGGATTAAGGTATGAGCACAAGGAGGTAAGTGAATTTAGGAAGACGTCATTGAGTTGATCCATCAAGGGACCTGGCTGGGATGGAGGGAAGAAAATCCAGGAGGGGCTCATAGCTTGGGAGAAAGAAGAGTGAGACTTTCCTATACCTTCTTAACAATTTCCTTTTTGATATGGCTTTTACATTTCATTAGCTGCTCCCTTACCCCCCCCCCCCCACCAACTGAAGGAGTTTCTAAATGGTTGCAGTGAAAGGGCCTTATTTGATTTCCATTACAGAAACTTTTCCTCTGTGTTGGCAACACCCCAAAATTGTTGTATTCAGGTTGTAGCAGCCAGTGTTTAAACTCATGGGTGATTTCTGTGGGAGATGTAGGATTAAAGATTACATACTCAATACAGATTTCACTGTGTCCCATGAAGACTAATGGGCACCAGGGGAACATACGTTCTTTTGCTGGACAAGAGGTAAACTCTCCTCATAAATTTTTATCTGAATAATTAAAACTAAGGGTTTTTTTGTTCCTCTTAGGAGGAAATCTAGTGAAACTAGTCTACTTTGGCAAATGTTTTATAAATTGTAAAAAATCAGTTGCTGCCATTGTCCTATAGGTCTGACCAAGATGGCCCTGAAGTTCCCTTTAGCTTGGCCTAATATTAGACAGGCTTTTTCCTGACTCTAGGCACCTAACCTCCCTTCTCCTAGAGCATTTACTTTAGGCAGTTGCTCATTGTAAATCCTTTCTGTGCCCCTTTGAGAAGTAAGTATTAAAAAAAACACACACACAAAAACCTCTTGCCAGTTTTACAACCCAGGAGTATCTTTTTCAAGGACCTGGGAGACTTCCCTTTAAAATATAATCACTGAAGTCCATAGAGCCCCTCTCTCCCAATCTCTGTAGGAGGGTAATTTTCTCTGACTGCTTTTAAAACTGCATCCTGTCATGACGATATGAGAAAGTTTACTTTTCCTTTGGGTAAAGCCAATGAACAAACACAGGTTCCTATGATCCACCATCCCAGCTCTTCAGCACTTTCCAGCCTTTTGTCTGTATGGAGTTAGGCATCCAGGGATGGTCTGTGCTCCCTCCTCTACTGCTGGCAGCAGTATCCGAGTAAAATCAACTCTACTCATCTTGTCCGGTGAGATTTTTTTTTCCCCCTAACAATCTCCCGAGAAAGTCGAGTCAACAACCATAAGGGAAGAGGATATGAAGAGAGTGAGTGGTTGGAAAAGTTGTAAGTAACGACCAGGTAGTAAAGAGCTGTGCTTTCTAATTCAAGTCACAGACAACTGCACTTTGATTTACTTCACCCGTTACAATGGCAGGTGGAATACTGTGCGACCGTATGAGCACAGGCTTTGCTAGAGAAGGAGTAACTAAGGCATATTTTCTTTTGTTGGGCTTTTTGGGAAGGGTGGATTTATTTAGCAGGGTGGTATCAGTTAGGACTTTAGTTTCAAATGACTGAAATCTGAGTCCAGATGGCTTAGCCGTAAAAGGAAATGTATTGGTCCATGTAATTGAAAAGCCTAGGGCTAGAACTGTATCTGGCGCTCAGATATTTACCAAGTGCCTCCTCCATGTCAGACATTGTCATAGGCACAGGTGATACGAATTTTTGTCAGTAAAACAGGTAGCATTCTGTGCTGTCACGGAGCTTAGAGCCTGGTGTTCACGTCCTCAGGACCTAGTTACTCTCCGCTTGCTGGGTGGGTTCTGTGTTGCCGTCTGCTGATGTGTGAGGGGAAGAGAGGCTGGCTTGTGTAGGGTGGGGGAAAAGAGGACCAGGAGCCCCAACTTCTTAAGCAGACTTTGGTTAGGGTCCCCTTCGTCTACTGCCAGTGCTGTGAATTTCTGAGCCTTTGGGAGAGTCTGTGATGCAAATCTGGCTGTTTTTGGCTTTCCCCACTGCCTATTTAGGATTCAGCTTTCTCGTGTCTAAGTTTATCAATGATCCGCTGGTTTTCCAGCTTCCAAAAGTTCGTGGCTATTGTCATTTCTCTTTTGGTCTTTTCTTCTTGTAGGTTTATGCTTTCACATGTTCCCTTTACTGTCATTTTAGTGGGATTTCAGGAGGGAATGAAATAAATGTATTTGTTAAATTCATTACAGTAATCAAAATGACCATTCATTTATTTTCATAAAATAAAATTTATTGTGCATTTTATTATGATAAAATCAAGAGATGCTTAGTGGAGGTAATGCAGAAGTGTGTGAAGAAAAAAAGAACAATCCCTTCGAATCCCAGAAACACCGTAGTTATATGACCAGTCACCTGCTAAACACTTATTTTCAATTTTCTGATGCTGCAAACAACATGTGTTGAAAATCTTACAGCAAAATCCTTATGAACAGCCACAAATATTTCTTTAGCATCAATTCCTAATCGGGGTCAAAGAGACTGCATCATTTTATTGCTTTCAAGAAAGACTATACCACGTATTCATTTCTAGACAGTAGAATTTTCAAACCTAGAGTGGATGGGGAGTGACATCTAACAACACATAAGGTTACTGTTTACATTTCTGAACTTCGGCTTTTGTAAAATATTTTTATGTGGGAATTGCATTTAAAAATTATAATGAATAATAAATAGAAAATTTCAAATGATTATTATTAACTGAAAGAAAGATAGTTTTTCGTAGAAGCAGTTAGAATGAAATAAGAACATACATGACTATTTCAGCGTTTGTGTTTTAATCCTTTGTTAATTGCTATCCACACTGTAAACTTTATCCTAATTTTTCTTCAGTTAAGTTATCATTTGTTCTTTTTAAGGAGCTGCACTTCTGAGCCAGGAGTGAGGAGAGGGTGAGTGGAATCTGTGCCCCTTAGTGGGATGTGACTTACTAGACGACTGTCTCTTTGTGCACAGGGGCTGGGATGTTGCCTTCTTCATCATCACGATTTTCAACAGTGCCTCTCACCATTTGCTTTTACAATCGCCATCTCGTTTTAATCCTCAGAACCATCTGGTGAAGCTGGTAGGACAGATTATTTTATCATTCCTAATTTACAAATGGGGATCAAAGTTAAAGGACTCATTTCTTCAGCTGGGAAGACGCAGAAGAAGGTTTTTAATCGGAATCTTCAACTTCAAAAGGCACCGCTATTTCTACCATGCACCATATGCTTCATCTTGTCTAGCGCCAGGCCTTCAGATAACAATATTTGAGTGAATAAATTGGAAAGGTCGTGGAGTCAGAACTGGTGTTCCAAAGGCAATGACCATAAGAAAAAAGTGGGAGAGTGCCTAACGTAAAATTGTACGATGTTTTCCTGGCATCTCTGTTCCAACTTGAATGTCTGTAATGACTCCAGTAATCATATATTTCTTAATAAATGGCTGAAGCTGTAATGATTGCAAATTTTATGCGGAACATCACCCCAGACAGTAGGAGAAACACATATTTTCTCATATTTGTCTTAAGTTGTTTGGAAAGAAAATCCATTTTTTATAGAAACAAACTGCTGTATTGGTTTTGATATGCTGAACAATTTTTATTGTTGTTTGCCAGTTCCTGTAAAGAGAATTGATCAAGGCTGTCCTTCCCTTTGGGTTTCTATAGGTTGCAAAGTGTTTTTCATTCTTTACCACTGATTAATACATGAGTAGGCAATTGGTGGCAATGGATAAATGTCTGAAATGCAACTATTAGTGGTGAGATTAGGCTCTAGGTTCATTGTCAGGGAGCTCCGCAGGAATACAGATAAAAAATTAAAAAAACAAAAACAAAAAACTTTGGGTGTTTCTCATGGATGATTATTTATTGAATTGACTTGAATCTAGTACATCTTGATTAATTCAATAAATTTCTCCAAGTATTGATACTATTAGTTCTTAACCACATACGACGTCAATCATTATGCCTAGAGTTTTAATAATAAAAAAAGAGGACCCAGTTCTTTCACTTTGACATTAGTTGAGGATACTTTTTTTTTTTTTATCAATTTCAAATAAACATTAATTGCATTAGGCTTGGAGACCATTTCTCCCCAAGGCAAGCATCCTTGGATAACTGAGTATTGAATAAAGAGAGCAGTTTTTATAAGTCATTTCTGTAGAATTTAAATTTTTTGTTGTGAAAAACACATAATATATAATTTATCATTTTAACCATTTTAATGTGTATAATTCAGTGGCATTTAGTACATTTACAATGTACAACCATTAGCACTATCTAGTTCCAGAATATTTTCATCACGCCGAAAGGAAACTCGGTTCTCCTTAAACAGTCATTCTCCATTCCCCATCATCCTAACCCCTGGCAACCACTAATCTGTTATCTCTCTGTATGGATTTGTCTATTATGGATATTTCATATAAATGAAATCACAAAATGCACGGCCTTTTGTGTCTGGCTTACTTCAATAAGTGTAATCTATTCAAAGTTAATCCATATTGTAGCATATATAAAAATTTCAGTCTTTTTTCTGGCTGAATAATGTTCCACTGTATGTATATACCACATTTTGTTTATCCGTTCAACTATTGATGGACATATGGTTGTTTCCACCTTTTGGTTACTGTGGGTACTGCTGCTATGAACATTGGTGTACAGACATCTGTTGAAGTCCCTCCTTTCAATTCTTTTGTATATACATATAGGAGTGAAATTGCTGAATCATATGGTAGTTCTATGTTTAACCATTTGAGAAACCACCAAACTGTTTCCACAGTGGCTGTACCATTTTACATTCCCATGAGCAATGCATGAGAGTCCCAGTTTCTCTATATTCTTGCCAACGCTTATTATTTTCCACTTTTTAAAAATTATTCTGATAGGTATGAAGTGGTATCTCATTGTGGTAAATTTCTGTTGCTTTTTATTGCAGATACGTTTACTCTCCCTTCCACCTTTAACTAGGCCATTGTAAATTGTAGAGCAAAGGCTTAGGTCATGTGAGCAGAACCGTGAGTGGTTTCATTTGACTGAAGGGCTACTAGGTGTGAGGGCGGGTGGAAGATGAAGCTGGAATATTACATTGCGATCAGATTGTACAGGGCCTTGAATGCTAAAGTGAGGCACTTCAGAGGGTGAAAGGTAGCTTTTAAGGAAGGAAATGCCGTAACGGGAGTTGGGAATTAAAACAGTAAAGGGCACTGTGATGTAGCCTGGACTGGAATGAACAAAGGATTATTCCATTGTTGAGGTGGTTCTTAGGGCGCTAAATATATTAATTGCCCGCGTATTATCAGATAGCACCTTATAACTTGTCACATTAGCCCCAAATTCTGGACGATTCCTACATTCCACAGGGATGCCAAGTATGGAGATAAACATAATTGGAGACATTTTAGACTGTGAGCAGTTCCACACTAAGGACTGTAGAACTCTTTGAGTCTAAGTAGAAATCTCCTTTGAGCTGATGTCCATTGATGTTCTCACACGGGGAGAATGTTGTGGCGAAAAACATGAGATTTGACAGCTGACAGACCTGGACTATGCTCGAGTACTTGTCCTTCTCTGAGTATCTGTCCTCAGTCTTTAAACTGCGTATATTATCTATTTCATTGTGTTGCTGGGAAAATCATTGAGATTACATATGTAAAGAGATATGCCTAGGAAACACACAGAAGAGAGCCTGGCACACAGCTGGTGCACGGGACATGTACCACAAAGCCCAAAATACTTAGGCCACCTACTTTTCAAGTGAGTGCTTGACTTACAGTTCAGGGGAAGGTTTATAAGAGTAGAAGTCATACTAGAATGTATAAAAAATGGAGAGAGAGAGAGAGAGAGAGAGAGAGACATCGTTGCCCAGAGAAAGCCTTGGGTCACTTTGATGTAAGTATAACTTGGGAACAAAGAGTAGGCTGATGGGACCTGATTCAAGTCCACCCCCTGGTAGTTGCTTTAAATTTGGCTCCTTTTTCATTGACATTAACTGACATTAACTCATCTGTCAGTTGAAATAATTTGCAGATTATCTATAGTCTGACTTTTGTTTCATTGGTAAATTAAAATCCTTGTAAAACTGGCTGCAGTTTATTCTCAGAGCAGATAGATGATGGCAGGCAGCGGATTGCAAAAGCGTGTAGCACTTAGCTGGGCCTCTGTCCAGCTCGGTTCTCCTCTCTGAGAGAAAGAAGTAAACAACAGAAGCACGATAAAACACCACCCCGTGCTGTTGGGAGGAGGTGGTGATATTTTTAGCTCTTGGATGTGACGATTTGCCTAATATTTCTAACTATATATTTGCCAGAAAACGTGACATCTAGGGGATCAGGAAATGCAGTCCCTGGTGCAAGAGTGGGGTACCCTTAGCATCAGCCTGGTATGTCAGCTACTGGGGAGGGGGTGTTGGCTAATACTTGTCAAATGGTGATGTTCTTAATTATCCTTTCCAATGGAAATTCCTGATGATTAATAACATTAACTACCATTTGGCAAGTGTAGGCTGGGTTTTTACATTTAGTCTTCATAACAACCAAATGAAGTAGGCAAGTAAACTGAGGCTCAGAAAAATTAATTAGCTTGCACACATCCATATAGCTACTGTTGTGGAAAAGAAAAAAAATGCTGTTCAAAAAGATGACTACAGTCATTACATTAATATTCCAAGATAGCAATTTAATTCATTTCAGGGGAAGAGAGTCTGTTTTCGTTTATGTAAAGGAGCCAACAGCCTGTCTAAGGTGGAGTTTGAGAAACTGAATGGCTCTGCATAGTAAAGTACCAGAACGTCTTAGATTGTGCACTCGCAACTGGAAAGGAGGAGAGGATTTCTGGAAGACAGAGGCATGAAGAGAATGGAGAGAGTACGTGGAGACCAAGGATGGCCAGGCACCCAGTAGCAAGTCAGAACCTGAGGAAGAAAAAGACCATCTGATTGGAAATGGCCAAAGCATTTTTAGGGACAGTGAAATCTGCATTGAACGCAAAGCTGCTTTTTGCCCTGAGTTGAATTATTCTTGGTTGCAATCAAAACTTAGCAAAACCTTGTGACACTTAAGTGTCTTGTGTTGATAGTGACTTGGCTGTGTAGCCCATGTTTCGGGTGAAGTGAGGGAGAGAAAGGAGAGGAGTAACAGAAGAGAAGATCTAAGTAGTGATTGAGAATCGGACTTAGAGCAAGAATTTAGAGCAAGAAGGAATGGAAACATGAGGTCCTTCCTCCTAAAATCCTCAGAAATGTTGAGGAGGTTGTGGACTTCTCTCAGAGTCTAAGTCATTTTATTTCAATAATAAAAGAAAGGCCTGTCCCAGAAAGCAAGAGTCTTTGGACTTTTTCATCACATTAGTGTGTGACAGAAGCATCTGGAGGCCTGTTCTGCCTGACCCCAAAGCCCAGTTCTCACTGCCCTGCCCTGCATATGTACAGTCTCTTACTATGTCTTGATGTCCCAGGCTGGAGTGAACCCAATACTGGGGACTCTCTTGTCACTCCCAGCTTGTGAGAGTTCTTGCTCTTTTACACACGGCTCCAAAGTCAATTGTTATTAAAACAATTTCCTGGTGTCAAGGAATTTCTATCGGAGGGCACTGAAACACTAAAGAAGTACTCATAGCTCAACAGCCACAAAGTTGTCAGGTGATCTAAAAGTAGATTTATCTTTTTGCTAAAAGTGGATTTGCTGTTTATGATAAAGGACTACTTTAAAGCTGAGTTTGTTGTGTTTGATTTCTAGCAGAATCGCAGTGTCTCAGTTAAATATGAAGTGACGCTGTGCAGCATGCAGTGGATAGGCCAAGAGGACGGGGCTGACGTGATGACAGCATTACGTGGGTAACCGATAATTTCCTAAGAGTAGTGTTGATGACAAATGTAGGTTGGACATTTTGAATTAATGTCATCTTTGTAAAGATTTTACCAAAAAGTCTTTGTAAAAAAAAAAGAATGTTATTCTCTCTGCAAAACGGTGCTATATAGCAATGTCCCTATAGCAGTGTCATCTAACCCTTTAAAAAATGTGATGGGTGTCCTTTAAATTACATGTTCCTCAAGTGACTATCACAGTTTTTCATTACTTACTCCACATTTATACAGATAAAAATATTTCTTTGAAGCCCAGCTGGGAGATAGAAACTAAAGCAAGCAAGGTATGTGAGTAGCTGAATCAGGTATAACTCAAGCCTTCACTCTGAGTGATAGACCAGAGGAAAATTCAAATACATGTTGGCTGAATGAAGAAATGAATGAATGAGTCTATTTATGTACTTATTTTAAAGAGGGTTCTAATGAACTTGCATATTTATTTTCCTAGTCAACAGGAAATTAGAAGAAGCACCTTAGAAGGAATTAAAGGAATTAGAAGACTAAGATTGTTAAGGACAGGTATACTGCTATCTGACCAAAAATGTGGGGTAAGGGACAGCTGACACATGACGTACAATGACTACAAAATGCAGGCACAAGAAGGAAGCAAGACACAGCTGAGATCACCACTAACTATCATGCGTACTTCTCAACATGTGCGCCCCAGACTAGCAGCGTCACGATCACTTGGAAATTTAGAAATACAAAGTCACAGGCCCCACCCCAGACCTACTGAATCAAAAACTCAGGGTGGGGCTTAGCAATCCCCCAAGCCCTCCAGGGGGCCCGATGCCCACTACAGTGTGAGGTCCCCTGGTGTAGTGCTTGGAGCACTCTAAATACAGAGGACAGCACTGCATTTCAAGAGTGAAATGAGT
This sequence comes from Rhinolophus sinicus, assembly GCF_057876585.1. NCBI lineage: Eukaryota > Metazoa > Chordata > Mammalia > Chiroptera > Rhinolophidae > Rhinolophus > Rhinolophus sinicus. The sequence goes on along the minus strand of NC_142503.1, from coordinate 63,378,242 downwards.
GTTCATAACTTGGATCAGAGTGCAGAAGTTTCTTTACCTGGAATATCCTGTCCAAGCACATAGGAAAGTTACTGTGGTTGATTGACCATACGTCTGGTTTCACTGGGACAGTCCGGATTTAGGCAGGTTGTCCAGATACATTAAAAATAGTATTCCCTTTTACTTTTGAAAGTGTCTCTATTTGGTTGATTAATTATATGGTCACCCTATTAATATAATAGGCTTAGAAAGATTACAGTCAAAATTGTTAAAATCAACAGATGTATTGGAATTTAAAAGGGAGTTGAGTTATTTGGTAAATTCCCACCACTCATTTCTTGATAATAACATGTAATGAGATTTCAGCTTCTCAGTACTTTTCTTGCCCAGACATATTGCCAACTTTCTTTGCCTAAAGGTGGATTCTCACCATTCAAGCCAGGTTTTCAGCTGTTCTTACCTTTGCAGAACAGTACCTAGAGATTTCCATGGTACGTAGGCAGATCTGTTCCCAACTGAAAATCTGGGCTGGGACCTGTTTGCCTTTTCATTCCACCCCTCTTAGTTACTCACTTTTTAACCCCTGATGGTGCAGCACTCTCTACTTTCTTCTCTTTCCTCATCAAAATGTTATCTGAAGGAAGGGTCAATACATTCATGTGTGCCGAGGAAAAACTGAATACAGTCCCACCTTGGGATGTTTGCACTGGAACTGGAGACACTCTATTAAATTACTGAAATAGCCTGTAGGTGGTTTTTAGTGAGTGGAATAGTTGTAAGGCTCAGGAAGTGATGCAGTATCAGGGGCCACAGGATTGGAGCCTCCCAGACTGAGGCTTTAAGCCTGATCTTCTAACCCACATAAGGTATCAGGGGGCCAGTGAGGGGATCTGACCTTGGCAGTGTCTAGCACTCAAACCTACTGTCAGTGATAAAGATGGACTAATAATCCGTTCATCTTGCTCATCTCAATTAGTTCCAGATCCCAGTATAAACATACTTTCTTGCAAGTAAATGTAGTCACTGTGTTCTTTCCTTTCTCTTAGGTCTCCAAATTCCTACTCCCTCCACCCCCCAACCTGATCAGATACATTCTTCCTAATGCCAAAACCTGAGATTGACCTGACTGAATCTGTAAATGAAGTTGTTTCACTGAATTGGCTGTAAAAAATTTTAGTGCTACAGATTTTTATAGCTAGGGAAGTGACACTTGGAGAGGATCAAATTCAATTCTGTCATTTTGAGGATGAGGCACAGAGAGGTTAAGTGACTTGCCTATGACCACACAGATTGTTGTTTCAATGAAGATGAGGAGGACCCAGGTTTCTTGACACAATACTTGGATACTTAGGTTTGAGGGTGAGGGAATTTCATGCTTCCTTCAATTCTGGTTTAGACCTAGAAATGAGTACAATGTTAACAGTGGAGACTGTGGCCCGCTTTTATGGGTGAAGATACGAGAATATTTTTCTGAAGCCTCTTTTGGGAGTGATAAAAGTGGAAACACCATTATATGGAATCTCACTGAAAAAAATCCCTGCTGCTGTTTAAACAGAACACACTCTGTAGTCCAGTAGACTTTCATGTTCAAGTGAAAGAATAGAATAAGTTTATTTATGCACATTTTTATATCTCCCTTTATAATAGGAGGAATCCTATTTTAGTCAAATGCTTTTTGGAAATGAATGATCAACTTCCTCCCATTCTGGGTGTAATGGGAGACTGCCCATTTCAGTCAATGCTGAGAGAGCGGAATGGTTTTATACTTGGGATAGTGACACCAGATAGCTGTATTTCTCAGCTTCCCCCACTTTCCTCCTGGGTCTAGGACAAGGGCAACTATTCCTCAAGAGAGCTGTCCCTTTGGGCACTTTTCGTCGCTATCGGTAGGAATAGACAATGCAAGGGCATGAGTAGAAAAGACAGAAGCAGGAGCGAGGATGATAACAAAAAGTGTTCACGGTGTGGAGTTTTGTACAGTAGCAAAATTTCCATTTTATTTTATGAGAAAATACAGATATTGGGTTGAAATTTAACATGTAACATTTGACCCCTCATTAATGGATAAAAAGTGTTATTAAATACTCATACTTCTTTAAGTTTTAAAACATGAACAGTGTAACAAAGTATTTTTAAATACTCATCTAATACTGGGGAAAGGAATGTTTATTTCAAGGAAGTACATTTCTCAATTAACTTTTCCAACAGAAAGATCATTGGTTAAAGTATATTTTGTCATGTTACTCTATGCTATTTCTTGTAAGTGCCACAAGCAATACAAATGGTTGTATTTTTTTAGCATGTGTTCAATTAAAGACAACTTTTGTACCTGCAGGGAAACTTAGAGAGCTTATTTATTCAAACTCTTCTTACTGAGAAAATAGTAACAGAAGCAAAAATCAAGGCTCAGGAAAGCTGAGATTTCTATGTCCAACAGTGGAGAGCAAGAAACAACTGGCATCCATCCTGGGAGTGTGGAGCCCAAACAAGACATGACTGCATTTTAATGTAGACTAGATTGTTAGAGTCCTTTTTGTTTCTATCATTTCTATTTGCAAAAGATTAAAAATGAGAAGTAATTAAATTTAACCCCAGGTTCTCTAAGTTCTGTATTTAAAATACAAGGTAAAGAAGAATATGAAAAACAAACGCATAATAACAGGAAAGATAGTGAAATGAAAGGAAAAGCAAGAATGCCTTAGGGTCTAGATTATTGGCAACAATATAAACAAATTTGTTATGTCCCTCATGAAAACCTTTAATTTTATCACATGTAAGGAAATATCTAGGAATATTAGTTTTTGTTGCAACAAATATTGAAGATACTCAGAAAACATTTTAAAAAATCAGTAAATAGCCTAAAAGAGGCCAGTATGGTATAGGCACTAGGAGAAAGAAACCAGCCCTTAAGACCAAATATAGTAAAGAAAGAGCCAGAGGGTGAAACTATCTCTCCAAGGCCTCCACTCACTACTTACAAGGTAGTTTCTCATAGAGGTGAATTTAAAAAAAAAGAAAGAAAGAAAAAGAAAAAGAAGAGAAACACTTAAGATATAATATTTACGGCTTTAAAATAATCCAAACTGTGAATTCAATTTTATTCAAGAGGAGAAAGACAGTTTTCATAGATGAAATACTTAAAATCGTCCCAAAGAAATAGAAAACAGCTCAAAGTAAAGGCAAGAACTCATGAATCAATGTCATGAGCATAAACTTTATCTTCCTGATGCATCATGCATTATGCAACCATAGAAAATAGCAAAATAATAACCAGGGAAAGAAGCTCATGTCAGTGTTTTGCATTCTTCAGTTTAATAAAGATAAATGAAAAGAGAATTGAACTATATGTACAAAAACCCAATATAATGCAATAATGGAAATGTAATAAATCAATTAGTTCAAATTAAGGTATATTTACAATATCAACCTAGTTTATTTGCAACAGAAAAAGACCAAATAGCCCGATTCAAACACATTTAAATACTTAGTCAATAGTCACCATATTATGAGTATTTATTATACTTATTAAACATTTATTATATATTTGTTACAGGCTAAATGATGATAAATGCTTTACATGGATTACCTCATTCAGTCTTTCCAACAGTTCTTTAAGATAGATACTTTTATCATTATCATCACAATTTTGTTAAGGAGGCAGCTGATCCCGGGAGAGGTTCACTAATTTGTCCAAAGATTACAGAGCTCATAGTGGTAAACTTAGCATTTGAAGCAGGCAGCCTGGCTCAGGAATCTAAATGCTGAGCCACTGTTTCATCAACACCCTGCTAAGTGATGTCTGTACCATGGTAAACAAAATGGACATGGTCTCTGCCCTCCTGGTCCCTGCTACCCATTGCTTCAATTCTTAACAGAATTCTTTTAAATGGTAAACTTTAGAGCAATAATTATGAATTCAACCTGCCCTTTAAGACAGAGGCTAGAAATTAAACCACGGATCTCTCACAAGCATTTTTCCTATTAAGTATAGCAGAGATCATATATTTAAAATGTCATGGACAGGATGAGTGTGAATCCTGATGTCAGAGTAAGAAACAAAACCACTCAAAGACAAAGGAACGAAGAAAAAGAAAACAGTGATAGTCTACTGTTGAGGAAGTCCAGGGAACTCAATGAGTATTTATTATACTTATTAAACATTATTATACTTATTATACTTATTATACTTATTAAAGTCCAGGGAACTCAATGAGTATTTATTATACTTATTAAACATCGTAGATACAAACGATCAACATGTTGGATTGCAAGGAGATGCCTGAGACTGGTATCAGTGGATTAAGTCTTCTGTGGTGTCTGTGATCCAGAAATGAACTGCAAGGGATGCTGGTTGGTGATCATATCGTCAGGCGAATTGGACCACTTCACTTGAGGCCAGTTGACCTCTGGCTGAACTGGGCCGTACCTGCCCATCCTCCCTTTCCTGTTGGATTTGCTCTCTGAAGTCCTTGTTTGGAGCTTCAGCCACTGCTGCTGTTCTTTCTTTGTTGCTTCTCTGCTGTCAGAAAGACTTACATGAAAGATGCTGAACTTTCTCCTACGCCTTTGTGCTCGCCTCAGGTCTCTGAGAAGTCAAACTGACTTCTTCAAAGGAAAATGATGCTAAATTATCAAATGCAAGAAACAAACCTAAGAGGACTTAGTCATCTTATAGATAATTAAATATGTTAGAAGCTTTGTCATTTTCTTCTATACTTAATTTAACTAAAATGCACTTAGTATGAAACACATGCCAGGATTGTGGTGATAGATAGTTTAGCCTCACTTCTCTGGAAACTTTTCACAGCATTACAATGCTTTGCTGAGGTATTGAGACTCCTAGTGCTTAAGAGCTAGAAACATTTATCTCCCATTAGTTGTTTTAGATTATTCAGATAAATTTAGCCCTTAATGCGATTTTCTCAGGCACTTATAATTTACCTTTAAATGTGCTGTGCTTTGTTAGAATCAGGAAAAGCTTGGTTCAGCAAAGGGGAAATAATTATCCCCAAAGTGTAAAGCAGACACTAATCATCATTAAGGGCATTTTTTTTTTTCCAGAGAGAGGGAGATGGGCATCGTGTCTTATATGTATTGGGTTCTCATGTTTGTTAACTAGATTGATGGAATTTATATTCCAAAAAAAGGACCACAACCCAAAGAATTATACTTCCAAAAATGTCCTTAGTCTTCTCATGTTCAAATAATATACTCCAGAAAAAATAGGCTTATGAGCTCAGAATCTTCTGTTTCAGACAGTTTGCTTCGTGAAGCTATTTTGGGCATTTTACACGAACTGTCACTAAAAAATATTTTGTTATGCACTTGACTTTACAGAAAAACAACAACTCAGGGAACATAATACTTTATTTCACTAAATTAACTTCTGAATTTCATCAGCTTAAATATAAATGTTTTCCATAGTTATACTTCATTTTCTTTATCTTTTTAAATTTCTTCTAATTTATATTATCATGTTATGTGTTATAGGTCCTTTAAAGTGACCAAATACTTTTTTGAAGAAAGCAGACTCTAAATAAACTGTAATAATTTTAAACAGCGTGTACGTTATATTTTACAGTTACTTTGAAAATGAACACCATTTTGCAGACATATTTCCATTTACAATATTAGCATAATTTACAGATTTGTGATTTGTATGAAAATACTGAATTTCACTGGTTGATGTATTATTGTTTAACTGCCCTCCTCCATCCCATTGTAACACACAGCGCGGGTGCACAGATTTGGAGAAAAGAATGATGAGCATCACCATTGAAATTATTATCTGGCACGTTTAATCTTGAATTATATACTTGAGCATTCTTTCATTATGCCCTAAACAGTAGAGCCCCCATGTATAGATCTCCAGTAAAAGAAAATAAAATGTTACACATGCTCCTTTAGATAGGAAAGTTCCTGTTTCAAATGATAAGACATGGATGTGAAGTAGTATTGCAGAAAAAACAGTGAAGCATAAAAGGACAATAAAACTCTTGGGATTATTTTTCAAGGAGAAACTACCACACACTTTACAAAGTTAAACTGCGGAACTTGAAGGTTTTAGAGTGAAAGTCTATGGAATTTATGTATTTTGAGAAACATATATGGCTTATTTATCTTCCCTAAAATGAATTTCAAATTTTTTGATCATCTGTGGTAAATAAACACAGGAAAGTTTTCAAAGGAGAAAAAAATTATTTGAAAGATTTTACCATTGAGCAATGCTTCAGTGCAAGGGAGTATGACCTCAATTTTGAACTCCATATTGGTTTGTTTCACTCATAGTTTTTAGTTTAGCAACCATCAACGTTGTCTTTGAGTTGCTATATGGAGCTATAACGTGGTAGCAGATTAATGATGCGAAAGGTACTGTTCTGCACTTACAAACATGATACACCTTAATGGCAGAAAGGGGATTTGTATAGGTGAAAACCGCAATTATTACCAGGTCAGGTCTCAGCTGTATGAAATCGATCAGAGAAGCAGGAAGATGGCCAGCTACTTTTGAACTGAAGTGTCGGGCACCTATGAAGCAAAAGGCTGAGATACAGCAGAGGGAGACGTGGGAGAGACATTATCCTTAAACCCAGCAGGAAAGAATCATGTGCTTGTTTGCATCTGATCATCCATTTTCATAGTGATTTTGGTATCAGGGACTGGGAAAGGCTAACATTTGATATAAAACTATTCCATATTCCATTATATTAATTTGTTTATCAATGTTCAAGTACCTACTCTGATTGTGAATTTATAAAATGATCAGTGGTATTAGCTGTCCACTTTCTGACCAAACTCTTGCACTAAGAAAAAGAGCTTCGAGAGCTTTCTTGTTTGGAGAAAAGGACCAAATCTCCCCAGCACAGGTCAAGAGGGAGACCCAGGGACTCAGAATAAGCCCACCCCTTCCTATACCTCCAGGCCTCTACCAGCAAGAATGAAGAGGTCCCCCCCTTCTTTCTACCTCTCTTTCCATCCATCTTTCTTACACCTCTGCAACACGCCTAGTCTTGCCACTCTGCCATATGACCTGTAGACTGTGCAACAAAATCATTTTGGGAGCTTGTTCCAAACGTAGATTGCTAATACCCTAGTCCTCCCCAGTTCCTAGATCACTGACTGGGAATTTCTGGGGATGGATCGCTGGAGTCTGTAATTTCACCAAGCTCCCCAGATGACTCTTATGCACACTTAAGTTTGAGAACCACTGTTCTCAGAGTTTAAACACAGAGAATCTGTAGATATTTCTTTACAAATACATAGTACTTTAAATTTTGCAAGGCACTTTTATACAGCAGCTCATTAGATCCCTAGAAGAATCAAATGACATAAACAACATAGGTATTGGCATTTTTATTCTATAAATGAGACAATGGGTGTCTATAATGCCTAATGTCCTGGTTATACCATAGCTGAGCTGAAGACCTGGCTTCTCTTAACATAGCAAGCTGCCTGTGGATGATATTGGAATGAAGATATTTATAGTTTACTCATTCTCTTATATTATCTCATTTATTCTCCCCAATAATCCTATGAGGTAGATAAAGCAAATATTATTAAATCTATTTGACAGAGGTGAAAACTGAGACTCGGAGAGTTGAAGTGAGGTGCCCAAAGTCATAAGCTAGAAAGTGGTAGAATCTGGACTCAAATTCAGGTTTTTCAAATCCAAGTGCTGCCTGCTGTCTGCTTTTTACTACTACTCAAATGAAGAAGTTGTGAAGTACAAATATTTTAAAATTTTGGATTGCTTAATATTTAATAAATATTGCTCATACCATAAAGTGTTTCTTATGTATGTTTGGCTTTCTCAATAGTGTAACAACTAAAATATTTTCTTGATTCCACTGTACTATTTTTATAACTGGGCATTATATAACTTTTTATGCATTGTTGCTTTAATAACTGTTCTTTTGAAGGTCATAGTAACTTTGGAAACATAGCTACCAAATCCAGAAACCAATTTGCGGTCTTTTTTCTCCTCTTTGTAGTAATTGACACAGTTGAACACCCTCTTTCTTCCTGAAAACGTCTTCTTTCTGTGAAGTGGCATGCTCATGATTCTGAGTTTTCCATCTATCCTTTGCTGGCATCTCTTTTTTAGTCTACACCCAAGGTTCGCCTGTCGTTGCCGTTCTTTCCCTTCATGAATTTCCCCTGGTAATATATACATTTCCATAATTTCAGCTATTAGAATTATTCTGATGACCTTCAAACATATCTTTAACATTTTTCCTGAGCTCCAGATCTATTCAGAATCTTTAACATAATAAATACTCACTAAATATTTCTTGAATTAAACTTCTGTTTGCTAAACATCTCATTTATTCAGTGGATATTTACTGAGTGCCTACTAAGTACTAGGCAATGTGCTAGGGGCTTGGGGTGCATCGGCGAATAAAGCAAAGTTACCCTCATGGACCTTACTTTTTAGTGGCAGAAAACAGACAAGAAACCATAAACATAAAAAATACAAAAAACATGATTGTATATGTGAAGCCCTGTGAAAAAGGAAAGACAGAACAGGATAAAGGGACTAAAGAGTGCAGTGAGCACGAGTGTTGGTGGGAGTGCGGGTTGCACTTTTCTATAGGGTGACCAGGGTTGGCCAGGCTGAGAAGAAAAGTACTTGCAAAAGTCTTAAAGAATATAAGGTACTTCATCCAGGAAAAACGCATTTTAGGCAGCAGCATAGCCATTGCAAAGATCTTCAGGCATAAGTGGGCCTGGTTTATTCGAGAAATAGTGGTAGCAGAAAAGGTCAGAAAGAAAATGAAAAATTAGATTGTGCAGTAAAGACTTTGTAAAGACTCTGGCATTTATCCTTAGTGAAATGGGGAGCTATTGGAGAGTTTTGAACAGACGAATGACACAATGTATTTTACATGTTTAAAGGATCATTTATAGACTACAGGGTGGTAATGGTACCACCGAGAGACCAGTTATAAAGCAACAGTAATAACCTGGGCAAGACATGATAGTGGCTTGTACCAGAATGGTAGAAGTAGAGTTGATGAGAGGTGGGCAGCTCGTGGATATATTTTGAAGATAGAGCCATTAGAATTTCCTGATGTATTAGATATGTTTAACCTGAGCAACTGGAAGGATGGAGTTGCTATTGATTGAAATTGGGAAGGCTGCAGGTAGAACAGGTTTCGTGGAGAAGATCAGGAGGTCAAATTTGGGCACATTAAGTTTGAGGCATCAAGTAGAGATGTTGGATAGAATGTTGGATTATAAGAGTCTGTTACTCAGGAGTGATATTGGGATGGGAATATAAACGTGACCATTGGTGGCATATAGATGGTATTCAAAGCCACGATTCTGGGTGAGATCGCCAAGAGGACGGGCATGGATGGAAAAGACAAAAGAACTGAACTCTGAACTCTGGGGCACTCCAACATGACAAGTGTTGGGAGAAGAGGAAGGACCAGCAAGGAGACTAAGAAGTTTATCTATCACGTAGGAGGAAAGGCAAGAGAGCAAGCACAGTGTTAGAGAGAAAGCAAAAAACAAAAAACAACAAGAACAACAAAATCCCCACAAAACATTATCAGGGAGGAGAGAGAACATAGTTATGTCAAATGCTGCTGATAATTTAAGAGGAGAGGAGAGAATTGGCCATTGGACTTAATAATGAGGCAGTCGTTCGTTTGGGTGGAATGGCAGAGATGAAAGGCTAATCTGAGTGAGTTAACAAGGGATAGTGGGTGACAAAAATTAGGTAAGGTAACTATTGACAACACTTTAGAACTGATTCAAACTCAAAGTGTCTAAACTAGACTATCCTCCTAGTCTCAATCACTCTTGGTCAAAGCCAGAGAGCCATCTTTTACTCATTTCTCTCTCTGGTGCCCCCACATCAATCCCCTACCAAGTCCTGTCAATTTTACTCAAGAAGGCAGAAAGGTAAAGTAGAAAAAATATGCACTTTCAAATCAGACACACAGTTATTTAAAACAGACAGTTATTTAATCTCTTTTAGCCTCAGGTAAGGAGGATATTACTTACCTCCTAGAAATTTTGTGAGAAGTACAAAAGCTCATGCACAAAGCATCTAGAATAAAACAAGATCTGAATATGTGTTAGCTTTCCTCCTGTGTGTCACTTGCCCTTGGGTTTCAAATCTCTTCCTTGTTGCCACAACCTTAGACCAAGGCCCTAAGGCCCTGGTTACTTATCCCCTTGCCACTCCAATCTATACCTGTTCTCCCAGCTTCCAGTGTTGCTCTTGTCCATTACGAGTAATCCCTCTAAAGCACAATTTTAACCATGTCACTTCTATGCCAATTTTTTTTTTTTTTTTTTTAGTGACTCTCCATTACTCAAAGTCCAACACACTGTATAAATGACGTATGGTGATATCCTGCTCCTACGTAATATAGAGCTCCCCCCAATATTTGACAAAATAAGCTGGGCAAACTAGACCATTTACTGATTCTTGTGCATCTTGCTTTTCTACCATTGTGCTTTCAATTATGCTCTCCCTTCCATTTTGCATTTCTGCGCCTCATCTCCACCTGTCAAACTAAATCTTATCAACTTTTAAAAATTTATCTCCAATGCCACATTGGTTGCAGAAACTTCTTGACTTATATCACCCACCCTATCCGCCAACCAAAAGTTCTTTCTCCTCTCTCTTCCCCTCAAGCATCTTTTCGTTCTCTTAATAAAATAAATCACTTTATTATTTAATAGTTATTATGCATGTGTATAGCTCCCTTTCTAGAATATGTGCTCTGCAAAGGGCAAAGATCAGGCATGACTCATCTTTGTGTCTATTTAGCATCTAGGACAGTCTCTGTACTTTGGAAGTACTTACAATGTGTGCACTGAATTAATTTATTGGATCCTTTTATTGCTTTTATAAGTTTGAAGTTATTGCCTTAAAAGTTACTTATGTCACTTAATCTTCTTAGTTCACTTTACTACCAGAGAGAATAAATCACAGGAATAATCCCAAAACACTAAAAAACAATATGCCTTGGCGTGACCAGAGCGCTAGCATGGCGTGTTCTCTCTCTCTCTCTCTCTCTCTCTCTCCCCCCCCCTTCCCTCCCTCACTCCCTCCTTCCCTCCCTCTATCTATCCCTTCTTTCCCTCCCCCTTGTGAGGACAGAGCCAGAAGGTGGCCATCTGCAAGCTAGGAAGAAAACTCTTGTCAGGAATAGAATCTGCCAACACCTTGATCTTGGACTTCCCAACCTTCAGAACTATGAAAAATAAATGTCTGTTGTTTAACCCACCCAGTCTATGATGTTTTGTTATAGCAGGCTGAGGTGAGTAAGATAGTATCTGTTTATCTATAGTTTATTTTTCAAGCAAAGATACTTTTGTTCTTTCTATTTTCACTAAAAACCCAGGCTAGTGACGTCAGCTGTAACTGCACATACTTCACATTCAGCAAATGTTTCCTGAGTGCTTATTATGTTCCAGGCACTAGCTAGATACTTTCACATCCATTAACTCATCCAATTGTCACAATAGTCTGACAAGTAGCACTGTTACTCCCATTTGAATGATGGGGAAACTGCAGTCCAGATAGGTTAAGTGATACAACTAGTAAATGGGATTGTTGACTCCATAATGGAAAGCTGTGTTCTGGCTCACTACTGTGTTTCCCCAAAAATAAGACCTAGCCGGACCATCAGCTCTAATGCATCTCTTGGAGCAAAAATTAATATAAGACCCACTCTTATTTTACTGTAATATAAGACCAGGTCTTAGATAATATATAATATAATATAATATAATATAATATAATATAATATAATATAATATAATATAGTATAATATAATATAATGCCTGGTCTTATATTAATTTTTGGTCCAAAAGAAGCATTAGAGCTGATTGTCCGGCTAGGTCTTTTTTTCGGGGAAACATGGTAGTTGCTAGAATTCTAGTAGCACAGAGGTACTAGTAGCTCAGTAAATATGGGTTTGATAAGTTATTGAGAGTAAGGGATAAAGCTGAATTCAAATATGGGTCTTACAATGCCAAGCCTTCTAATGCCCACTACGTTATGTCCTGTATCAATATATAGTTGATATTAATTAATATTAATATCTGTTGTGTCTTATATTAAATTCACTCTTTATTGTTAAAAATATTAAGGCTTTTCCATGTTTTCTTAACATTTTAATCAGTTTGTAAAAGGTTTTTATTATAAAGCTAACAAATGGTTGTAGAGATCTGACAGTTCAAAATTGTGTGATGTGAGAAACCCTCTGTGCCACATACCAGAAATTGCCATTATTCAGAATTATGTATGTTTCCTTCCAGATGCCCTACGTACACACATGGGATGTACATATACTTGCTTACACACTTCTAAAGACAAAACAAACAATGGCATTTTTGTGTTGTTGTGTGATTTAAAAAAAATGTAAATGTATACTAATTTTTCTTATCTTTCAGATTTTATTATAATGGCTATGTGGCATTCCCTTGTTTTTATGCATTGCTATTTAACCAGACTCCTACTGATGGATATTTAGTTGTCTTCAAATTTTACTATTATAAACATGTTATAATTGAATAGACACCTTTGAACATTTGTGACAGTCTATCTGTGGGAGAAGTTCTTAGAAAAACTTACTACTGGAGGACGTCATCAAGAGGACCTTGGTTGACTGGAGAGCTAGACCCCTCCCTGTCCTTGTAATGTTTTGTGCCTAGAATCCCCATACTAGCAGCAGTTCCAAGGAGATAGCCTTGAGAGAGTTAAGGCGTTGTTGAGACCAGCTGAACTCAATATGTAAATGAACCCAGTTAAGACCGTTACAAATTTACCAGACTCTAGTGGGCAGGCGCAGAGATCTACCTGTCTTGTAGCAGCCCGGATGCAAACCTCCTATGTAAATTCCCTTCTTTATTACACCTGCCCAAGGGGGCCAGTTTCGAACTTACTTCACCGGATGAATGCCGGAGGTTGTGAATCAAAACTTATTGGATCAAATGGTAAGCATTTTCAGCATTTTGACATATATTGACAAATTACCTTCACAAATGTGTTCCAGTTTATTTCCACTAATAGTGCATGAGAGTTCCTTTTTTAAAAAGCGACACATGAACACTGGATATAATCCATTTAATTTATCTTTTCTCCAATATTATAGGTTAAAAAATGTGGTAGTTAATAATTTTGTATTTACATACTTATTGATAAAGTTGTTGAGCATCTGTAGTCATTTATCTGTGTATATAGCTTTATTTACTACTTGCTGCTAATTTTCTGTTGGGTTGTTGGTGTTTTAGTATTGATTAGTAAATAACTTTTTGAATAGTAAAAAGATTGTCTTGCCTTTCCTATATGTTTCTCATATATGAGAATTTTTGTGGAATGAAGTTTAATTTTCATTTCACCAGGCTTATTAATGTATTTTTCCCCCTCTGGTTTCTGGACTTCCTATAATAATGAGAAAGACCTTCTTAATTCAAAGATTAAAAAAAAATTCAAATTTTCTTATGTAATTTTTATCTCAATATTTTGATCCATGATTTATGCATTCAAACAAATATTTATTGTACAACTACTGTGTGTTCACCAGCATCATACCTTAGTGAACAAAACAGACCAAAATGCCCACGTTTATAGAATGATGTTTGATCCACTTAGATATTCTTTTAATATGCTGAATTTGCTATGATATTGTTAATTATTTTAGCATTGGCTTAATACTTGAGCTATATGAAATTTACTTTGATGGAAGGAATGGGGTAGGAATCCATCTTTGTTATGTTTTTATTCATAGGATCAGCTATTTATCTCAACTAAGATCTTTTACTGGTTGTCTTCCAATATCACCCTATGAAAAATTAAATACTTGTAGGTATTTCAGTTTATTTCTAGACTCCATTCTGAACATTGATTGGTTGTGTCTGTTCCTGAACCAGTGTTATAATTTTAAAATTACTATAGCTTTACAATAAAATTTGATTTTTGAAGGGACTCATTTCCCTTTGAAACACTTCTTTTACAGATTTATTTTTCTGATTCTTATAACATGTTTAATCTTCCAAATGAAATTCTTGGTATTGTGATTGGGATTGTACTGAGTTGATGGATTCATTTAAGTAGAAATGATTGCTATTCAATAGTGAATCTCCTCATCCAGGTGTTTTAAGTTCATTGAAGTCTTCTTTCATGTTCCACAATAGAGTTTTAAAACTTTCTTCATGTAGCTCTTGGTTTTATCTTATTTTGTTCACTTTATTTTTATTTTTTTGGTTATTTTTAACAATTTTTTTTTCTATTTTATAATTTTGTGTGTGTGTGAAAAGGAAAATTATTATTTGTTTTGATTAATTTTGTAATTTACTCCTTTACATTGTTTTTGTTTTTTCCCTTCAATTTTTCAAGTACATAGTGATGATATCATTTATAAATAATGAAAACTTTGCCTCATTCTGTCCAATATTTACACATTTATTTCACGTGCCTTTTGAAATGCATTGGCTCACTTTTGCAGAACACTTAAGTAGCTGTGCCCTTATTGGGAATTGTTGCCTTGTTCTTATACAGGATTACCTCCATTATTGCTTTGGTATGAAGCATATTGGTGGTTTTGGGGGTTATTCATGCATTATTATGTCACATTAAGGAATTAATTGTCTCTTTTTATTTTAACAAGATTTTTGAATTAGGAAAGGATGTTGAATTTTATTATGTGCCTTCTAAGCATTATTTTATCTCATTTGACCAATAAATAGGGCATACTATTTTAATAAATTCCCTAATATCAAACTATTATTCCACTATGGAGATGAATCTAAACATGTTGTGGTTTATTATTTTTTAAATAGGCTACTGATTTCTATTTGCAAATTTCTTTATAAATGTCAGTATGCTATTATAAGATACATAATCAATTTACAACCTGCTCTTTTTGACTCAACGATGTTTTAGTGATCTTTCTCATGTGAACCTATTGATCTATCATTTTCTTTTTGTCTGCTGCACAGAATTTCATAGCATGGATAAATCACAGTTTATATAATCATTCCTGTGTTGAAGGGCATTCAATTTTTTTCTTGTTTCGGCTATTACTAATCATTATTACTATTTCTAACAATGCTGCAATACAATTCCTTAAATGCTAATCTGTGTGCAGAGTTTTGGGTGGGGGCGGGAAGATGCCTAGAAGTTTTGGAATTCCAGAGTCATATATGTTATGTACATTTAAATAGGTATTGCCAAATTGACCTCTTAAGTGGCTGTAACAATTGACATGGCCACTGGTCACAAATGTGGTATCTGTTCCCACATCCATTCCAAAGCTGACACTCAAGCAATTTTATATTTTACTAATCTCTGTAACAATAAAAGAAAATCTTAGTGGGGTTTAAATTTGCTCCTTTCCTTTTTGATATTGATATTTCTCTCTTGTGAATTTCCTGTTTGTGGCCTTTGCCTATTTTCTGTTGGGTTGTCTTATGAATTGGAGGATTCTTTGTAATTTCTGCATTTTAATCTCTGCCTGTTAACATACTTTGTAAACTTTTCCCCTCATTTTGTTTTTTGCCTTTTACTTTGTTTGTAATGTCCTTTGTTGTCAATATTACATGGTATGGAGCCTCTGGAAAACTCCAATGACATCTTAGAATTATTGGGAAAATATCTTGGTCTGAAAGGATCTGTCTCACATTCTGAGAGCCACTGCTCTAAACCTTGCCACATCTTTGAAAATAATTAAATTTATTAAATTTATATCAAATGTGCCATCTATTTTCTGTTATAACCCTGACTGATAAACATAGGCTGTTTAGATAGTAAAAGACAGTCCCAGGGGGCGGAAAAAAAGGCAGGGGATAGGAAGAGAGAGAGAGGTTAAAGAGCAAGAGTTCAACTTTTTTTCTTTTTAACTTTATTGGGTGACATTGGTTAATAAAATCATATAGGTTTCAAGTGTACAATTCTATAATACATCATCTGTATATCGCATTGTGTGCTCACCACCCAGAGTCCATGGATGAATCGTGAGATTATTATACTAAGCAAAATAAGTCAGACAGAAAAAGTTGAGAACTGTAAGACTTCACTCATATGTGGGATATAAAACTGAAAGCAACAAACGAACCAGACAAATAAAGAAAAACTCATAGACACAGACAACAGTTTAGTGGTTACCAGAGTGTAAGGGGCGGGGGGAAGAGGGGTGGAAGAAGAGGGAAAAGGGAGTTCTAGCTATTTCCTCTCTGAGGACAGAGCTGTTGCAAACCAATTTAGGCTGCAGCCACGTTAACAAATCCTAGGTGGTGCTCTATAGCTGGAAGGAGGAGGCCACCTCGCTCAGCGCTCCTGAGCCTATCTCATCACTCGTGTTGTGGATACTGAGCTGGTAGCCAGTGGGTCTACATGGCCTTGCAGCAGAGGCTTAGTATGTATAACTGGGCCCCAGCTGGTAAGGGAAACGGCACATAGATGTCAGGGACCCCATAAGTGGGAGCCAAGGGGGCGATGAGTCATCGGGGAGCTTTCTGGGCTCTGATTAGGGTGGGAGAGATGATCATGTGAGTGCACACTTACTCATGAATGTTAGCAGGCAAACTGGGTCACAAAGGATTATCTCCCCCAGAGCAGAAGGGGCAGATGGCAATGCTCCCAGACTCTGGCTCTTTCCGACTTTCATGAAGATGTGAAGGTCGTATCCTCTTCCCATCTACCCAGATATCTTCTTAGGAAGAGTAACAAGGGAAGAGAAGCCTACCTCAGAGACATACATGTTATCCCAAGAAGACTGCAGGCATTTTCTAAAGGGACTGTCCAAATGATTCAATGTTGATGATGGTTAAAATTGCTTTGGATATTTCGTTCTTTTTTTTCTCCATTAGCCTGTGATTAAGTGGTGTTATTTTAAAGGGAAAACCAGATTAGTTACAGAAAACATAAAGGGACTGTATTTTTCTACACAGCTGCGTAATAGTTAGTAGGATTGATTTTTGATCCCAGTACACTGTTACGTGCAATGTGAAACTGTCTCTCCAGGTCCCTAGCCCTCTTACCAATATATCCACTCTCACTAATGCTCAGAGGTCTTATTTAAAGATGAAAGCCACCCAGAAATGGTTTGTGCCACTTTGTTTATTTATGGCAGCAATTGTTCTGTCTCAATTTAGTTTCTTAACCCTGTGCTGGAGAAAAAGTGCAGAGTTCCTAGGCACTGTTCTCCAGCCTGAGCCAAGGCTGTGCGATGCCAAACCTGATGTCTTTGTAGTTCAGGCTATTGTCTGCTGTATCCTGACAGAGATAAACTATCTTGGGTCTTGGAGTGGTTAAATTGTGGTTAGGTCCAATCTACTGAATTGTAGAATTGAATGAGTAATAGATCCGCAAACACTGGGTGTGGTGGGGAGTAAGGATGGCTCAAACCTAAGGTCCCCTAAAAGATGTTGCCGCACGTAATTACCTCACTGTTCCCACCACTGACTTTATATGAGACCTGGGCCAAGTCCCGTCATACCTTGGTTTCTTAGGTGTTCTATCAAAGGGGAAAACATTACCTGTGCTATCTGTATCATGACATGGCCAGAATTTTGAGGTTTAAATGTGGATGATGGTAGAAGTCAAGATTAAGAGCAAACCTGGAGGACGGATTTCTAAGGTACAAATCAGGGTCTGAGAAACCTGTTTTAGCCAAAACAGTTTCACTGAAGGTAGTTTTCCTCATACAACATTGTATAAGAGTTACTTCTAACTAGTTCTTGCTCGTGTGTTTTCTAGGCAGGCAGTTTTACGCAGGGCTTGCCAGAAAAGCAGCTACATTTTCAGGAACTGGTTTGAAGTCAATAATGTATATCTCTGAAATAACCATTTTATCTCACTGAGAGAGAAATGTGTGAATTAGGGGATTGGATTTGAAATAAACCAAAAACTGATTGCAACCTGGAAAGCATCACGTTGGGAGAAAATGGGGGAGCAGTATAATTCTAATTAGCAAAATGGCCAGATTCAGAATAGCACAGCAAAAGGGAAAAGTCTGCCCTCGTTAGCTAGTCTCTCAGTGTTCTTATCATTAATGAATGTTGGTCTGTCTTAATTCTGTTACTTTGCAACATTGAGCCAGTTCCTCTGAGTCTAACACTGAGAATGAGGCAGTCTGGGGAGATGAGTCCTTTCTCCTGGTCTGCCATGAGGACGTGTGGAGCAGGAAGCTTTGGGCTCTAGGGAACTTGTGGGAGGCAAAATTCTAAAGATGTCCCCCTCCCCGCCCCCCCACCAAGATTCCTGTCCTCTAGTGATTCAATTAAATGCTAATATAGGGGCAGGTGTGAAGAGACTTCGTAGAATGATAGTTGTTTTCTAATCAATTGACCTTAAAATAGGGACATTATCCTGAGTTATCCCAGTCGGCCCAATGTGATCACATGAGCCCTTAAAATTAGAAGGCAGAAGAGTCAGTAAGAGATGAGGCAGAAGGGGAGTTCTGAGAGATTTGAAGCGTGAGAAAGACTCAATCTGCCATTGTTGGCTTTGAAGATGAGGAAGAGAGCACGAGCCAAGGAATGCAGGCAGCCTCTAGAAGCTGAGTGTGACGCCCACTCCCCCCACCCCTGTGGACAGCCATTAAGGAAACGGGATCTCTGTACCCTTGTGGGCAAGGGTACAGACCTTAATTTGGCCAGCCATCTGAATGAGCTTAGAAACAGATTCCTCTCTGGAGCCTCCAGAAAGGAATGCAGGCTTCCCCACACTTTGAATTCTGTCGTGTGAGACGTGAAACAGAGAAGCCAGTGAGGTGATGCTATGCCTAGATTTCCGACCCACAGACACTGCGAGACAATAAATGGGTGTTGTTTTAAACAGTAAAACTTGTGGTAATTTGTTATGACAGAAATTAAAAAAAACACACAAAAAAACCCTAATATAAAACAGCTAAAACTGGCTAGAAACCTAAATCAATTAACTTTCAAATAATTAATAGTTAATTGCATAGTAATAGGATCAGAGTTCAGGAAGGCCTCAGGTTGATTCTGTGTCACGATAAGATCTTCAAGAACTGAGGTTCTTTCCATATCTCTTTTCTGCCAACCTTGGTGTTTGCTTCATTCTCAGCCTTATAGCGAGATGGCTACAGCAGTTCCCAGCATTGTACCAAACACCACAACATGTAGACTAAGAAAAGAGATCATTTCTTTCGTGCTGCTTCTTTATGAGTAAAGGCCTTCCTATGACTACTGCTCTGTGTCAGAGTCTGCTTGTTATTGCCCAATATCCAGCTTCCCTTTCTTCTTCACTAACAAAACCCAGATTTTTAGCTGGACACATGACTGCCCAGAATAAAGTGTTTTTGGCTAGGCATGGCCACGTGCCAGAGTTCTGGCCCCTGGGATACAAGAGTTGGAAAGTAACTCTAAAGGAAGGGGGCATACTCTCCTCCACTCTTTCCTCCTGTTTGCTGGTGGATTGGAAGGTGACTGTAATGGTGGGAGCTGCAATGATGATCTTGGAGCATGTGGTGACTTTGAGAATAGTAGGCATGTGGTGGAGCAACAAGAGAGAAGGAATGTCATACTAGGTCTGGGTGATGACCTTCAGACTTCTTGAACTTGTTTAAGGTTGATGTGTTAATCACAGTTGAATCAAGTCTCAAGTCATATACCCTTGTAGTTTCCAGGATTGATTATAAAGGGATAGAATGACTGCAGTCAGTTGAGATTAATTTTGCAGGGTGTAATGGATGCTGAGGGGTCCACCTATTGTCCTAGGAGGCCCGTGGACTCCATCAAGGAGGTGAATCACAGAGGAACACTCTGGTTCTCAAGGGGACTTACTTTCAGAGTATAGACTGTAGGCTTGGGATAAATTTTGTTTTTATAGTCCCCTATAAAAGAATCATATGACCCAAAAGAATCTTGCTGGAGAACATTCCTTTGATTCTCATAGAGTGGTCACGTTGGGAACCTCATTAGCTAGGGATTAAAATGTCCATATAATGTGCCTTAGCTTGGGTTCCTCTAGACGCTGATATAATGACAGGATTTAGTGGAAGTGGTTTATTTGTGAGGTGCAGGGATCAGTCTTAGGGGAGGGGGGGCATGTGAAACGGGAAGGAAAGAAAGCTCAGAAAGGGTGTGCTGGCAAGCCACCTAGCACCAAGGGCAGTGGAACTGGGAAAAATATTGAATCCCTGCCTCTGAGTTATTCCACCAGAACCCCTCTCAGGGCACGAGGGAGCTAGAAATACCTATACATGGACAGTCAGCATTCACTGGTTGAGAGCTGTTCAAGGCACTTGAGGGATATATGGTTTGTAAGACAGCCCTGAGTTGGAGAGATCACCTACCTGCCCTGAAATCCTGAGGCCTGAGAATATAGAGTGGCAACATCTTCTGCGACATGGTACATATTCAAAGGGGTTATTTATATGTCTATCTAGTAATACCTGCCTTTGTATATACCAGTGAAAGTGGGAAATCAGAATTATATCCCACCTTGGAGAATTGTTTCAGAAACTTACATAATTTTGAAGCTGAAAGGGACCTTAGAGAGACACTAGTTCCATTTCTTTATGTTACTGATGAAAAAATGGAGGCTCCAAGAGCTGCCTGTGGTCACAGAGCACTTAGGCGCAATACCTAGCAAACATCCAAGTCTTCTGACTTTGTGCAGGGCAGACTTGGCATGAGGGATGGGCAAGGGGAAGCTTCTGCTCCCTCCACGTCTCCAAATTACCTCCTTTTCTTCTTTTATATGGACAGTTAATTTTTAAAAATGTGAATGTAAATATAGCTTCAAGTCCCCGCTCTCTCTAATTCAAGCCCCATGGACACTCCTGTGCCCTTCTGACATAGGAATTCCAGAGCATTTCTTGGTCGAAGATTCTAGAATTTTTTACCACTCTGATTCAGAAGAAACCAGTGGCTTAGGTTAAATAGAACAAACAGAAATAGATCCTCTGAAGTTACTTAGACATTAAACTGCATTTGAGAACTGTTGAGAAAACTTTCAAGAAGAAAAAGGCAAAAACGACTTTACACTTGAACAGGAATTGATTCTGTGGAGTTGACTGTATATTAGCAGCCATCTCAATATGTGGAAATGATTACTGGGTTCCTGGTTTTGAAAGGTTCTAAATGCTTCTTTCCACACAGGCAGGGTTTTTCCACGAGAGTTGGAACAAGTCAGTCTGATAGCTTTTCTTGTTTTTGGTTACAAAATGATCATAAAGTATATCTTGGGGACGGGCTTCATTCATCAAAAATACTGCATATATTTGAGTTTTACTTTGGTCCTTGTGAGTGGGTCAGGCTAATAGATGTTATTATCCCCATTTCAGAGACTGAGAGAAGAAATGAGGGCCTGAAGGCATCTGGCTCAGTGCTGGGAGCTGGGACAGCAGCCAGGGCTCCACTGACAAGAGAGCTCCTTAAGTGCCGTTTAGTTGGCACTTTAACTCCCAGAAATGTTTTGTGCTTGCATTTATGCCCTTGATCTCATCAAGTGAAAGTCTGTCCAAGACAGTCTTGTTGCTCACCTAAGGCAAGGACATGGATCAGTGAATCTTTTGAGGCCTCTTAATTATTCTGTTTAGTAATACATACATTTTAAAATTAAAGAAGCTGTGTGGCTCTGGAATCCTGTAGATCTGGGATCTGCTAATTAAGCAAGGAGTGACCTTGCAAGATCACTTAACATGCCTCAGACTTGGTTCCTTTATCTATAAAGTGAGGTTTTTTGTGAGAATTACGTATGTTCAATGATGCAAACCATTTAGCATGCTTGAGTATTCCATGTCATAACTATGGCTAGTCCTGTCAGTTCTATCTTCAAAATATTGTATATCTCAAATTTATCCACTTTCATCACTTCTCACCTACTACCTCAGTCAATGCCACCATTGTCCCTCACAAATTGCTGTGATAGCTCCTGTCTAAACTCTGTTCTCACCTATTCCCTTCCTCCACTTTATTGTCAAGCCAGGATGAATCTTTAGAAATGCAAATTGGATTATAAAGAAACTCTACTCAAAGCCCTCCAGTGACTTCCCATCCCACCCAAGTCCAAAGTGCTCACTGTTGCCTCCAGATTCCTACGTGATTGGGCCCTTAGCCATCTCTGCACTATCTTCTCCTCCCACTCCCCTTTCTCTCTGTTCCAGCCACTCTGTATTTCTTGCCTTTCCTCAAGCTGAGCAAGGTCCTGCTTCAGCATCTTTGCATTTAATGTTTCTTCTTCTTGGGAAAATTTTTCCTGCAGATTCACTACTTGGTTTCCTCCCTCACTTCCTTTGGGTTTCTGCTCAGATATTACATTGTCCATCATCTTTCCAACCTCCTATATTTCAATATGTGATGCATATATTAATTTTATATTAATTCAAGCAATAGATGTTCTGTCAATATTTAAGATGGATTGCAAATTGTAATAAAAAGATTAGCTAATATTCATTGAAGTCTTGCTCCATGCCATGATTTTTTTTTTTCTTTTGCAGGTGGCAGTCTATCTTCTTGGTGTTGTCACTTACAATAGATCTTAGCTCAGATGATGATTTCAACGAGAAATCTTTTACTAGACAAGCCAGAAGTGATTCTTTACTCTTCTGTATTCCCTCAGTGAGCAGTTTGTACCATTCAGTTTCCCCTTGTGTTGTAGAGTTTTTATAAATATCTTCTCTTAAATATAATAAGACATTTGATGGCAGAGAGCATATCTAGTGCAACTTTATATAATTTGTACAATATTCTCTCATTTTATAATCCACTTTAGATATTTAGGGAAAATTACATGTGCTGTTTGAAGTTGAGTAAATGAATTCACATTGGTAAGTGTTATTTAGGATCATAGAGTTCAGAACCTGAAATCTCAGAGTTAGTATATTCAAGACAAAATTAGGTAAAGAGAAAAATGAAAATATTAAGGTACAAAAGTCAACGAAGTGCATCATTATGAGACTATATGCATAAAAGGTTGAATTGTGTAAAGTTATCTCCATGGGTCCACATCGTATAAGTATGACAAAAACTTAACATGTGTAAAGAGTTCTGGAAGAAGTAGTAGTCATTTCTTCTTAATTCTTTACAGTAATACCATATTTCTTTACTTATCTTCTCTGCAGTTCTGCTGATCATGTCCCAGAAAAACTAGTAACAAAACTAGTAACAAAACATGTTTCCTGTGTTAGAGAGAACACTTCTGGATGTTGCAGTTTCTTTTTGGGCTATCAGAGTCTCTCTCTCTCTCTCTCTCTCTCTCTCTCTCTCTGTTTTTCTCTTTGTTGTGGTACTTTCAGCTTGTCTCTCGTGGAAAAGCCTCAGGCATTGAGCTAAGTCATCAGAGGGATTCTCCCTGTATATATCATGTAGGTAAAACAAAAACCAACCTCCCCCCCTTTCCGATTGGGTTGCCAGATTTAGCAAATAAAAATACAAAACACCCAGTTAAATTTGATTTTCAGATAGAAAACAAATAGTATTGTAGCATATCTCATGCAGTATTTGGGACATATACTTAAAATATTTATTGTTTATTTGAAATTCAAATTTAATTGGGTGCCCTGCAATTTATCTGGCAACCCTACCTCCATAACCACTCTTTTATGGTACCGTTTTATTGTCTCCTTGGGACTTTTCACTATCAGAAATTGTGTTTATTGTCTGACTCTCCTGGCTCCTTTGTTCATAGCTGCATTCCCACAACTGATCACAGTGCGTAGTACATAGTAGGTGCTCAATAAATATTTAAGTATTTGTTACAAAGGTAGCAAATTCTTTGTTACAAAGAAACAGAAAACTCAAAAGCTATGAGAGGTTAGTAACATCTCCACGGCATACTGCTAGCTAGATGAGGCTGGAATCAGACAGCATGGTGCCAAAGCTCAGGGAACTCTTGCATGATTTCCATATTTAGGGGTGCAGAGGGCAGTGGGGGAGGGAAGGGACACTGTCACCTGCCTTTCAAGAAGCTTCTTAGTAGAAGACCCTTGAATCAGTAGATTTTGGGAGAAGCAAAGTCTGAATGAGTTAAAACGCCTTTTCTATTTGCTTATAATGAAGCAACCAAAGGAAAATGCACTTGAGTGAAAAGAACAAGATACTTCGCGTTTGGAACGGGGGTCAGAGGCAGAGCGCACCCTCCACATGTTCGTCTACCTGAAACTCCCTGCAACTTCAGGGCTGGCCTCATTGCCAGACTTCAGAAACCTCTAGACCTTGATCGCAAGAGAAACTACCAGTGCACATACAAATAATGAGCGGGGAGGGGTGGATGGCGATGAAGTCAAGACAGAAGAAATCAAACTCTCGTTTTGGACCCAGGGCGCGCAACGGGGCGGGGACAGCGGTGTTCAGCCCCAGAACTCAGTCGGGTTCATCTCTTCGTGTGGACGCTTGGCACCTCACAGAACCCACCGAAGGCGTATAATCTTCATGCTAGCTCACTTTATTGGATCCAGACGTTCACTAGCGGGCACGTCCAGCGGCTGGCCCAGAGCGAGCTGCGTGGGAACTGTGGCCGGATCCTAGCAAGCAAGCTGGCTCCGGTCCCTACCCAGCTCCACCTGGCTCTCGCCTGCCCGCCCGCCCTCCTATCCAGGAGTTGGAGGATGGTCCCGGGGTACTCCTGTGGGGCTGCTGGTCCCCTGTGTCTTCAGCCGGATCCTCTCTATTGTGTGAGTCCTGTGTGCGCCCCGTTTGGAGGCAGCCGCCCCCGCCGCTGACAGGTGCTGCCCGTAGGGTGCCGGGTGCGGTCCCTGGCGCAGCTGGACGTGCACACCAGGGTGCGCGTAGCTTCCGAGCCCGGAACCAGCGAGGAGGAGGAGGCCGGGCGCGGCCTGGGGGACTACAGTGGACTGCAGCCGCGGAACTCGGGGCTAGAAACTTTGCAGGCGCAGCGGCCAGGATTTGGTGACAGCGCCAGCCCACCCCGGCAAGTGCAGGAGGAAGAGGCGGCGCCGGAGTCCCGCGGCCCGAGAGCCGCGGCGGCAGCGGCCTCTTTCCCCGGCGCTGGCCTGAAGCCGCTGGGCGCTCCCAGCTTCTGCTGCTGCGCCCGCCGCAGCCGCCACCGCCGCCGCCGCCACCACGGTGGGGCTCCCGGAGGAGGCGCAGCGGGAGAGGGCGGTGGAGAAGGAGGGGGTGGAGGAGGGAAGAGGAGGAGCAGGGGGTGGAGGATGGAGCCCCGGGCTGCCGCGGCGGGCTCGCCAGAGCCTGTGGCAGCATCCTCCTCTTTCCAGGCCCGGCTCTGGAAGAACTTACAGCTGGGAGTGGGCAAGAGCAAGGGCGGGGGCGGCGGGCGTGCTGGGGCCCCCGAGCGCCGCACTGCGGACACCCAGTCGCCCTCCCCGCCACCCCCAGGGGGCAGGCGGGAGGTACTGGCCAGCGCGGGTGGCACGGGCAGCAGGTGGAGCGGCTTCAAGAAACGGAAGCAAGTGCTAGATCGCGTGTTCTCCTCCTCCCAGCCCAACCTGTGCTACTCCTTGCCGGAGCCTCTGGAGCCTGGGGGTACCGGCAGGGCAGAGCAGGGGTCAACTCTGCGCCGCCGGATTCGTGAACATCTGCTCCCCATAGGAAAGGGGCCGGCGGCAGCCGCGGGAGCAGGCGGAGTGACGCCCCCTGGCGGACACTCCCCAGACTCAGCTCCCTCTTCTTCCTCCGCCTCATCGTCCCTGTCCTCATCGCCCCAGCCACCCCCAAGGGGGGACCGTGCCCGAGATGAGGGTGCACGGCGTCGGGGCCCCACGGCGCACTTGTGCCATCAGAAGAGTTCCTCCCTGCCGGGCACCGCCTGCTTGGAGCAGCTGCTGGAGCCACTGCTGCCTCCCGCAGAGCCAGCACGGATCCCCGCGGAGCTGCGGATCCCGGAGAGGGGCGCGGAGCGCAGCTGCAGCCCGGTGAGTGACTGGTGGGCGTGGCTTCAGACTAGGTGCGCGGGGCCTTGCCTCCTGCTTTGGGGGAACACGACCTCAGAGTTGCAGGGCGGGGCGGGTGATACCGGCTAAATCAAACAGTGGGAAGAAACATGTTGCCCCGGCTTAGTAAAGGTAGCGTTCTGACTTGCACCTGACTTTACTTTTGACAGAAATACTACCACCTGCCAGAAGCTGTTTGGGTAGCTTTGTGAGTTGCCAGTGACAGTGGAAGTATTAATGGTAGCCAAGTGGCAGAGGAATAAAGTTAGATGTAAAGTGGGCACTTTTTGGAGGACCACTGGAAGGGCTCTCCAGCTGTGTCCCCTCGTCAAAACTAAAAACAAACCCGACAACTTAAAAAAAGATTGCAGCCAGGTATGATGATGGTGCGTAGGGGTAGGCATTTGAAACTAATGTTTTGCAGGATGGAATAGAAATGGGGAGAGGTGACTTAATGTTAAACATGAGATCGTGTCTTGGGGAAACCCTTGAAGCAGAAGTCTGCACATTTTCCCTCCGTGGTTAAAACTTCCTGTTGCAAGTGGATCGCTGCCCAACAACTGGGCAGCCTGAGCATCTCATCCGAGTTAAATACGGTCCTATGGCTTTTTCTAAAATTTAATAGTCATCTGAAGCGATTGTGTTTCAAGTATGCTGCTTTACACATCGTGTTGACTTCCTTGGTCAGGCAAATTTGGTCAGACAAGAGTCAAGTAAAAAGTGAAAATGTACCTGTAGGATCCCTAAGGTGGTCCACTGAGCAGCTGCTTTTACTCCCTCAGTTTTGTAGAGGCGAGGCTCTCCTTTTGTAAATGTTTATCAAATAGTGTTAATGCTAACAAATACAGAGGATGCCAAAAAAGTGTATGTATGCACAGTTTAAGAAAGGAAAAAAACTATTAAAATTGTAATATTCAATATACACCAATAACAAAAGATGATTACAAGTCACATTTGACTTCTGCTCTTATGAGAGGTGCTCAAAGTGGTTACCATCAGTGTCCAGACACTTTGATTACGGCAAACTACTGTTTAAGCCATATTGACCAAAGTGTCCACTTGTATACATTTTTTGGGCACCCCTGGTATTTTGAACGTTCCATTCTGCCAGGGACCTCTTTTCTTTCAATGTATCTTAGCTTATGTAAATTCTCATTATTTTGATTATGAATTATTGTGAGATTAATGACATATACATTAAAACTTAGATTAAAAGTTGAATTACAAAAACCGTAAGGCCATGTTTTGAAGGATAAGATATGGGAATAGATGTGTTTTCAGTTGAAAATATTTTTAGTTCATGAGCTAATTTATTAGTATAGTTTCAGAAAGTAAAGCAGAATACAAATATTTTATTGTTTAATAAACAGAATTGCTTTCAGTGGCCTGATGTTACTGATGTTCAAGAAAACACCTGATGTTCTACAAAAAGGTTTTAGTTCTTCTCAGTAGAGTAGGCAGAGATATTATTGACAAAAAGCCTAAATAAACCTACCTTTCCTTTTATCCTAAAAGAGAATTGAATAGAACTGTTTCTGGTTCCAAAAGTAAGGTAAAAAGTCATTTTAAAAGGATGTTTTAAATTCAGTATAGATGCATACTGTGTATTTAAAAGGCATTTATTTGTGAGTGTGTACCTCATCCTAATGTATAAGAATTTTACAGTTGGAATACTGTTAACACTTATTTTTATGAATTTTTGCAATCAAGAAGAATAAACAGCAAATAGTAATTGAATAATTTTGGAAGGTTGGTATCCTATTATTGCAGATGTTAACTTACTACATTACTTTGCAGTTCACTGAAGCAAGATATTTTCAAAGCAAAAGCAGAGAATTCTGAATTGATCTTTATGTTGGTTTTTACCAAAAAGTTTTCAGATACCATCACTCTTGAAAAAAATACTGCTGTGTAAATACAAATTTTGTATTCAAAACACCTAAACCTATTTTGGAGAAGATACTGAACTAACATTATTGTGTGTGTCTTCACCATATGCTGGCCACTTTATAGCCTTACATGATTTAACACAGCAGTCTTACATGATAGAAGTGCTTGTTGCCATTTTTATGGATTAGGAAACCAACTCTCAAAATAATTAAATAATTTTTTCAGGGTCACATGGTTAATAAATGACAGAGAGAGGTTTTGTACTCAAGTCATTCTCTAGAATCCTTTGATTACCTTTGACAAGTTTTAGAACTTGCTGTGTTTCTGAGATTACTTCATTCCTATTGATTAATACCTGCAAGTTTACATACGTGTTTTTATTATATTAGTTTCAGGTGTACAAAACATAATGGTTAGACATTTACACCCCTCACAAAGTGATAACCCCCCCGCAAGTCTGCCACCTCTCTGACATTGTATATATTCCCGATGCTGTACTTTACATCCTGTGACCATACACACACACACACACACACACACACACACACACACACACACACAAACACAACATGGTGCCAAAAAAATGTATACACATTTTAAGAAAGGAAAAAAACTATTAAATTTGTAATACTCAATATATAGTCATGTTTGACTTCTGCAATTACAAGATGTGCTCAAAGTGGTTACCATCAGCGTCCAGACACTTCTGATTATGGTGAACTACTGCTACATAGATAACACTTCTTAAAATGTGTATACATTATTTGGAACTCTGTGTGTATGTGTGTGTGTCTGTGTGTGTATACACATACACATATGTTTAATTATAGTTGACATTCAATATAATTCTACTTCAGCTTCAGGTGTACAGTGCAGTGGTCAGGCATCTACACTATTTATGAAGTGATCCTGTTGATAAGTCCAGTGCCCATCTGATACCATACATAGTCTTTGCAACATTATTGATTAGGTTCCCCCTACTGTATTTCACATTCCCGTGACTATTCTGGAGTTTTTTCTTCATCCCTAGAATCAGTTCTATGATGGAATAGTTATATTAATTTCTTTTTTGTCCTCTGTGATGCATTGTTGCATATCTATTATATCACATTTACACCGACATTATTAATCATACCATCTATAGTTCTAAGGAAGCTTTTCATTATAAAGAATTAGCGTTTCAATGAAGACACAGGAGGAATAAAAAACCTAAAGTATCTTTCAAAGAATAGGTGAAAGGTAGGGTATAGGCAGAACAAGAAGCCCTGAGGGGCTTGTCTGGTACCAGACACAGTCCCAGAAAGAGGAACCATTGTTGGTTCCCAGCATGTCCTGCCCATGGAGCCTTGTTCCCTGAGAAGTGGACAGTTTTCTCTGTTATGGGTCACAAATCCAGCTGCCAGGAGCATTCTCTCATGAATATACAAGGGAGGATTCCTCAGTCCTTGAAATACTTCTCTGTCCAACTCAAAGGAGCCCGCTTACCTCTCTGAATGGGGAAGAGGAAGAAATATGGTCGAAACCTGGAACAGGAAGAGGACTCACTGAGGGATCCGGGGAGCAGGCCTAACTCTGCTGTGCCCTTCCCAGCTTCCTACATGTCTCACAGACCTTTCCTTGCTTTCCTTGCACCTCATCTCTGAAGATACTTGGGCTTGGGGAGGGAGTCTAGAGCACATGCAGATTTCAGTTTTATTCACAGTTCACAACAGATGGGAACACATGAAAGAAAAGACAGTAAAGACATTACATCAGTCTCCAGATTGTCTATAAAACAAAGACCAAAAAATCTTTCTTTTAAGGAAGAAATAAATTTTTTTGCAAAACCAAGGCAAAGGGCTCAATTTTTTTCTTTTTCTCTGCTTGATCCTGGCATCAGCCATATTCTCCAACACACTTCCCACCCCTCCACCCACTGGCCCAGCATGAGGCCCCAACAACATACTCTGACACTGGGTGGAGATGTTAATCAAAAGCCAAAAATCAGTTTGGGTTTCTGGGGAAGGAGATTTGGAAGTCACTGATGTTCAATGGTTAAAACTGAACAAACTACCTCCCGTGCCCCACCAGCCTTCTTGCTATTGTTTTCTTTCGTCAAATGTGCCTTTGAAACACATTAAAACACACTTGATAATGCCTTGCACATTAAATAATGTGTATTATTTAAAATATTCCGCTTTGAAAAAAATAAAAAAGAAACCACTTTCTTCCCACTGATTCTAATTCACGTGTCAGGCCATATTGTCACACCAGATGCATTTCATTTTCTGCAGTACAGTTGGGAAAGACGCTTTCTCAATTTGTGTGCATATCAAAAATATGCCTATTTTATGTATTCTGTCTTGAGTTGCTAAAATTATATTTTGCTAGCATCAGAAAGTCAGTATTTTAAGATAAAGAGTGAGGAATATGTTGTGTTTTTTAGTGTTTTAACAAAAAGCTTGTAGTGTTTATGAACGTTAAACTTTTATTGTTCTTTCAAATTCATTTTGTTAAAATTGTCTACATAAAGGACTAAAAATGTTTTTTACAAAAAAGTAGGTAAATTATTCAAGGTATGATAGAAATGTTTCAAAACATTGTAAGAGGAACGTTCATTCATTGGGATGAAATTCCTAGAACACATCTGTAAGCCCTAACAAAAAGTGGAAAAATATTTTCTAACATAGTCTATATGGGAAGTGCATCTTGCTTTATTAATTATCTGACCTTTTAAAGAAAACCTGTATTTTTAAAAGCGATTTCAAAAGGTGATCTGCGTTAATTTTTGCTATCTATTTTTTCAGGTGTTTTTAATATTACTTCAAAGAACATAATCTTAGGGAAGGCACAAATTTAAAAAATGTAATTTTTTTACCATTTAAAATTTTTTTATTAAACTTACTGGAGTGACATTGGTTAGTTAGGTTTCGAGTATACAATTCTATAATACATCATCTATATATTGCATTGTGTGTTCAACACCCAGAGTCAGTTCTCCTGCCATCACCATACATTTGACCCCCTCTACCCTCTTCTGCCATCTTCCCTCCCTTCTTACCTCTGGTAACCATTAAACTGTTGTCTGTGTCTTGAGTTTTTGTTTGTTTATTTGTCTTGTTCATTTGTTGCTTTCAGTTTTATATCCTACACATGAGGGAAGTCATAATTCTTGACTTTTTCTGATTTATTTCACTTAGCACGATAATCTCAAGATCCATCCATGTTGCCACAAATAGCAGTATTTCGTCTTTTCTTATGGCAGAGTAGTATTCCGTTGTATATATGTACTACATCTTCTTTACCCAGTCACCTATCGAAGGACACTGGTTGTTTTCATGTCTTGGCCACTGTGATTAATGTGGCAATGAACATAGCAGTATATACATCTTTATGGATAAATGTTTTCAGATTTTGGGGTAGATACCCAAAAGAGGGGATTGCTGGGTCATATAGTAATTTTATTCTTAATTTTTTGAGGGACCTTTGTATTGTTTTTCCATCATAACTGTACCAATTTACATTCCCACTGGCGGTGTATGAAGGAAAACCACTAAGAAATCTACTAATCACAAAAAGAAGCCCCTGAAAGTAGCATTAGTAGGTTTTTCAAAGTAAGGGTGGTAGGGGATTTGACCTTAGGATATTTTGGAGCAGAATATGAAGTGAAGTTTGTTGTGTGATAGCCATTCTTGAAGAAATACTGTGATCATCTCCAGAGAAAGGGTGTGATCAGTGAGAGATTTACTGTAGAGTGGGATTTTTTCCTCTGTAACTTTTAGTTACTATCCTGTTTGTCTGGCAAATTTGAGTAGAGCTATTACTCTTGCATAAATGGAAGTGTTATACATATTATATGAGATTGGCTTGTAACAAAACTGAATAAACACTAGCAATTGCTCTGTTAATTGTTATTATTGAACAGTATTTTAAAGTTTTGTCACTGCCACCACTACAAATAAGTGGTTGGTTAGAAAATATTAACAGGGATCTTTGCTGGTCCTTTTCATTTAATTTAAGGTATGCATTATTTTACTTGCAGTGGTGGCAAAAGTAGCTCAAAATTAACCAAGGCAGTATTGGCGACATTACAACTTCACACAGAAATGAAACAATCTTATGTTACTTTTGGCAAGTATGTGCACATTATCATGCAAAAGTGAATGAATGCTTTGAGGGATAAAATAGGATTAATGGATTTATAAAGAAAATAGGACAAACATTCCTCCTTTTTCCCCACTGTTTGGAAATAAGGGATGATTTCACAAAATTAAAGTTTAATAATATAGTTTTGGTACCTCAAGGAAACATATAGTGTGGTTTCTTTGCTCATGATGATTATCAAAACATTGTCCAACACTAGACTGATGAGAAGTAAATAGTATGTCTATAGATAACATTATAAACATTGACAAACTCTGAAGATTCAGAAGTTAGGTTTATGGGTTTTTGTTGTTGTTGTTAATTCATAGTTGTTTATGGTGTCATAGCAGATATCTGTTTTAGATAATTAATGTTTTTGACATTAATGTTTTTGAAATCTGAAGCTTTTCTTTAGTTGGAAAATTTACTAAAATTATGTATTTCCCTGCCTCAATAAGTCAAGCATGCCGACTAAATAAGACCTTTTCTTAGCAATTGAGGATAATTGTTTGAATATTGGCTTCTTGGGGGTTTGTTTAATGTGCATGAAATAGTTATTGTATTAGAACTTGCTTTAGGTAAAATTGGTTGGTTTCATAAAATTATAGTATTACCTATTTTTGATAAGTTTTTCTTTCTAGAAAGTTAATTATTGAAAGGTATGAGGCAACCTTCCTCAAACTTTTCTTTTTTTTACTTGCCAAATAATCTTTACTGTTTTTATTGATGAGTTTTGATTTGTCCGTACCATTAAAAATATCATCTGTTTTTTCCAACAGGATTAACTTTATGTACCGTTTTGATTTCTTTGTCATTGTCAACCTTTTCTTCTAAATTATATTGCTTTTTATCAATCAGGTGTGGAAAGTGATTACTATCCTTCAACATTTCAAGGTGTTATGCAAATATATTTTCCCTTCCAGTGTATACCAGTTTCTTATTAGAATTTTTTTTTTCAGCAGAATATCAGCCCATGATTACTCTGTCTCCAAATATTTGTATTTAACATTTTCAATGTAAGCAATGCGAAAAACTGTATTTTCAGTATAATGAGATTTAAAAGTCCAGCATACTGCCTTCTTGAGAGAACAATTTTCCTGTGAAGTCTGAGATATTTTACACCAGTCCATTTCCCATTCTCTTGGGTCCCAGCCAATCTGGAAAATTACAGTACATGATAGACAAATGGGCCTCTGGATGTTTCAGAATTTATGCCTCCTTCGAACTCCATGGGTTCTATTCAAAGAGGCCCCTTCAGCATTAGCAGTCTCACCCGAGTTTGGTGAAGCCTGAGCTACCTGCACCAGTACCGCTAGAGTAGGATTTGGCAAACCTTAGTACAATAGACCTATTTAATAAGCATTGTAAAAAGGTTCAGGAAAATCACTCAATAAATGGTTGCTGAATGAATGAATGAATGATGGAATAAACAATGCCTTCTTGTTTCTGAGTCTCTTTAAGTCTGGCAGATGTATTTGACATTCCCCTCTTCTTCCAGCTGGTGGCTTGGCTTTTCTCAGCTTGTACTTTAATTCTGGTTCACGTCTGTGGGCAGGAAGGGAGGACATGATGCCTGCTATGTACATGGCAGCCATACTGTGCTCACGTGGGGGATGGAGGAGTGGTTTCTTTTTCAGAGGTTTCTGGCTCAGGGCTGCATTTCTTGGTGCTTATCTCTGATCCAAGGTATCCATTTTTGCACCCAAGTCTCCTTGTCTGGCCTCTGACATTGCACCCCCACATCTGGATTCTAGATACCTGCTGATACATTGTTACTTACAATCTCTGAGTCTTGAACTCTGCTTGAATCTTAGCTCAAGATGCTTTCCTGCCGGCCTCACGGCCACTTTTCCTGAAACCCATTTTCTTAGAGTAGATTAAAATCCCAATCTTGATCAAGAATCCTGCCCTCACTAGCCTGGTCCATTGCTGCCTCTTGAGTGCCAAAGGTGTGAGCTGGGGTTCAGACAGCTGGCCAGTTGCTTGTCATAATGATCACCTGTCTCATGCTGAGGCTACTTAGAAAACACCAAAGCCTCGCTCCAGAAGAGCTACTTTGCCAGTTAACTGCATTTGCCTACAAAGGCTGTTTCTTCCCCTGGGGCACTGGACTAGAGCTGATTTTTTCACTTCTCTGTGTCCCTACTCCCTCCTTTGCTATTTATATAGCTCTCAACAGGCCTATTCTTTGTCTTCATCACCCTTTTCCTTAGTCCTTCGTGCTTCTTTCTCCTTAGTCTTTCCTTTTCTCTCTCTCTCTCTCTCTCTCTCTCTCTCTCTCTCTCTCTCTCTCTCCTCCCCGCCCCCGCCCCTTTCTTGCAAGGCAGTTTTTATAACTCACCCTGAAGCATCTGGAGCAGTGCTGTCCCATATGGCACCCACTAGCCTCCTGTGGTTTTGAGCCCTGGGAATTGTGCCATAGGTGTAAAGTACACACTTGATTTTGAAGCCTTAGCCTTAAGGAAAGAAAGGAAAATATCTCATTACTGTTTTTTTTTTTTTCGTTTGTTTTGTTTTTTAATATTGCTTGCATGTTGAAATAATATTTTGGATATAATGGATTAAATAAAATATATAATTAAAATTAATTTCACCTGTTCCTTTGCATTTAAAAAAAGTGGGTATTAGAACGCTTAAATTATGTGTGTGGCTCATATTTTTATTTTTATTGGACAGCACTGATCTAGAGCAGGTGTTCAAACTCCGTTGCCCACTGCGGCCATCAAAGTAAGAAAATAAACAAAAAAGATTTGATGGGGCCCAGGGTGAAGCAGGGAGCCCTTACCCCATCGAAGGGGCAGCTGCCTCTCAGCTCCAGCTGATGGCTGGCATGCAGTGAAAGAAGCAGGGTTGCCAAGTTTCTAGGTTCTTTCATAGAAGCCAAACATCTGGATTTTTGTATTGAAGTCTTGAAGTTTTGATAAATAGTTTGTATTTTTAAAAACACATCGCAGGCCAAATAAAATATGTCTCTGGAGTGAATTTAATTATCAGTTTGACCTTGTGACTCAGAGAGCTCATGTGTGATTTCTCTTCTCCCCTCCCAGTGCTAGGCATAGGTTATTTGGGACACACTAAGTGTCAATACATTTTACACAGTAATGGAATCTGGAGTGGTGGGATGGAAGCCAGAATGCAGTGGTTGAAGGGTGTCTGGAAAAAGGAGGTAGGGACAGGGAGAATGACCCAGCAGTTTGGTTCTAGCCAGGGGATAAAAGGAAGTGGTAGAAGGAGAACTGGAATGATCTTGGCATGGGATCACGATGCTGGCATGGGATCACGGGAGGGATTTTTTTTTAAATGGCTATCACCTGAATGGGTTGATGAGTAGAAGCCTGCAGAGAGGGAGAAGGAGAGGCTGAAGTGAAAGGGGAAGAAGGGGGTAATCAGTGGGATGAGGTCCCTAAGGATGTGTGTAAGGGTGGGTCCCAGAGACCAGGGGAAGTGGTAGCCTCAGTCAGAAGGTGGATGCAGGAAAGCAGGAAATTTGGTGGCAGCAATTTGAGGGTGTTTCCACCTCTGCCTTGTTTGAAAGTGTAGGTTAGGATTTGGACACAGAGGGATGGGGAGAAAAATATGGCCCTAGGCACAGAGGGGAATAGTGCCCTGTGTATTTAAGAAATGGGGAGTCAGTAGTGGGATGAAACCTAGGGTGTGGGAATGGGGATAGTGGGAAATAACAGTGCAGGTGAAGGTGTGCCAGACTGAGGGGTGTGTCTAGTGCAGTAATAGGACCGGGAGGCATTTAAGCAAGGAGACAGGGCCAGGTGAGCCTTAGAAAGGCAGTAGAGATGGAGACCGTGCGAGGTGACAATGATCCTAGTGGAGTTAGGGAGTGACCTGACCTTGGGGTTGGGAAGATGGAAAGATTTGAAAGACCAGGATGTGGCTGAACCTTTAGAAAAAGAGAAAAGTGGAAGAAATGAATTAAAGCACGTTTCCCTTTTACTTATGCCTTTGATTTTTCCAGGTCTGTTCAGAAATGTCGGTATCGAAAAGTCTTTATAACTCGTGGAAAGGTAGAGGGAAGGCTGAGTTTTGAATTTGCTGGTATGCGACATGGTTGAGGGTGCCAGGCTCCTGAGTGGCAGATTTATCACCTATTTACTGTAAAAGCTCATTCTTTTTAGCTATTTTGTATTCTTCCTGAATAAGATAGTTATTTTCTCTTCAGGACTAGGCACTTAAAGTAGTGAGTGTTAATGGAGAAAAAGAAAGGGAAAAACAAGTTTGTCAGTTTAAAATAAACAGGTAGAACAAGAAAACCTCCTACATATCCCTGGAACATAGACTCATATGGTGCCTGATGTCACAGTAGCTACATATTTGGAGAAATATAATGAAAGGGTGTAGACTCCATGGACTGACTCTATGGAAACTTTTATTCTTCAGGCAGTACACTTGAAACATGTTAAATATGCATTCTCTCTGATGGAAGGTTGATCTATTGTGTATGGCAAATGATTAGTTTTTGAAAGTTGCAAATAGATATTTTCTCAAAATAGAAACCGTATTCTATCTATGCCCTTAAGGCATATTTGACTACTGTTCTTTCATTGAAATGTAAAATAGTTTTTAATAAAAGAAAAATTCAGCATTTGTATAGCTGCCCTTGAATAGTATTTTTACCACATCAAATTAGAAATGTTTTCCAAAATGTGTATTAAGATTGGAATAGATTCTGCAGACAAGTTCCAGGTTGTTATCCAGCTATTGCCAAGCCTCATGTTCCTTACAGGTCAGAATGCTCTGAACCAGCATGGCCCCACTTACTCCTGGCCCAGAGCAGACATGGCTGTGCCTTCCCCTTCTGCTTTTTTCACGTTCCTCTATTTTTAAAAGGGAGCTGGAGGTGAGGGATGTGGTCGAGCTGAGATTGGGACCTTGTCTGGTTCTCTCTGGCCTTGCATATATGCCAATTCAACTCAACAGTTTCAGGTGAAAAAACATTTACTTAACCATTTTTGTCATCACCTCTCAGGCAGCATCCATTTACTCTAGACTCAGGCTGCTGCTCTGTGATTTCCTAGCTTGCTTTGTGGGAGCCAGCACTGTGAGACTTAGGGGAATGGGCAGAGATGGGAGGGAGACCTACATTTTGCAGTTTCCCAGGCCGCGTGCCCTCTGCCTCTTTTCAAGGAAGATGGAACTTTGTCAAGTATTCTTATATCTATTCCTCTCTATCTGACATTTGCACTTTCTCTGACTTCAGCTTTATTCTTCCTGGATATATGGCAGAATATGAGGGAGAACTATATGGCACTTACCGTGAGAGAGGATCTTGGTGTATCTGGGATGATCAGCTGTGGTCATAGGACTATCCAGGTGGTATTTTATTTGGGTCTTGGCTCCTCCTTTTCTACCTTCCTAATACCTGCCTTACAGCTATTTCACTTCTCTTTCTGGGAACATGGGCAAGGAAAGTAAAAAGGAAATTAGGCTTTTCTTTTCTGTTTTCTTTTTAACATTTCTAAACTCATTTATTGAGGTGACCATTACACTCATATCAAAGCCAGATAACACTTAAAAAAAAAAAAAAAGAAATTGGCAGGCCAATATCCCTGATGAACATAAATGCGGAAATCTTCAACAATATACTAAGATATTTAACAGCACATTAAAAGAATAATTTACCATGACTGAGTAGGATTTCTTTCTGGAATGCAAGGATGGTTTAACCAAGCATTTATTTTTATTAGAGGCTTTCATAATATTTTTTCTTGCATTGAAGTTTAAATAATTGGCTCCTATGATGTTTTGACATTTTGTGTTGCTTTGGCATATGCTGCACACACACACACACACACACACACACACACACACACACACACACACACTTAATGCCTTCACCAGGAATGGTTTATATACATACCTATTCTTTCACATGCACCGTATTTTCCACTGGAGTCAAAGACAACCAGGAAAAATACAATATTTTTTCATTTCTAAATTTAATATGATAATACTAAATTTCAATGATAACATAATTTTTTTACAAATGTTTTAAGTTTCTCTAGTCTGAGTAACTATAAAATAACCTGATCAGCCAAAGACCGAAAAAAAAAATGAGAAGATAACTTTTATGGTTTACTATGGGGTGTGTTCTACAAACAGAACAAGTAATCTTGCTTTGAATTTAAACTAGTATATAAGGAATGCCTTTTCTTCAGTAGAATAATCATTCTTCTATAAGTATCCATCTTACCCTGTTTCCCCAAAAGTAAGACCTAACCGGACAATCAGCTCTAATGTATATTTTGGAGCAAAAATTAATATAAGACCCAGTTATATTATGTTATATTATATTATATTATATTATATTATATTATATTATATTATATTATATTATATTATATTATATTATTATAAAGACCTAGTCTTATATTATAGTAAAATAAGACTGGGTCTTATGTTAATTGTTGCCCCAAAAGATGCATTAAAGCTGATTGTCTAAGTCTTATTTTTCGGGAAAACATGGAATTTACACCACCATGGAAGAGAGAGAGAGGTCATTGAATTATTCGCTTAATATTTTGAAACCTAGGTATCACAATGGGTGATATCTATCATTAGTATTTTCAAGCCTTGCCTGTCTTTACCATTACCAAATGATCCTTACAGTTAAAAAATGTGGAAGCATTTTTGTAAGCTTCTTTATAGAAATAGTTCACCTTTTAATTAGAGAAAAAGTGATACCTTTAGGATAATAAATCACATTCTCATAATACCTTTAGGATAATAAAGATACATTCTCATAATCTCATAAAAAGCTCATTTTTTGAAATCACCTCAAAAAGAGAGTGGGAGACTATCTGAATTAGGAACAATTGGATCTGGGATAGCAGAGCCTTTGTGTTGGCTGCTTAAAGAATGTGCAACCTACTGTTAATGTTGCTAATGATTCTTAATGGCTCTTTGAAAAAAATATCTTACACCATTTTATTACTTAATTCATCCTCTTAATTATATCTGGATTGTATCCTGAGTGGTGTATTTTCAAGTGCCCGTTTCATATTTTAAAATCTATTTTTTTTCTTTCTAGGAGTATAAGTCTAGTGCAAATTTTAAGCAGCTGCACACATTCTGTTTGTATTTGGTGCCAGAAATTGGCTGTGTGAATTAGTTTTGCACAGCATCCATGAATTTCTTCATGGTATTACCTATTGTGGTAGGGCTTGGCTTTACTACCCTGCCTTTGAGTGAATTTTTGTTAAATCACGATTCACCTTCTGCCTTCCAAAGTTGTGTTACATGAGGTAGGACACATGGGTTGTGATCCTTCTCTGCCCACCCTGAGCTTGGTTTTGTTTGGTCAGTTGTATTGTCTTACCTCCGACCTAAGGCTAACTAAGACATGGGGCTACTTTAAAATGACACTTTATAACTAGTATTAATTGTAGCTAAACATACAGAACATTTATTATGTATGGCACTATTCTAAGGGCTTTCTACGTATTAGCTCATTTATTTACTATAACACTTTCTGAAGTAAGTTTATTAATGTTTGCATTTTCTAGATGAGTAAACTGACCCACAGGAGATGAAGTGACTTGCCAAAGTCACACTTCACTG
The DNA here is from genome assembly GCF_057876585.1 of Rhinolophus sinicus. Classification (NCBI taxonomy): domain Eukaryota; kingdom Metazoa; phylum Chordata; class Mammalia; order Chiroptera; family Rhinolophidae; genus Rhinolophus; species Rhinolophus sinicus. The sequence goes on along the minus strand of NC_142503.1, from coordinate 63,338,834 downwards.
TAACTTGGATTCAGGTCCCCTGGCCCTTGAGCTCTACAAAGGAAGGCTGTCTGAAGTAGGTTGTGCCTGCGAAGAAGCCCAGTTGAGGACAGTAGAACTCCAAGTGGAAGTTTGGAATGAAGTTCTAAAGCCGTATCTTCCTCCCCATCTCAGTGTGACATGATGGTGCATCTTTGCCTCTCCCATTGCCCTCCCATCTTTCTTATTTTTGAAGGTCATCTCATACAAGTAAATTTAATAACAACAGATTTAGTGTAATGGTTAGAAGATTTTGGTGTCAGACGTAATCCTAGCTGTACCACTTCTTACTGGTGATATGCCCTACAAGCTCTCTTTGATTACTAGATAAAGATACAGTGAACAGCTGTTAAATGTCAGTAATGCTTAAAAAGAGTCTTCCTCACCAGGTACCCCACTAGATCATTATCAGTATTTCTGTTATTGATATTGTTATTAGGAACATGTTACTAATTCCAAGATCCTCATAATTATGTATTTTCTGTATTTTATAGCTTCATCTCACTTCTGTCATTAATGCTTTCTTGTTCTGTGAAAGGTGTGGTATTAGGGAAAAGAAACAAAACATCTATCTGCTAGGCATTCTTTATACAGTATCTCCAATAAACATTATGTGTTATGTACATTATCTTACTTAAACCTTACAGCAGTTTTCACACAGAGGTATATTGTTCATTACATTTTATATCTGGGAACTTCTCAGGCTGAGTAACTTGACTGAGTTACTCACGGTAACAGATGGCTGATTTCTGCCTGGGCCATAATTTCTAGGGTACCCACTACTCCATCAGTTAGTGAGGGAGGCCAGGTCAGTGGACCAGAGCCAGGTGTGACTGATGCCCATGCCAGTGATTAGTGGTTGAGTCTGGCATTCCTTCAACACCAGCCTTGCTAATGAGCCTGAGTGTTACCATTGTTATGGAGAGACAGCTGGAGAAATGTGCTATTATTGGTTGGAAAAAAGTGTCCAGAAAGATATCTTGAATGGGAGTGGGTGAACTTGTTTATTTGGGGGCTCAGTTCTGAGAGCTTTTAAGTGAATATGTTTCAACTCCTTCTTGTAAGTTTTGCACATGTACCTTGAATTCCAATCATGTTGTTAAATACCTGTGACAAATAAAGCTATACATTCTGCAATTAGTGTAGCTGTTAAGATCTCTGGACAGGAAAACAAGTAGTTTTCTGAGCATTTACTTGTTTGTGAATATGTCTATTTGGAGCATATTCCTTTAATATGGAAAAGGCAAGATATAAAATAACATCTTCTGAATTTGGTACAACTCTAGTTTCTTAGTAATAATAACAACAGCACTAAAATCTTAGTCTTGTGCTGGTCACTGTCTTAAGTGCTTCATAGGCATTGCTTCATTTAATCTTTGAGGCAACTTTAAAGGAGCAAGAATTCTTCACCTCATTTTATTGATAAATCAATGGAGATTCAGAAAGGGTGAGGAAAATTGCTCAAGGTCACACAGCTAGTAAATGGCAGCGCTAGGGTTTTGTACTAAGTGCTGGCTCTAAAACTTATGAGTCTAACTGCCATGTTACATGGCTTCCTTTACACTGAAGAGCTGCTACATCTGCTCTTGAGAGTTGTGTAGCTCTTTTCCAGATATATGTGTGTGTACCTGAAAGATCTCCTTATATTACAATAACAATGATTCCTTTTTCTCTCCCTTCCTCACACGTTTATTAAATATCTATCCTGTGGTAGACATGGTATCTTGTCGATACCTTGATAAAAAAAGACCAATTCCTGATCTAGTAGAAGAAACTTCCATTAAATTAAAAAAATACACATTATCAGTTACAAGTATGATAAGGGATTTCAGAGGAGTACAGAGAACTGTGGGAAATAATTGTAAGAGGTCTCAACCTAATCTTGAAGAAAGGGGGTCGGGGGGACATCAGGGAAGGCATTCCAAATGCAAGAAGTAAAATTTAGGATGAAATAAAAGAAGGAATAGGAGTTGGCCCGATCTGGGGGAAGTTAGGGTAGTAAGGGATGTGGCATTTAGTTCTGAGCAAAGAAAAGCACAGCAGAAGTCACTCAGGGAAGAATTGCCTGCGGCAGCTGGGATTTGGTGAGTAAGAGGGCAGATGAGGGGGATGGGTCTGGAAAGGTTGGCACGGGCTAGATTACACAGGACCTTTAGAGCTGTGGGGAGATTTTGGACCTCTACAAGCACTGAAACAGTCTTGAGAGCCCAGATCATTGGCCATGAAGAGGAGAACCATTTTCAGGAAAGTTAATGACTTTGGGAATAGCTTTTCTTTGCTGTTATGTGTGGGAACACTTTGCAATCATAGAATTGTAAAAAGATAGAGAAGTATGTTGGCACTACCATTCTCTACTAAGATAATGGTATTTTTTAAATGTCTGTAAGAATTAGAAACACGTACTGAATGAAAATATCTTTTCCTCTGGGAAAACACGCCACTTCATTCTTCCTATTGCTTTTTTTTTTTTTTTTTTTTAATTGGAAGGTAAATGAAGGTAGGAAAGGCAATCTAATCTCCCATTGTCAGTACTCAGGGAAGAGATTCTCATAGCACATTTCAGAGGTAGGTAGAGATGAAAATGAGATAGAAACCAGTGATCCAGATGTTGCAGCTGTAAATTATGGAGAACATTTTATTGTGAGCTTCCAATTTCTTTCCTGAAGTTAGAGTATAAAAAAAATAAATGAAGAACTTTGGAAAGGGATTCTGTAAGGAGGTGTGCATTTAAAAGGCTGTTATTTGTTAATATAATTAATTGTAGGGGTGAGTAGGAGGATGCTTGTTGAACAGATCTAAAGCACAATAAAGGAGATTTGATTTAACTTTTATATTTTTCTATATTTTTTAGATATGAAACCTAAGTTTTATATTTTCATGTACAGTCAGAAGTATTCACATTTATGAAACATTTGCAACAGTGTGCTCAAGTAAGAAGGAAAGCTTAAAGTATGTAAAACCTCACCATTACATTTGTCAACACAACGTAATAGGATGATAAAGAGGAAATGTCCCAAGTTTCTCATTGAGACTATAGCCCAACAAACAATCAAAGTGGAAGTGGCTGCATAAGCCAGCCGCCTGCCACTCTGGAAGCTCAGGGTATTGATTTTAGCATGTGTGATAGGCAAGTGTAAGTGCTCAGAAATTGTACCATGTCTGCCCCCATCAGGCCTGCCAATCTGTGCTTTGACCTCTCCGGCCAATTACTGTGATGACCAATACCCAGGCAACACGGGCTGCCCTAAGCACCCAAGTGTTACTGTCATCTGGAATAGGACATAGCGTTTGCTAAAAACTCAATGACATGAGCCCAGGTCTTCTGAGTATCAAGAACTTACTCATTTTCTATCTTCTGTAATGGAAAAGTGTGATGTGGTTTCTTCTTTTCTTTGTCATTACGTAGCATTTTGCTGGAGTCATAACCGTGTAAACACAGTACTATTCAAACCACGAAGACGTTTAACATTAATTCTCATTCTGTTTGGGAATCATAGACCCTTTTCAGAAACTACTGAAAGTTGTGGTGTTCTTCTCATAAAGAAACATAAGTGTACATAAAATCGATATTGTTCATTCACCTTCAATCAAGGAAATCCATGATTTCCAACCCATGGACTCCCAGAACCCTTGTTTAGTGCCCTTGGGATCAAAGGAAAACTCAGTGATAATTCTCATAAATAAAATGGCCCCATTAGCACTAGAAAACAAAAATTTGAGTCTCTGGGTTTTCAGTTATGACACTGTATGTTTATCCCAGAACCTTGCAGGGTATGTGATTGATTCTTAAGAAAGAGCTGTAGATTGGCCTCCTAGGGAGAAGTACAGACGTGCCCAGAAAATTAAATACATAAATAAATTAATTAAATAAAATAAATTGTGGCCTATAGCATTTACTGATGAGATCAGCATATAATTGGAACCCTAATTTGGTCACAGTTGGAGTTTCTTGTTAATATTGGGTTCTGTTTCCTGGAAATTGATTTCTATTCCCGTCTTATTCTTGTCTTTAGACAATTCTTTGGTACTGACCCACTGAGAAGTAAGATTCCTGTACTGGAACGCAGTCTAATGTACTGTTAAGTAAATGAAACCAAGAGAATTACCGATCTCAGGAAATTAATACAGAGACTTAATTACCTCAACATAACAGCTGTTGGGATAATTGGTCGTTTGCGCCAGCAAACCAGTGTGAATAGAATTTTGTCCTCTCAGTTCTCACTACTCATTTTTTTTCAATGAATCCATGGACATCTTTTAGAAATAAACGTGTTTGAAAATGTAGAAAAGCCCATAATCTGGAGTCACTTTGAGAGAGCTTTGTTCAAGTGAGAAGGCAGTTCTCAAACCTCAGAGGTGGGTAGCTCAGAGGGACATGGATCTGTGCTGTGTGCGCTGGGCCTTGACAAATGAAAGCACAATTCCCTCCTTTAAAATAAACAAACCAAACACAGGCCTAACTCAGCTCTTTGCCTGGAAGCCGCATTCTCTGCTTAGGGCAGTGGCCTTTGAGAAGGAAGATGGGTGAAGCTGGTGGTGGAATGTCAGTGCCTGTTGGAGAACTGATGCTTGGTGTACCAGGGGTGAGGAGACACACCTGCTTCCGGGGTTGGTTCCACCAACCCTGTTTGGCTCTGGGATTGGTCCTGCCTGCCAGTCAGACTTGGCTTGGTAGCGTAAGAGGTACACAGTGGTTCCCATCATCATAATTTGAGGAGAGGTGGGTAGGAATGGAAATGTCTAATGAGACAGATGGAATTCAGGGATCAGGGATGTCTTATTCAGGATGCTTTCCTTGTAAGTGACGGGAGCTCAGTTCTTCCTGGACTTGGCTTCAAGTCTCTCTGTCTACCCCTCCACTCTATCTTTCCCTCAGAATTGCTTGGCTTTGGATATCTTTTCTCTTAGGTAGGTTCTCTCTACATGGTGGACCCCACCAGCTCTTGGCATACATCCTCCTTCCAGTTCTCGGGAGTGAGTCATTGGAATGATTTGAATCCCTACTCCATCCACTGTGGCCAGGAGATGAGGTGTTTGGCCAATTCATGTGTGTATCCTTGGAGCCCAGGAGTGAGGAATATCTAGGTTAAACAATGTAGATTGACAGTGGGAGGGAGGAAGGTCCATAAAGGCAAATCAGATTGATATTGGCAGGCAGAAATCTCCAGTGTCCACTTGGGGTTTGGTCAATAATCCGCAGTTGGGAAGATGAATGACCAGCCATACAGAAAATCTATCTGTGAGCTGCTGGACTGAGCGCCTGGCCTGGGACACGGTGCTCACTCCAGCCTGGCAGAGGGAAACTGTTTTTCCTGTGTTTTTAATATAAAATGAGCATAGAATTTGGAATAAAAGAGTATGTCAACAAAATTTTTTAAATGCCTTTTTTGAATGACTTATACTATTTGTAAAGCCAGAGTAATGAGATGACTAGATTTAAAGTCAGCTGTGGAACAAATGATAGTACCTGAGTTAATCCAAAGTGTATCTTATTTGTTGAGTCCTAGAATGTTAGAAAGTAACCTTTAAAACACACTTTGCATTAGGGAGATACTGATGCTTGGGATAAATACACTGAAGCAGTTAAGATATTATTCTGTCCTTTCTCAGAACCTAGAATACAAGCAGTTCCTGATCTATACCTTGCTTATCAGTAGTTTCATTTATACAAATATGTTGTAGTGGTATTCACGGACCACTGCCTCAGATTCTCCTACTGTCCCTGCCACCACACTCTGAGAAACAAATGTTGCCTTAGAGGAGCTGTGGTTTCAATACAAAGGAAGAGAAGAAATAGTGCAGAAGAAGAATGGCCTAGGTGAACTGTCTTACAGAGCCCAGTAACCTCTCCAAACCCCACATTTCTCTTCTGTAAAACCGGGGGAATGACATACTCATTTGATGGTGTTTTTTTTTTTTTTAAATTAAATTTATTGGGGTGACAATTGTTAGTAAAATTACATAGATTTCAGGTGTACAATTCTGCATTACATCATCTATAAATCCCATTGTGTGTTCATCACCCAGGGTCAGTTCTCCTTCCATCACCATATATTCGGTCCCCCTTACCCTCATCTCCCACCCTCCACCCCCCCCACCCCCCTTACCCTCTGGCAACCACTAAACTATTGTCTGTGTCTATGAGTTTCTGTTTCTCATTTGTTTGTCTTGTTCTTTTGTTGTTTTTGGTTTATATACCACATATCAGTGAAATCACATGGTTCTCTGCTTTTTCTGTCTGACTTGTTTCGCTCAGCATTACTCTCTCAAGATCCATCCATGTTGTCACAAATGTTCCTATATCATCTTTTCTTACCGCCGAATAGTATTCCATTGTGTATATATACCACAACTTCTTTATCCATTCATCTATCGAAGGACATTTTGGTTGTTTCCATGTCTTGGCCACAGTAAACAAAGCTGCAATGAACATTGGAGCACATGTGTCTTTATCTCTAAATGTTTTCAGATTTTTGGGTAGATACCCAGGAGAGGGATTGCTGGGTCATATGGCAATTCTATTCGTAATTCTTTGAGGAACCTCCACACTGCCTTCCATAACGGCTGCACCAGTCTGCATTCCCACCAACAGTGTATGAGGGTTCCTTTTTCTCCACAGCCTCTCCAACATTTGTTACTATTTGTCTTGTTGATGATAGCCATTCTGACTGGGGTGAGGTGATACCTCATTGTGGTTTCTATTTGCATTTCTCTGATGATTAGTGATGTTGAGCATTTTTTCATATGTCTATTTGCCATTTGTATGTCCTCTTTGGAGAAATGTCTCTTCAAGTCCTCTGCCCATTTTTCAATTGGGTTGTTTGTTTTTTTGTTGTTGAGTTGCATGAGTTCCTTGTATATTCTGGATACTAGCCCCTTATCGGAGGTACTGTTTGCAAAAATCTTCTCCCATTCAGTTGGTGGCCTCTTTATTTTGTCAATGGTTTCTTTTTCTGTGCAGAAGCTTTTAAGTTTCATAGAGTCCCATTCGTTTATTTTAGCTTTTACTTCCATTGCCGTTGGAGTTAAGTTCATAAAATGCTCCTTGAACCCAAGGTCCATAAGTTTAGTACCTATGTTTTCTTCTATGCAGTTTATTGTGTCAGGTCTTATGCTTAAGTGTTTGATCCATTTTGAATTAACTTTGGTACATGGTGACAAATAGCAGTCCAGTTTCATTCTTTTGCACGTGGCTATCCAATTCTCCCAGCACCATTTATTGAAGAGGCTGTCTTTGCTCCATTGTATGTTTTTAGCTTCTTTGTCAAAAATTATCTGTCCATATTTATGTGGTTTTATTTCTGGGTTCTCAATTCTATTCCATTGGTCTAAGTGTCTGTTTTTCTGCCAATACCATGCTGTTTTGATTATTGTAGCCCTGTAGTACAAGCCAAAGTCAGGAAGTGTGATACTTCCATTATTGTTCTTTTTTCTTAAGATTGCTTTGGCTATTCGGGGTCTTTTGTGGTTCCAAACAAATCTGATGATTTTTTGTTCTATTTCTTTAAAATATGCCATTGGGATTTTGATGGGGATTGCATTGAATCTGTATATTGCTTTGGGTAATATGGCCATTTTAACTATGTGATTCTTCCAATCCATGAGCACGGAATGTCTTTCCATTTCTTTGTGTCTTCAATTTCTTTCAAAAATGTCTTATAGTTTTCAGCATATAGGTCTTTCACATCCTTGGTTAAGTTTATTCCTAGGTATTTTATTCTTTTTGCTGCAATTGCAAAATGAATTGTTTTTTGTATTTCTTTTTCTGAGATTTCATTGTTAGTATATAGGAAGGCAATGGACTTTTGTGCGTTGATTTTGTAGCCGGCAACTTTACTGTATTCGTTGATTGTTTCTAATAGCTTTTTGGTGGAGTCTTTAGGGTTTTCTATATATAGCATTGTGTCATCTGCAAAGAGTGATAATTTAACTTCTTCATTCCCAATTTGGATGCCTTTTACTTCTTTCTCTTGCCTGATTGCTCTGGCAAGGACTTCCAACACTATGTTGAAAAGCAGAGGTGATAGGGGACATCCCTGTCATGTTCCTGAACGTAGAGCAAAGGGCTTCAGTTTTTCTCCATTAATTATGAGATTTGCAGAGGGCTTGTCCTATATGGTCTTTATTATGTTAAGGTATTTTCCTTCTATACCCATTTTATTAAGTGTTTTAATCATAAATGGATGTTGTATCTTGTCAAATGCTTTTTCTACATCAATTAATATAATCATATGATTTTTGTCCTTTATTTTGTTTATGTGATGTATCACATTGATGGATTTGCGTATGTTGAACCATCCTTGTGCCCCGGGGATGAACCCCACTTGGTCGTGATGAATAATCTTTTGAATGCATTGTTGTATTCGATTTGCTAGAATTTTATTTAGGATTTTTGCATCGGTATTCATCAGAGATATTGGTCTGTAGTTTTCTTTTTTTGTGCTGTCCTTACCAGGTTTTGGTATCAGGGTGATGTTGGCCTCATAGGAGTACTGTCTCTTCTTCAATTTTTTGGAAGAGTTTGTGCAGGATTGGTATTAGATCCTCTTTGAAGGTTTGGTAGAATTCACTAGTAAAGCCATCTGGTCCCGGACTTTTGCTTTTGGGAAGGTTTTGGATGACTGATTCAATTTCGTTACTGGTGATCAGTCTGTTTAGATTTTCCAGTTCTTCATGGTTCAGCCTTGGAAGGCTATATGTTTCTAAGAACTTGTCCATTTCTTCTAGGTTGTTGAATTTGGTGGCATATAGTCCTTCATAGTATTCTTGGATGATCCTTTGTATTTCTGTGGTGTCCGTGATAACTTCCCTTTTTACGTTTCTGATTTTGTTAATCAGTGTCTTCTCTCTTTTTATCTTAGTAAGTCTAGCCAAGGGTTTGTCAATTTTGTTAATCCTTTCCAAGAACCAGCTCTTTGTCACATTAATTTTTTCTATTGTCTTTTTGTTCTCTATTTCATTTAGTTCTGCTCTAATTTTTGTTATTTCCTTTCTTCTGCTGACCTTGGGTTTTACTTGTTCTTCTTTTTCTAGTTCTTTAAGGTGTAACATGAGGTTATTTATTTGGGAGTTTTCTTGTTTCTTGAGATAGGCCTGTAATGAGATAAATTTCCCTCTTAAAACTGCTTTCGCTGCATCCCAGAAATTTTGGTAGGATGTATTTTCATTGTCATTTGTTTCTATGTATCTTTTGATCTCTCCTCTAACTTCTTCTTTGACCCAGTCCTTCTTTAAAAGTATGTTGTTTAATCTCCATGTATTTGTGTTTTTTCCCGCTTTCTTTTTACAGCTGATATCCAATTTCAAAGCCTTGTGATCAGAGAATATGCATGGTATGATTTCAATCTTCTTAAATTTGTTGAGACTGATTTTATGTCCCAATATATGGTCTATTCTTGAGAATGTTCCATGTACACTAGAAAAGAATGTGTAGTCTGATGTTTTAGGATGAAGTGCTCTATAAATGTCAATTATGTCCATTTCATCTAATGTGTCATTTAGGGCTACTATTTCGTTATTTATTTTCTGTTTGGCTGATCTAGCCATAGCTGTCAATGGTGTATTTAAGTCCCCTAGTATAATTGTGTTTTGGTCAATTTCTCCCTTTAGTTCTGTTAGTAGTTGCTTGGTGTATTTCGGTGCTCCCTGATTGGGGGCATAAATATTGATGACTGTTATGTCTTCTTGTTGTACAGTCCCCTTCACCATTATGAAATGTCCATCTTTGTCGCTTGTTATCTTTTTCACCTTGAAGTCTGTTTCATCTGATATCATTATGGCTACACCTGATTTTCTCTGGGTACCGTTTGCTTGGAGTGTCAATTTCCACCCTTTCACTTTGAGTCTATGCTTGTCCTTGTAGCTGAGATGTGTCTCTTGGAGACAGCATATGGTTGGGTTTAGTTTTTTGATCCAATCTGCTACTCTGTGCCTTTTTATTGGTGAGTTCAGTCCATTTACATTTAGGGAGATTATTGATATGTGAGGATTTCCTGTCATTCTATCTTTAGTTTTCTGGTAAGGCTGTGTCTCCATTGTTTCTTTGCCTTTTTGTTGTTGTCTATTATTTCTGTGTGGTGGTATTCTATGCTGTTTCCCTCTATTTCTTCTTTTATTTCAGTATATATTTCAGTTCTGGATTTTTTTTGAGTGGTTACCCTTAAGTTTATGTAAAAGAAAGTTTGATAATTAGAGTATTCCATTTTCTTCAGCACGCTTACTTTCTCCATTCCCATATTCCGGTTCAGGCCTTTACTCTCCCCCTTTTTGAGTTTTGGTTGCCACAAATTGTCCCTGTTGATGGTGGTCGAATAGCCTCCTTTATTATTTCTTGTAGTGCAGGTCGTGTATTAGAACATTCCCTCAGCTTCTGTAAGTCTGGAAAGGTCTTTATTCCTCCTTCATATCTAAAGGATATCTTTGCTGGATATATTATTCTTGGCTCATGATTTCTCTCTTTCAATAGTTTGAATATTTGGTTCCACTCCCTCCTGGCTTGTAGAGTTTCTGCTGAAAAATCTGATGATAATCTAATGGGCTTTCCTTTGTAAGTTACCGTCTTCTTTTCCCTGGCTGCCTTGAGGATTCTTTCTTTGTCGTTGATTTTAGACAGCTTCAATACAATGTGCCTTGGAGAAGGCCTGTTGGGATTGAGGTAACTAGGTGTTCTATTTGCTTCTTGGATTCGAGGGTCCAGTTCTGTCCACAAATTTGGGAAGTTCTCATCGACAATTTGTTTGAATATATTCTCTGTTCCCTTCTCTCTTTCTTCTCCTTCTGGTATGCCCATTAGTCTTATATTGCTCTTTCTGATGGAGTCAGAAAGTTCTTGTAGAGTTCTTTCATTTCTTTTAAGTCTCAAGTCTCTTTCTTCTTCTATCTGTGTCATTTCCAGGTTTTTATCTTCGATGTCACTGATTCTTTCCTCCATCTGGTCAACTCTACTACCTAAGCTGGTTATTTCATTCTTAATTTCTTCTATTGAGTTCTTAATCTCCAGAAATTCTATTTGGTTCTTTTTTAAAATTTCAATCTCTTTCGTAAAATGCTCATGCTGTTCTTTGATTGAGTTTCTGAGTTCATTTAACTGCCTATCTGTGTTTTCTTGTATCTCGTTGAGTTTTTTCAGAACTGCAATCTTGAATTCTCTGTCACTTAAGTCACATATTTCTGTATCTTTAAGTGCCTTCTCTGGAGATTTTTCACTTTCTTTCTGAGCTATCTTGTTGCCTTGGTTATTCATGGCGATTACTGGTTTACTATTTCTCTTCCTAGACATCTACAGGAGTGACTTCTGCAACAGGTTGATAGAAAGCGGTCTTTCTTTTGTTTGTCAGTAATTGTTGGTAGAATGTTTTATTATTTCTCCAACTGCAACTTATTTTTCTTCTCCCACACAGTAGTGCTATGTTTTCTCTGCACTATTCCAACTTCTCACACAATGGGGGGATTCCCTGGGAGATGGGCTTCTCCTCTGTTAATAGTTCGTCTAGGTCACAGGGCGCAGTGTCCCGGTGGGTATGCAGGGAGCTTTTGATGTTCCAAAGCTCTTCCAGCTCCTGATTCAGAGCCCGTATGTTTCAGCAGTTCTGTTTACTCCTGCAGGGATCCGCCCAGATAGGTGGGGTCAGGGGCGGGGTGAGTTGTGAGAGGTGGCCCAGAGCAATGGCGGCGACCACCACCACAGCCGGTCCTGCTTCCACAGCTCTCTCCCTTTGCCGGAACTAGTTGGGCTGTGAATTTGCATCTGCGGTCCACAGTTCTCAAAATAGCAAATTTTCTGTTGTTTTGATCTGACACTGCTACTGTTTTGCTTCTAGCACAGGGCAGGTGGGGGCGGGGCGAGCTCTGGGAGGGTGGGGAGGGGGCGGCTAGTCTCAGTGCCTAAGGCTCCGTTCTCTGCTCGGCAGTGAGGGCTTAAACCACCGTTTTCAGCCTTTTTCCCTCAGTCTTTTCTCCGAGGTCTCTGCCGTGAGCGTTGGGTTCAGCCGTGTTATATGCTGTCCCCTCAGCCCTGTGGAGCCCTGGCGGAGCCCTAGCAGTCCGAGTTCTTCCCTCTCCCGCAGCTGCGGTAGCTCCGGGCAGCAGCGAGCTCGGCGCACTGAGCCAGGTTTGCATCCTGCGCCCCGCGCGGCTCCGTCTCCACGCACTTCTCCCTTTCCTCCTCCCCCCGCTGGCGCGAATCTCCCACCTGTAGGTGATTTCAGTCGGTAGTGGGCCTCTTCATCTTGCCTGTCTGCTGTGCAGGGAGTCCTTTGTGGAGTTTTTGTTGTTCGATTCTTTGTAAATTCCAGGGGAGCTTTACAGAGGCTCATCTAACGCCGCCATTTTTCCGGAAGAAGCTGATGGTGTTTTTAAGAGTGTCCAGTGAAGCAGTATGAGTTCCTGACATGTGGTAAGTGCACAATACATATTCATTATTCTTCCTTGCTTCCCTTGCCCTGTTACTGCTAATGGCCTGTTAATTCCATATTTGGCTTAACAAATATTTTCTTTAAAAGTTACACCAGTGATTTATGGTTAAGATGGAGAACTAGGTTAATGCAGTGCTTGCATCCTCTCATGGCCACATCAAAATTAGAACTAAACTACAGAAGAACCATCATTGAGAATCGCCTGAAGTCTAACTGAACTGAAGTTTTGCAACTAACAACATAGAGAAGCAGCCACCTTGAGACTGGTAGGAGGAGCAGAGACATGGAACGGGCTGGTCCCACACCTGAGTGTGACCATTAAAAATCGGGAGGGATATGTCGGCTCTGGAAGTCACCCACAGGAAGAGCGAGGGGTCCCAACCCCACACCAGGCTTTCCAGTCCAGGGTTTCAGTGCTCGGGGAGAGAAGTTCCCATTACTTCTGGCTGTGAAAACCAGTGGAGATTGTGGCTGAGTCAGACGAGGGTGGCCACAGTCCCTGCTGCTCCTCTTAAAGGGACCATGCACAGACTTACTTACTGACGGACTCACTCCAGCACTGGGGCAGCAGCTCCAAAGGTGCCAGGGACATACAAAGGATGTGAGTTCTCTGGTTCCAGAGTGAGGGCTGGAGGGGCAGCTTTCACCCAGATGGAGGAGCTGGGGGAAACCATTGTTTTTCTGTTGATCCCTAACCCCTCCCTGAGTGTAGATGCAGGCAGACACCATATCTGAGTGTCCATCAAAAGCTGGCTAACATTGTTCATTTGCCCCACCCTGGTCATTCTGAGACCCTGGCCCACTCAACTTTTGGGCACACCCAAGCTGCTTCCAGTGTCTTTTCCATACACACAGCCTGCCTTGGTTCATGCTGTGGACTTTCCTAAAATCTCTCAAAGGTTCAACAAACCCAGACAAACAGCATCTGGCTTCGGCATGTCTTGTACCTCTGGCTGAGCAGCTCTAAGCCTGGCACTAGTGATAGCCAGCCTCAGTTCATGGTTTGGACTCTCAAGGCACTTCCAAGCCGAGTGTGGGCAGCAACCATATGCGATTTGCTTTGTGGCTCATGCCAGGTAGCCTTTGGCATGGCACAGGCTGTGGCTGAACTTGGCCTGCAGTGGGTCCCCTCCCAGGAGGCCCCAGGGTTGGCACACCCAGTAGTCAGCTTTGGACTGAACTGGAGCATCTCCCGGCTGCCTCCAAGGTTGACACACCCAAAGGGCAGAATTGGCAGGCACTGGAGTACCGCTAAAGCAAATCCTGCTCTGTCGGGTCAGCCCCTGCACCACAGCTCCACCACAACTCCACCACTGTAGTCATGGCCAGCTCTCACAACCAATCAGACCGAGGGTCTGTCCTTCCCGTTGACATGCAAAGAGCAACTAAGGCTCAACTACAATAGGAAGGCATATACAAACCATACAAGGGACACACTTGGAGCACCTGGCTCTGGTACCCATGGAGACTGCCACCAGGCCCCACAGGACACCTACTACATAAGGCCACTCTACTAAGACCGGGAGACATAGCTGTTATACCTAATTAATAGAAAAAAACACAGGCAAACACCCATAATGGGGAGATAAAGAACGTGCCCCAAATAAAAGAACAGAGCAAAGCTACAGAAAAAGAACTAAACCAAATGGAGACAAGCAACCTAACAGAACCAGAGTTCAAAACACTGGTTATAAGGACGCTCAATGACCTCAGGGAGAACTTCAACAAAGAAATAGCAAGCATAGAAATAGAGATAGAAAACATTAAAAAACAAAAAAGCAAAGAATACAGTAACTGAAAAGAAGAATACATTAGAGAGAATCAACAGTAGATTAGATTACATGAAGCATAGGATCAAATCAACGATTTAGAAGATAAGGTAGCAGCAAAATTGCAACAGCAAAAAGAAAAAAGAATCCAAAAAAAATGAGGACAGTTTAAGGGGCCTCTGGGACAACATCAAGCATACCAACATTCGCATATAGACGCACCAGAAGGAGAAGAGAGAGAGAGCAAGGAATTGAAAACCTATTTGAAGAAATAATGATGGAAATTTTCCCTAACCTGGTGAAGGAAATGGATATTCAAACCCACGAAGCACAGAGAGTCCCAAACAAGATGAACCCAAAGAGGCCCACTCCAAGAAGCATCGTAATGAAAATGCCAAAGGTTAAAGACAAGCAGTAAGAGAAAAGTAAGAAAAAAGCAATTAGTTATCTACAATGGAGCTCCCATAAGACTATCAGCTGATTTTTCAACAGAAACTTTGCAGGCCAGAAGGGATTGGCTTGAGATATTGAAAATGATGAAAAGCAAGGACCTACAACCAAGATACTCTATCCAGCCAAGCTATCATTTAGAATTGAAGGACAGATGAAGAGCTTCCCAGCCAAGAAAAAGCTAAAGGAGTTCCTCACCACCAAACCAGTATTACCAGGAATGTTAGAGGGACTTCTTTAAGATGAAAAAGAAAAGATAAAAAATATGAATAATAAAAAGGCAAAACTACGTATCTATCAACAATACTTTACATGTAAATGGATTAAATGCTCCAATCAAAAGCCATAGGGTGTCTGAATGTATAAGAAAAGAAGACCCATACATATGCTGCCTACAAGAAATTCACTTGAGATCAAAAGACACACACAGACTGAAAGTAAAGGGATGGAAAAAGATAGTTCATGACATTGGAAACAAACGAAAAATCTGAGGTAGCAATACTTATAGACTTTAAAAATAGACAGACAAAATAGACTTTAAAACAAAGGCTATACCAAAAGACAAGGACCTAGTAATCGCTCTTCTGGGTATTTATATGAAGGAACCTAAAATGCTACTTTGAGAGGACATGTGCATCCATATCTTCATTGCAGCATTACTTATGACAGCCAAGATATGAAGGCAACCTGGGTGTCCCTGAATGGATGAATGGGTAGTGAAGAGGTGGTACATATATACAATGGAATGTTACTCAGCCATAACAGAAGAGTGAAATCTTGCCATCTGCAACAACATGGATGGACATAGAGGGTACTGTGCTGAGTGTAGTAAGTCAGATAGAAAAAGACCAGTGTTGTATGATTTCACTTAGAAGTGGAATCTAAAGAATAAAATAAACAAATGAAAGAGAAACAAACTGACAGATACAGAGAACATTTTGATGGTTGCCAGATAGGAGGAGGAGTTGGAGGTGAGTGAAAATTGGGAAGGGATTAAGAAATACAAATTAGTAGTTACAAAATAGTCATGGGGATGTAAAGTAAAGCATAAGGAATATAGTCAATAGTATGGTAGTACATATGTGTAGTGCCAGGTGAGTACTAGACTAGTCAGGGGGATCACGTCTTAAATTATATAAATGTCTAACTGCTATGCTGTACACCGCAAATAAATACCAAAAACAAAACAAAGCAAAAACCAAAAACAAACAAACAAAAAACTTGAAAACAAATGTTATACCAGTGTCTTTTGGAGGCTTAAAGGATTATCATTCACACTTAAGCATGAATTAATTTAATTATATTATTTCTTCCTAATTCCTGAATAGAAAACTATACCTTTTGAATAGGAGGTGGAATGGGTGGGATATAAATGAATTACCTCAATGTGTAGAATTTGTGGCAGTGACCTGGACCTGGGTGGATGCTACAGGACTTAGTATGGGGTGGTGGGAGGTGCTGAGAAACTAGAAAATAGTGGAGCTATGAGTGCAGGTGTTTGGGAAGGGAGAATACTACCTAAAGACTTTCTCTGATCCAGAATGTTGCCATAGAATGGCTCTGTATCTGGCAAGGGAATGGGAATTTCCATGTTCTCCTCCTGACCCTCATAACTTCTTGCTCCTAGAACTTGGGCTGGAACTTCTAGTACTGAATTAAGCGGTTTCATCTGGAAATGAGCCCCCTTTATGACATTGCATCCTTGGGCAAATGAGGTCAGTAAATAGCTTTCAAATGAACTTCTGGAACCTTACTAGTTCAGGAAGCCAGGGGCTGTCTGTACTACATAGATAATGTTTTCATAATGATTAGCCTTCCTACTCTTGCAAATTTCTTTTTACTACATCTTAAAGTGGAGGGTCTCAGAAGGGGTCACTTTTAGTTACATCTTCTGCTTAATATATGCCTTTTACATAGTAGATAACTCACAAATGTAAGGTCAAAATGAATAATTATATGAATTTATATTAATTGAAGAAAAGCTTTTAATTTTTAAAATACTGGGAGAATAATTAAGAATAGATGATATGATATAAATGAACTTTACCTTTTAATTTTCTGATATTTATTGAATAGTTTGGTCATTCATTTTATTACAAAATACCTTAAGGTGCTTATCAACCATAAGTTTTAAAAAATATTTAACATCTCTTAATTTCCTGATATCTGTACAATAGTGAATTTTTTCAAAGAAAACATTTTATAAATCCAAACCTGTTTTTAAAACAAGTTTGAACTTGTGAGAGCCAGACAATTACATAAAGTGTAAGAAAACAAACAAAAAAACCCAAAATACAAAACAGATGAACCCAACGTAAGACAGTTGAATGCAAAGTTTTGTTCCCAAAATCGTAAGTTTTTGAGTTAAGCTACTTTTTATTTTCCTGAGACTATCCTACATTGCACAACTATGTCTACAGAGATTTCATTTTTCATAGTTAAATGAAATAATCAGTTTCTCAAGTATAGATCTTCTAATGTGATTCCTGGTCTTTTCAAGCACACAGCTACCCACAGAGTTTTCCCTTAGATTTTGTGCTGGGAACTGACTTAGGCATATGTATCTCATTGTTGGTCTTTTTATATTATTTAATTTTAGTTTTTATGTGTTGTTTCTTCTTACTTCCTAAAAATTAGTGTAATGCTTAAGAATAACGATGCTTTTAGTATATTTTAAAGTTATTTACCAAATACCTACCTAGGCACTGCTAGGAGTTGCCTGTAGGGGTACCTACTTGCTTAACCATTTCAAATCTGAAATGAGCTATGTGCTGTCAGAAGTCTCTTTGCTTAAAAAGTATGTTGATTATAGATTTCACTTTTAAGAGCTTGATCATCTTAATTTAAGATGCACTGGTGAAAGTCAATGAGCAGACAAAGACTCAATAAGGATGGACCTTTGATGCTCTGCCCAGATCCCCTGTCTGGCGATGCAGGCATCCTCCCGCTGCTAGGGTGATAGACTGTAAGGGTTTCACAGCTGTGTCCCTCACTGGGAATTGTCCTTGGCCACAGGAGACTTTCTTTCAAGGTTGTCCCACTGCAAGGGAACACTCAGAGTCAATGACTGCTTGATGAGGGGATTTAAAGGCCCAGCTCTCTTGGCTCGATTTGGGGGCACTTCTGCAGTCCCAGCTCCAGGGCTCCTTGTAGGATCGTGCTGGCCTCTCTTGGAACCACTTGTAGGTCACCTTCTCCCTCTGTCCAATCTTGCCTCCTCACTTCCTTAGAGGTATATTCTCCAGCCTCTCCCCGCCCCCACCTCACCCTAATAAACCATCTTCATACAGCTCTCCATTGCAGAGAACATTTCCAAGGAACTCAGTCTAACAGACATCATTGTTCAATTTCTTGAAATGAAATTTTAGGAAGAAACAATTAGAAGTCATGGAAACAGTGGCAACAGTTTTGAAGAACTTGGTGACACATGGACATTTTGAAGACAATCAAGGGAAGTTCTGCTGGTGGGGTTACACCCAGGTTTAAAATAACAAGGGAGGATGAAAAAGCACAGAAATGCCAGAGGAGATAGGCGTTAGGTGGCACCAGAGGGCAGTGAAGTTAAATAGATTAAAAGTACTAAAAAAAAAAAAAAAAAAAAAATCAATTATAGATTTAAAAATGTAAGATGTTAATTAAGTATTGTTAAAAATCACCAAATGCCAATGTGGGAGGAATCTTTGTTAGCTACAAAATCACATTGTGGCCTGGAGATTCAAGTGCTGCAAAAATTTGTATAAAATCACCTACTTACTATTCATATACTATTTCATTGCAAGGAGCTGGAAGTGGTCTTTAGCTGTCAGATGTAAGAATTCTATGAAGTGTTCCTGTATTATGCATCACAGTATATAAGATCTTAAAGCGGTTAAATGATTTTCTTAATAGTACGTTTGCCTGGTGTCTAACAGGTACTCAGATGTTTATTGAATGGATATATAAATCGGGATGAGGCTGGGAGTTGAATGTAAATTCTGGATATTTTTCTCACTCTTTAGAGGAATGGAACTTAATTCAGAAAAATTGTACAATCTAATGGGACTTCCAATGCTTTTGGTTATTGTTTCTGTTAGAGCGTATTGTACATAAATGTATTATTTTCACTTTTTAACAAAGTGGCATGAACTTCTAGGAATCTATTGTTAGAACATAGTCAACAGTATGAACCAAATATATATGTAGACTCTGTTACTTTTAACAAGGAAAAATTGGCAATGGCTCAAATTTTCAACAAGAGGAAACTGCTTAAATAATTATAAACTCTGGGCTATTATGTGTTAAAATGCTTCAAAATATTTTTTGGTATGCATTTTAAATAAACTTTATTTTTAGAACAGTTTTAGATACACAGAAAAATTGCAAAAGTGGTTCAGAGAGTTCTCACATATTCAGCACCCAGTTTCCCTTGTTATTAACATCTCACATAACTATGGTGCATTTATTTCAATTAATGAACTGACATAGGTACGTGATTATGAACTTACAGGCCATACTTTATTTATTCAGATCTTCTTAGTTTTTACGTAATATCAATTTTTTGTTCCAGGATCCCATTCAGGACATCAAATGACATTTTGTTATATCTCCTTAAGCTCCTATTGGCTATGACAGTTTCTCAGACTTATTTTTGATGATACTGATAGGTTTGGGGAGTACTGATCAGATGTTTTGTAGAATGTTTGTCAGTTGGGATTTGTTTGATGTTTTTTTCGGGATGCGACTGGGTTGTGGGTTTTGGGGGAGAAAGACCAGAGATAAAGTACCATTTTCACCACATCTTATCAAGGGTACATACTATAACATGACTCATCATGGTAAATGTTATCCTTGACCAATTGGCTGCAGTGGTGTTTGTCAGGCTTCTCCCCTGTAAAGCTAGACTCCCACTACCCTGTATGACGTGCTCTTGGGAAAGAACTCACTATGCACAGCTTACTCTTAAGGAGTGGGAAGTTATGTTTCACTTCTTTGAGGGTGGAATATTTACATAAGTTATTTGAAATTCATCATGGGAGATTTGTCTATTATCCCCCATTATTTATTTATTCAATCATTTATAGCAGTATGAACTCATGAATATTTATTATTTACTTTGGGTTATAACTCAATACTAATATATTTACTTTTTTGTTCAGAATGTTCCAGCTTTGTACAATATTGGGGGTTCTTTCAGTTGGCCCTTGTGTCCCTTGGACATCCCAACCTTGTGTGTGTTTGTTTGCTTGAGCACTTTCTTACTGTAAGAGGCTCCAGGCTCTTGTACGTTCTCTGCCCTTGTCCTAGAAATAGTCATTTCTCTAAGAATCCCTAGTTCTTTTTGTTGGAGAATTAGAAACCAAGATCTGGGCAGTAGGTGTGCTTATTACTATTGGGGATAATTTTTAATGGCCTAGAACAATGTTTATTATAATCTGAAATTTTAAAAACACATAAAATTTGATAGTGATGTGAATTGTGTGCAAGAAAAAAATGTTAAAATGTCAACAATTCATTTATCAACGGGTTGTGAGGTTTTTGTTTGTTTACACGTTTTTTCCCCCCTGCAAGTTCTGGATCATGAACCATATACCTAACAATTAGAAAAAGGAAATAATAGTGTTTATTTTAACATTAAAATTATTTTTTAAAAAGTAAAATGAGGCAGATATTGTTAGAATTACCCATCTCCTAAGGCTGTATTTTTAGTAATCATTAAGCTCCTATGTCAAATAAATTCTCAGCATATATAGCCAGACGCTGTTATCAACATCTGTTTAGAGGAGAATTTGAGGACAGCTAATGTAATCATGGGAATTTTCCAGCAATCACAATATTGTGAAATGTCCTTACCAGTATTAAAATTATTCAGGAACATTATTTTTTATGTTAAGGTTTATTAAACTTCACTAATTCAAATTTTGTGCCATATCTACCCACCTCTGTACAATATTTATTTAATAGTTTTCTCTAAATTGATTTTTTCAAAGTTTGGATACAATTACAAAAAAACCTTTTTCACTACCCTAAGCAAAAATCTCATGTCAAAGAATAGAACATAAATATAAAGTGAAATACAAATGTTCCAAAACAATACTATTAAAATGAAAAGATAAAATGAAGGATGTCTTGATACCAACGTGTAAATATGGCCTAAAAAGTTCTGTGTGGTTTTGGGCCCTACTTCACCATGTCATCTTAACTTTTCTTGCTTCCCCCAACTAACCCACACTGTTCTTACTTGAGAGCTTTTTCTTGGTCATAATCTCTGCCAAGCTGTTTAATGGCTTATTTGCTGGCTATCAGCTCATCCTCAGGGATACTGTTCCCGGTCTTCCAGACTTAGTCAAATCCCCAGTTATTTCTCTCCTTTACATATTCTGCTTTGTTGTACTGTTCCCAATAGGAATGTTATAATAGTAAGATTATTTGATTACCCATCTCTTTTCCTCCACGGGAGTATGGATCTGGATTCATTGTTGTATTCCCAGCATGTCAGGTAGTGCCTGGCTCATAATACTGAAATGAATGCATAAATGAACATAACACTCCCCAAGGTTTTGACATTATAGATTAGCGAATTCCAAACATTCATTTTTGAGTGTAATGTTTTTTCTCTATTCAATTTGCTTCTCTCCCAGGTCTGTTAAATTTGACTCAGCAATAATGAGGGATAGGGAATAAAAACTAGTTAGCTTTTTGTACCCCCTGAAAATGCTTTTGAGGTTCAGGCCTTCTGAACCCTGCCAAAGGAGTTTCCTTGTTCTCATACCTTGTGGCCATATTGTGTCCCAGCCTCTCCTACCCTATTCATTCTGGCCTTCTCTCGTTTGTCTGATGTGTAGGAGTCACTCAGTCAATTTTAGTTTTTTGTTGTTTTTTTCCCCCAGAAGAAGTTGTTCCATATGTAGGTATAGATTCGCTTTGTTTGTGGGAGGAGGTGAGTTCAGAATCCTATTACGTCAACATCGTGAGTCAGAACCCTTGGAAGTTTAAATTCTGACAAGATCTTTAATGACTTCTTTGTGGGAATGGAATTTTATGAGCAGATAGTTTGTTTTTAAAAAGATAGCTCTATTTTATTTTTTAAAAATAAAGATGGCTTTATTTATTGGAGAATAATTGTCATAATAAATTTCACATGTTAAAAGAATACAATTTGATGAGTATTGAAATATGTGTATATACCTGTAAAATCTTCATTATAATCTAGATTAAAAAAACAACACCAAACATTTCCATGGGTCAAGAAAGATTCCTTGTGCTACTTTTTTTTTAAAATTTATTGGGGTGACAATTGTTAGTAAAATTACATAGATTTCAGATGTACAATTCTGTATTACATCATCTATAAATCCCATTGTGTGTTCACCACCCAGTCAGTTCTCCTTCCATCACCATATATTTGATCCTTGTGCTACTTTTTAATTCCTTCCTCCCTCCATTCTCTTCCTTAGGCCACCAGTGATTTGATTCATGTCATTGTAGATTTAGTTTGCATTTTCTAGAATTATTATTTAAGTAAGATTATGCAGTATATATATTTGGGGGGGGGTAATTTTTTTTTCTCAGTATAATGATTTTGAGATTTATTCATATTGTTTTAGGTAGTAACAGTTCATTCCTCTTTATTGCTGGGTATATCTACTATATGTATATACTTCAATTTGTTCTTACATTCACCTGTTAATGGACATTTGGGTGATTTCCACTTTTACAAATAAGGCCAGATTTCTAAAATTTATTACTGATTCCAGTAGAATATTGTTTTATTACTTCTCACAATTTGGGTAATTTAGGGACTCATTAAAAAACTGGCTTTCAAATGATTCCAGCCATTAGAAAAATTTCAGAATCCCAATTAAATTTCCAAGTGACTGAGTTTTCATAATACTTTTCCATTTTGCTTTCCCTTTATTTTTTTCCTATTAATGCCTCACCAGAAATCAAAGGAAGCGAAAAAAGGGGAAAACAGTGAAGAGTAATGTAACAAATTAGAAAAATCTAGTTGGTGGTTGAAAATGAAACTATTCATTTCTTAGTTGAAAATTGCTAGAGTTGAGTTTTAAATGAATAAGGGCAGTTTCATCTGGATGAAATATTACAAACACGGTTCTGAGGATTTTTTTTTTTTTTTGTCTCACTAAGCCATTTTAATAGGCATTTTGATTCATAAAGTTAGTGATGTTCGTTAAGCCTTATACTCAATTTATATTTTTGTTTTCTCTGCCTATTTTCACTCAGTGAGACTGTAGTTCAGTGTTTCCTTTTTTGTTAAGTATGTAACTTTTTCACTCTTGAGACTATTTTGCTTTTCAAAGTTGTGCTTTAAATCTCCTCCAGAAGAGGAAGTGACTCATTTATATACAGTAGCATGTAGGTGTTTGATGAATGTTGCTGCTAGGTAGAAATAGACTATAATGCCAGTGTAAATGGAGTTTTACAGCTACTAAAATCTGGAGGATTTCAATTTTCTTAGGAATTTAAATTGAAGAAAAATAACTTCAGAAGTTGGTAAGGGCTCTGTGTTAGGAAGACCTTTGGTTAAATTAACAAGTGGTATGAATGTTATGAAATTGCTGATGGCATAATGCAAGAGTGATGTACTCCTTGAGATACTTTTTTGACTCTGAAATATTGGCTTGGGATTTTGCGAGCTCGAGCAGGATGATGCCCCAGGTATAGTGTAGGCCTGGTATGTCAGATCGCCCAAATCTATTTTTAAGACTTCTGACTGTTATGAAGTCATAGAAATGTCCCGGTCTACATGTTCTTCAGACTGCTGTTGTATAAAGAAATGAGGAAGTGGGTTGTACAGTTATCTTCCTTTGCAGACTTCTTAATATTCTAAAAATAATGGCATTGTCTTCATTTTGGAGACTAGGAGAAGATGAGTTGCAAATATCACATTGTCCTGCCAAATAGCTGCCATCCTGAGACATGGGAATGAGCTTTGTACTTGTGTGGACAGGCTGATGTTAGACTTGTTAGACAGACTTGCCACTTGGATAGGGTTCACTAAATATGAACAATAATATATAGTGGACACCTGACCAATTACATTTTTTTCTTAATTTATGGCAGTGCCTAGAGCAGCACCTTATGCAATCATAGGCACTTAATAAAATTTCACCAAACTGGATCAGTTAAACACTGAAAACTGGTGCTGAAAATTTTTAAATTCTTCCTTGAGGTGTGACTGTGACCAAGTTTGAATCTGATGAGGTACGCACAGATGACAAAGATCTCTGGCTTGAACCGGCTGTCAGGTCTCAGCCTTGTGGACAGTTCAAGAACAAATGCCCACCGTGATATTGTTTCTGTCATCCCTGAACTTGTCAGCATCTTGTCTAATGTATACATATGCAAGGTATGGAATTCAAATTTAAGGTTAATGTGTGAAGGTTAACTTTTAAATACAGGTAAGCGTTGTACATATAACTTTCCATAATAATAGGCGTATGTGCTTTTTACGTGAAATGTTTTTGAATTCCAAATAATTAAATACATAGAAGACCAGTTGGACAAATAACACAAATACTGAGATAGTACATTAGCTAGATAACATTATGAAGAACGTTATATATTTTCACCAGATAAATTTTTATAAAAATGGCAAAATTTATAGGCATATTATAAAAATTTAACAATACATGGAAGAAGAATATAGATGAGGTCATATTGTATAGCTAATCTTTATAGAATTCTAATCTTTGTAGCAATCTTTAGGACTCAAAATTTTACAAGGAGGAAAAATAGCACAATAATATGTAAGAGCATCCATAAGAAATCTTCTGTAATTAGATGTAGTAAATAACATACAAAGTACGAAGAAGAAAGTGGTAGAAAAAGTGATGTGCCTCAAAATCTCAACCAACCTGTGTTGAAAGTGAGCATCTTCTTAGTAAAGCCCATGTAGCATGGTAACTATAGGAGCAATCTAGTGACTATCAAGGATGAGGAAAAAAACATAAATAATTTTTACATGAAATTATAATTATTCTAATATTAACATGCTTGATAAAGTTTCATAGTAATTCTTTCAGTCCATGTATTTGTTGTGTTATGGAGGAACTTGTCTTCTACTTCATCTTTGGCTAGATGTGCAGGCTAGATGGAACAGCCAGTGCAAAGGTCAAAGGTCCTGACTTGGGAATGTGTGTGGGGTGAGCTCGGTGCCTGGAGGAGGCCAAAGTGGCTGGGATGGGGGAGGGAGGAGGGGAGACCATAGAGATAACACGGGGCAGGTCACTCAGGTTTTTATAGTTTTTGTGAGCACTTTTGACTTTTCCTCTGTATGAAATGTGAAGTGTTGGAGGGGTTTGAGCAAAGTCATGATTTGACCTGACTTAGATTTTAAAGGCTGTTAGGTTGGGAACAGACTGGGGATAGAGACAAATGTGTAAACAAAGACCTAAGAGGCTGATGCAGCAATGCAGGGAGAGCTTCCAGTTTTATCTTCTGTTGGACCCTGGGCTGATAGCATACGTGCTCCTCTCTCACCTCAGGACCTTTGTGCATACACATCTTCTTATGAAATGTCCTTCTCCTGGCCATTCATCTTTGCCTAGTTAACTCTTCCTGTCTTTCAGATCTCTTTTATACACAACTTTCTCAAAAACAGATCTTCCATGACCATCTCTCAGAATACATTAGGTCCCCATCGTTATATATTCTCAAGGCTCCTAGTGATTTTCCATCTTGTAGCTTGTTTGTGAATATGTGAGTCTATACTCCTTGGAGTTTTGACTCCATGAAGAGTCTATACTTCATGAGGACAGAAACTTATGGCAGCTGATAAATATTTGCTGGGTGACTTGTGAATGAGTACATGTGTGATTGAATGGATTAAATAATGAAATGGAAAGAAGACACAGCCTGGGACTAAAATATTCAATAAATTGGGCTCCTGACTTGGTGACTGCAATGAGGAGGGATAATTAAATGTGGTATAATTAAATGTCATCGCCTCATAGGAGAGGTCACCTGTCTTGACCTGTCATTGAAAGTAAGTGCCCTTTATCTCTCTTTATCGCCTTCCTCCTTTAGAAATTAGAAAAAGCAAAGAAGTGAGTTGTAAACATGTACCCAAAAGTCTGTGTAACTAAGTGCAAGAAAATGCCTGTGGCAAGAGAAAATGATTAGCAAATTCATGGAACATCTTTAACCCAAACCAGGTCATTTCTGAATTAAGACATTTAGTCTTTGATTACAGATCTCTAGGAGTGACTGCTGTTTTTATCTTATGTTTGATTTTCACAAGTCTTATAATTCAGTCCCGGAACTAGACTCACCAGGCTTGTCTTGTGACAACATCTTTAGTTAAACTCTGTTAAAACCTACATCTGTGAAAATACATAAACCTGAAAACACAGTAAATAAATGTGAGAGGACTTTTATATTATAGGTATTACCTGCAAGAGATTTTTCCTGAAAATGGAATGCTTGGACGATGGTCACTATCATAGATGGGGCTGACCAGAAAGCCCAGGAACTTGAGAACCACAAACTCCTGAACGGACTTAGTTTTGTCTGTTCTGCTTCTACCTGTCTTCAAGAGCTTTCTCCAGGGTGCTTGGAGGTGCATTAGAACATTTGCATAATTTTGCCACTGGAGGGCTCAATGGCCTTTTTGAAAGTTCCTTTTAGGAGACCAAATCTTATGTTTGTATACCAGTGAGACTTAGAGACAAAATGTTTTCTCCCTCTTTTGAGGAAACCTGCTTTTTCTGAGGTGGTGTACCTTTAGATGCCCAATGCCTGTGTCATTCCAGCCAAAAAGCTTTTGTAAACGCCCTTGAAGACGAAAAGTCTTGTCATTGCTGCATGTAGACTGAACTCAAGGAGGCTGCGCTGATCTCTCTCCCAGAGAATAGAAGGGAATGGAGATTATACCGGGCAGGACTTTGAGCACGCACGTGTGCATACGCGGGGTGCTTGCATGTGTATGCTGATGGCAGTCTGGGGGAGAAGTGGAGTAGGATGGGCCGAGAGGTCAGCAGTAGTACAGGAATTACATGACTAATGTAGTTGGGGTGGCGAAGGACTATTTTTAGGGACTAACTGAAAGGATGTAGGGGTGAGTGTCAGGGTGATAGTGGTCACGGACGCTTCCAGGATTCCTTGTTGCATGTTCTCTTATAAAGATTGTGCCTGTGGTTCTTTTCCCGCATGTGTTATATGCATGGTGGTCCAGCTTCTCTGAGACGGATGCTGCAGCATGGATTAAGCAAAGGAATTCTGACATGGGTGCCATATCCATGTGGCATGTGCACAATTTTTAGGAGGCACCCAGGGGGTAACCAAGAGGTATTATTACACAGAAACGTGGAGGCAGTGTTGGCCCCCAGGTGAAAGTATAAAATCAATGTAAAACAGAGAGATGGAAAGACCAGAATGACCCTTACAGATTTGGAAGATTTCATTATAAACTAATGGAAGAATCAACACGTTTAAAGGTCAATAATATGCCCATTAGAAGGGAGATGACTACTCCGACTGAAACCTAATCAGGATAAGGGCGAGTCTGAGAAAGAACCTTTGGAGGGGCCTGGCGAAAAACTACTTACAAAGGCTGGCTCGCTGGAAACGTCATTTCTTGTGACTTCCCCACCATGGTGATGGATTCTGGTGTCTCTAAAATTGTGAAACATTAGTGAATTCTCCTTATTTTGATTTCTTGCTGATTCGGCTGCATTTGGTTTATGACTTGGTCTCCCGTGTGTTTGCCTATTGCAGAGAATAGACTGGTCATATCAATGTGAGTATTCAGAGTCACGTGTCAGTTAGGCTTTTCACAGCAGCTCAGCTTCTACATCCAAGTGTGGTGTGCCAACAGTACCAGGTCCTGCGCCAGCAGAGTTGAGAACAAGGCTCTGGACCCTGGCCAGGTCACCAAGATGCATGCCACTTTCTTAGGCTGTTCGCAGCTTGCAAGTGGGCCTGTCATAGTGACACCTTTCACTGTTCACCTGCCTTCTAATCTCTACAAATCCCACTAAGAGAATAAATCAGAAAAAGAGGCAGAGACCAGGAAAACTGTAATTTTTGAAAGGAAATACCAAGTATAATTTAACTGTTTTTCGTATTACATTTGATTCATGAATCAAAGAAAGATTTAGTGAGCATTTATGATGTATAACATTTCATATTTTCCACTGTGGTGTTCCACTGCAATTTGCCAAGAAAATAAAGCGGAATATCTCTCTTCCTTGGAAGCTTGGTTTCCTTGCTGTGAAGCAACAGCCACACCTACTAGAGGCTCCTTGGGGAGGCAGAGAACAGCTCACATGGGGCTTTGCTGTCGGGCTCCCTACCTCCGTCGTGCTTAGAGGAACGGAAGCTGTTCCTTTACACACAGGTTTGCTCTCCATCCTACCAGACTGTTTTCTTCTGGGTGGAGTGCAAGCTTTCTCCACCTCACTGTGTCCCTAACAGCCTATTTTGAAGCCACCTGCAGCAAGTGTTTCTGGGGAACTTCAGTCTGGGCTCAGCAGTGGTGCCTGCTGGTTTTGGGGAAGCTTAAGGGGCAGCCAGCTACCAGCTCTGCAGGGCTGCCTGTGCATGAGTATGTCGCCTGGCAGACTGCCACCTTGCTGATCCTTAGAGGATCTTTGGGATTACTGGTTCAAGGAACAGGCCGAAAAGAGGGACTAGAGATAATTATGACACACTCAGCATTCCTAGGAACTGTCTGGGGATGCTGGCCGATTAGACAACGTGGGTTATAAGGAAGAATCAGAATGCCCAACAAAAAATGGCTTCAATAAGAAGCCCAGTGTAAGTCTCACTTAATAGGGAACTTTGAGGTTCCAGGGTCAGTTTGGCAGCTCATCTGAGTCTTCAAGGACTGAAGTGCTCTTCATATTTTCCTTCTGGATCCAATAGGACATCGGTGAAGTCTCCTTTAATAGATACAGGGTGACTCCAGAAGTTCTGATTATCTTGTGTTTCCAGATGTGTTATACTCATATGCACATGTGTTTCAACCTCTTTGAGGCTGACTCAGCACAGATTGGGCAAAGGAATTCTGACATAAGTACCACATCGATTTGGTATCGGTATACATTGTGTGTGTGTGTGTGTGTGTGTGTGTGTGATTTTTAGCAGGGAACACATGATGAGTATTTTTGTGCATTTCCCTTTTTACTAAGGAGGAAAATCCTTCCCGTGAGCTTCCAGCAGGCTTCTTTTTAGGTCTTTCTGGTCAGAACTGGTTTGCATGCCCACCTTTTATTCAACTATCAGCAGAAACTACAGAATAGTCTCAATCTAGACCAATCACAATTGATCTCCTAGAGATGGGCACATCATTACTCAAGGGTCTTCATAGGAAATAAATGATGTTAACATAAAAAGAAGATGACCAGTTGTTAACTATCTTCTATAAGATCTGAAAGAGAAAATTCATTTAAATGACATTAAAAATTTGAAAGCCTCTAAATGAAGACTGTTCAGTCAAGAAAGTGGCATTGTGGGGGTGGGAGATGAGGGTAAGGGGGATCAAATATATGGTGATGGAAGGAGAACTGACTCTGGGTGGTGAACACACAATGGGATTTATAGATGATGTAATACAGAATTGTACACCTGAAATCTATGTAATTTTACTAACAATTGTCACCCCAATAAATTTAAAAAATAAATTTAAAAAAAAAGTGAAAAAAAAAAGAAAGTGGCATTGGACACTTGATCATATTGTTGAGCATGAGAATGTTTATTCAGTAAAGATTTTTGGAAAACAGAATGAATGGATTTTGACTACAACATAATTCAGCTTTGCTTGGAGGCTGGAAAATGGACTAAATGAACTTAAGAGTTTTTTTCTTCATGTTGATAAGGAGAAATGTCATCAACAAGGGATTAACTAGGAACTGTATTCACATTGTTGTAAATGGATATGGCCGGTTAAGCTTTGAGAGACCAATGCAAAGTATAATCTGTTTCATTTCTGTGATCATGTTCTTCTACTTCAGTTTGCTTGCACTTAACTGTGTATAAAAGTTAACTAGGACCTTGTTACACAGATACATTCTGAAACACTGCATTCCAGAGATATTGATTCAGAAGGTGTATTAGTTTTCTATTGCTACATAACAAATGAATGAGCTTAGCAGTATAAAACAATACCTATTATTTCACAGTTCTGTAGTCAGAAGTAGTTTGGGTGGGTTTAATTGGGTTCTCTACTTAGTGTCTTGAAAGTTGAAATCAAGATGTCAGCTGGGCCGAACTCTAAGCTAAAGGATCTAGGTAACCATCTGCTCCCAAGCTCCCTTCAATTGTTGATAGAATTGCCTTCTTTGTGATTGTAAAACTGATGCCCCCTTTTGTCTTTCTGGCTAGCTGTTGACTAAGGATCCCTCAGGTCCTTGCCACAGGACTCCCTCCATTTCAGCAGTGGAGAACCTCCCTCATGTCAAATCCTTCTTACATTCAGATTCCTCTGACTCCCCCTTCTGTAACTAGCCAAAGAAACTCTCTGCCTTTAAAGGCATATGATTAGGTTAAGGCCTCCTGGATAATCTCTCTATCTTAAAGTTAATTGAGTTGCAACCTTAATTACATGAGCAAAATCCCTTTTGCCTTGTAACATGACATGATTGTGGGAGTAACAATAGGCGGTGGATATCATGGAGAACAGCTTAGAATCCTGCCTCCCATAGTGTATGTGTAGTGGGACCCGTATATCTGCGTTTTTAACAAATGCATAAGATTCTGATGCAATTCACAGAGTAAAGAGTTCTAGCTGAAGTGTTGCCACAGCTATCCTTGTGGATTAAGGCAAACCTCTTGAAATTAGAAGTGTTAGAAAGGGAGGCAGAAATATGTATAAACAAAAAGTTAATATATTGACCAAATTTTGAGTCAAGTTGCTACTGCAGTATGAGTGACAGATAATGAGTTGCATTTCCAGGGTCTGGAGAATGTGAAAGTGGGTCAGTTAAGTAGTAAGAACTATTTCTTTAACTCTGGGTTATACTCTGAACTGCTTTACAGCTATGAGGAATCATACCCCCTTTTTTTTTTCCCCCCACTCTTCTGGAATGGAAAGTGTTATTAGAAAACTGACCAGCTTATTTGGCATGTTTATATAAAATAAACACTGTGTGTGGTTGAAGTATTTGACTTCGTAGTAAATATTCTGGGATTTTACCTAATGGCTGTTTTCCCCTTTCTTGACTGCTAAGAAGACAGTTTTTCTTTTCTTTTTTTGCTTTTGTTGTTCTTTCGCTTCACATGATTATTTGAGATTCGTCCACATTGCACACATCAATCATTTATTTATTTTAATTGCAAATAATATTCTATTGTATGTAATATTCTATATACAACAACTTATTTCTTCATTCACCATTGATGGCCATTTGGGTTGTGTCCAGATTTGGCTATTATAAATAAAGCTACTGTGAACATTTAGGGACACATCTTTGTATAGACGTTGCTTTCACTTCTCTTGGTTAAATACTTAGAAGTGGAATGGCTGGATCATATGGTAAGTGTATATTTAACTTTTTAAGAAACTGTCAAACTGTTTTCCAAAGTGGTTTTAACATTTCACATTGTCATCATCAGTACCTGAGAGTTCCAGTTCCTCCACATCCTCATCAACAGCTGGTGTGGTCAGTCTTTTAAATTTTAGCCACTCTAATATTTGTGTAGTGGTGTCTTGTGGTTTTAATATGCATTTCTCTAAATACTAATGATCTCGAGCATCATTACATATGGTTGTGTGCCATCTGCATGTATTTGTTTGGTGAAGTGTCAGTCCAAATACATTGTCCATCTTTTTTTTTTTAAATCAAATTTAAAAAGTTAACAAGTTTTAAGCGTTCTTTATATGTTCTGGATTCAAGTCTTTGATCAGATACATGATTTGCAAATATTTTTCGCCAGTGTATAGTTTGTCTTTTCTTTTTTTTTTTTTTTGGTTATAAACTTTATTTTAATGGATTTTCATGTCTTTGCATTTTTTGAACAGTATCTTTCAAAGATTGGAAGTTTTGATAAAGTTCAGTTTATCAGTTAAAAAAAATTTGTTTTCTGTCTTTGTGGTTGCACCTAAGAAGCCTATGCTTGACCCAAGTTCACAAAAATTTATGCTATGCTTTCTTCTAGAAGTTTTATGGCTTTAGATTCTACATTTAGGCCTATGACCAATTTCTAGTTAACTTAATATATTGTGAAAGGCATAGATTGAAATTCATTGTTTTGCATGTGGGTATCCAGTTGTTGAAGTGCCATTTATTGAAAGATTATGCTTTCTTCAATGAATTACCTTTCCACCTGGAATATTTGTTTTCCTTGTAAATGTGGGTC
Source organism: Rhinolophus sinicus (assembly GCF_057876585.1). Classification (NCBI taxonomy): domain Eukaryota; kingdom Metazoa; phylum Chordata; class Mammalia; order Chiroptera; family Rhinolophidae; genus Rhinolophus; species Rhinolophus sinicus. The sequence goes on along the minus strand of NC_142503.1, from coordinate 63,306,889 downwards.
TATTTCTGGACTTTCTATTTTATTTCATTGATCTATTTCTGTATTTTTATACCAATGCTACACTGTCTTGAGTACTATAAATGTATGGTATGTCTTAAAATCAGATGTTAGTCCTCTTTTTTCTTCTTTTACCAAGTTGTTTTGGCAATGTTAGGTCCTTTGCATTTTGATACGAATGTTAGGTTCAGTTTGTCAATTTTTACCAAAAAATTCCTCCTGGAAATTTGATTAGGTTGTGTTGAATCTCTAGACCAATTTGGAGAGAAGTGACTTCTTAACAACATTGAGTCTTCCAACCTATGAGCACAGTATGTCTCTCTATTAATTCAGATTTTTAATTTTTCTCAGCTTTCAGTATTCAGGTCTTGCCCATCTTTTGTCAGGTTATATCTAAATATTTCATATTTTTGAAGCTATTTATTATAGTATTATTCTTTTTAAATTTCAATTTGCTGTTGTTTGTTGCTAGTATATGAAGATTACAATAGATTTTGTATATTGATGTTGTATCCTAAAACCTTACTAAACTCATATTTTAGATCTAGTAACTTTTTTGTAGATTCATTGGATTTTCTACATCGATGGTTATGTCATGTGTGAATAAAGACAATTTTACTTCTCCCTTTGCACTGCCTTTTCTTTCCTTATTGCACTGACTTGAACTTCCAATAAATAAAAGTAAATGAAAGTGGTGAGAGTAAGCATCCTTTCCTCATTCCTGATCTTGGGGGAAAGTGTTTAGTCTTCCATCATTATGATTTTAACTCTAAGTTTATCTTTTTATGAATTATTTTCATTAAGTTGAGGAGTTTCTTTTCTTTCTTACTTTGATAAGAGATTTTATTAGGAATAAATGTTGAATTTTTGTCAAATTCCTTTTTTGCATCTCTTGAAATTATATGGATTTTCTTTTTGAGTTTGTCACTATGGTTAATTACATTGATTACTGTTTAAAAATGTTAAATCAACCTTACATTCCTGGGAAAACACCACTTTATGTATTGATTTTTTATATTGTTGGATTTGATATACAAACATTTTACTTTAAACAATTGCATCTGTGCTCATGAGACATACTGGTCTGTAATTTTATTTTCTTGTAATATCTTTGGTTTGCTATCAGAGAAAAGCTGGAAATATCTAGAATTACTTGGGGGTTACATCCCCCTCCTCAATTTTTTGAGGAGTTTGTATAGAATTCATCCTGTTTTTTCTGTAATGGTTGCTAGAATTCACCAGTGAAACCATCTGGGCTTTGAGTTTTCTTTGTGGGTAGGTTTTTGGCAAAATCAATTTATTTACTAGCTATAGAGTTACTCAGTTATATATTTCTTCTTGAGTCAGTTTTAGTAGTTTATGTCTTTCAAGAATTTGTCCATTTCATCTAAGTTGTTAATTTTGATTGAGATTGTCACTCGTAATATTCACTCATTATGCTTTTAGTATTTGTAGAAAGTTTTATTATATCACTGATGAGTTTTAAATATCTATATTTATTCATATTACCCTAAAAGTAGATACAAACTGAGGCAAGGACAGACTATTATTACTTATAGCAATAATCACATTGGTTCCCCTTTCCTTAGTACTTCCCCCTTCTTGGGAGATGAGAGCCGAAAGTCACACAGCAGTACTGGGGTCTGAACTGTTGTTAAACAACTGCAAAATTTTGGATCTGAGAACTTATGTAAAAGTGTTGAACTCTTTCCTCTTAAAATCGAAGTCAAAGCCTGCACTGTTTGCTAGTTCCTATCACACAGGAAGCAGGAAAAAGCTTTATGTCTGAAATTTAGGTTGGTATCTGAAGACACATATGTCTTTGAGCCATATAGTGGTTTTTTAGTGTTACCGAGCTGTGAGGGAGTCAGGAGTACTCATATGTGTGTGTGCATGTCTGTGTGAGAGAGACCCTTGGGTTTGTGTGTGTGTGTGTGTGTGTGTGAGAGAGAGAGAGAGAGTGGGAGAGAGGGAGAGAGAGAGAGAGAAAAGAAGCAGAGGGGAGTGGAGGGGAGGGGGCGGGGAGAGGAGAGGAGAGGATTGGCATAATTGATGTAAGCTAATTTTATTCCTCAGAGCAGTGAAAACCACAAGATAAGTTATAGAGTATTGTTTGGAATTTGTCCACCTTTTTGTTAATTGTGCTATAAACAAACAGATAATGCTTTTTGGTATAAAGGGGGCATACTCTTTGTACATGGGAAACAGTGACTCTGGATAAAAATTAAGGGGAATAAATGCATTTATCCTATTGCCCTTTCTCAGAGGGAAAGTAAGGCTCATGCCTTCATTTAAGCCAATCTGTGTACACCTAAAATTGTACTGACTCAAGGTCATTGTTGACTCCCTCAGTTAGAGTTGGTTTGAGACAGTTGTTTAAATGCAGAGAAATTGAACTGTGAACGGATTCTTTGGATGCTTCAGAGTACTCTGCATTATTTGCTAATACCGTAGTTGAATCTACATATCCCTGTAGATGTTGACAAGGCAAGAGTGAATCTTGGAAGTTCATTTGGTTTTTATCAGGAACATATCAAGAAGAATAATTCCCATCTCTGAGGGATGTGAAGAGCTGCTGTACAACATAGAATCCTTATTCCAGGGAGGCATGGCGTACCTCCCTTCAGCCCTGCACATACTTGGTTATTCTGGGGCCCACTGTGAGTAGAGGGTGAAATTTCATAACATGCGCTTTACAGTAGCTGATGCTTACTTCACCAGAACCATTGCATTTCCCATGTTGCTAAAGATCAGAGTTTCCTCTGTTTGTACTGTATTTTCAAGAGTTTATACATGATTTTCTGCTATTTAGACATGATTCTTAGAAATGTTTTTAAATTAACCTCATTGTTTACCATGAAGAGAACCTAGAAAAACAAAAATGTTTCAATTCTAGTTGGTAGTAAATGTTTGGTATGATCTTTAAAAACACACAAGATACACAGTTTTTGCGCCAACTATAGGTGATGGGTTAGAGACGTGAGAAGTGAATTTTAGACTTAGGCTTAAGTTAACTTTGAAGAACCGTAGTCGTCTGCTGTTACACCTGAAGAAAATTCCTTCTGTGTTGTTGTATTTGATATTCCTTTCACTTATATCCCCTAGTTAGTTAATTTTTCTGAATTTAAACTTTCTATTATTACAGCATTTTTTCCCCCAGTTTCTAGCAATATGTAAGAGAGACTTGTGCAATCATCATTAACAAATAATAACTACAATTACTAGTGTCCCTGGTTAACAATTATAATAAGCAATAAACTACTTGTTACAATTACACAAAAAGTACCCCTAAAGAGGGGTTAAATGAATAGTTTCTCATGTAATGTGATTGCTGTGTAAAAACGCATAATGAATGTGTATCAATTACATACTTTTAAAATGTGAAGAGATATACATAAAACTTGTGACTGAAATATTTAAAATGGTTCTTCTTAAAATAATTATTTTAACTGGTCTTGAAATTCTCCCTTTAAAAAAAGTAAAGGCCTTAGTAGGCCTTTTTATTAAAGTTTTGCCTTTTTATTATTTTATACAGTTTTCCATTTCCCCTTGCATTTTGTGATAGTGTACACAACGAAATCCCTGTGGTACAACAAAATTGTAAAACCATGAAGCAGAATTCCTAAAGTTGAGGGGAAAAAATAGGAAATTTTATTTAGATACCAAGCTCAAAGAAACTGTGCTGAATAGAGACTTGAGAATCAATGCTTATTTTATTAACCAAGGACTAATGGTAAAAGAATCTTTAAAATTGGCAGGCTTTGAATATTAAAATATTCTAAATTGAAGCTAGTTGTCCTCAGAATGTAGTCTCTCTTTCTTATCTGTAATAGACACACTAGAACACCTAATTTTTACCTAGCACATGGATGTTAGGAATAAAGACATTATTTTCCAGTTGGCTTGCAGCTGGACATGGCCATGTGACCAAGTCCTGGCCACGGGGTGCCCGTTAGATATGGCAGTTTAAATGCAGGCAGCCATCCTTGAATACGAGGGAGAAGTTGCATGCTAAAGATGGCAAAGCAATAAAAGAGACAAAACCTGGGCACCTGCCATCCTGCCATGCCATATCAGACGTGGCTTGATGACCTTCAGTCTTTTTCTTTTTTTATCAAGAGTAATAAACTATTTTATTTAATTAACTTATTTTCAGCTACTGGATTTAGTTTAGATCCCTTTTTAGGATCCAGGGTTACTGAAGTTAACCGTACCCGGTACATCACATTATTTTTCTTTTTGATCACTTGTAAAATCATTTTCTGTGTAAATGAATTCCTTGGTGGGGTGTGTGTCATAAAGTTCAGTGGCATGTTCTGGGATCAACAGCAACATTGAAAGCCTGTTTAACGTTAGGACCTCATGTGTCAGACCTTATTGATCAAAGAACTCAGTTGGGTAGAACAGGTGAACGAGCCTGGCTTCTGAAAAAAAGGAGAACCTATGCAGAGTTCCTCAAGACCTTACATTCAGCACTCATTGTCCATCACCTGGACACATGAGACAACCACCAGGTGTTTTGGGAGCCAAGGGAGGATAAATATATGTTGATAGTAACATGTTTTGATAGTAAAAGTGTGTCTAAACTTTCCAAAAGGCACAGGTTAGAATGTAGAAGACAGACGTATGGTGGTGATGGTGGCATTGGTGGTCCGATCCATGTCTACCGTGTTCTGTCACCACTATTACAGATGGTATTTCTAACCAAGAAATGTCTCGGATGTACCCCATTAGTCACTGTGGGAAGCAGAGGACAAGCTCGAAGCCTCCTGCAGCCCCAAGCGCAGCCCTCCTAAGACACATTATTTCTGTTTTGGTCTATATGAAAAATCTGCCCCGACAGATGGCTCTGCCTAAATGGAAGATAAATTTAAGCTTATAAAAATGCTTAGGAAGAAGTAAGTTTATTTGGAATAAGCTTTCTAAATGGAACTTTGTATTCTTCCAAAGTTACAAATGGATGAATCTGAACTTCCATTGGCACTTTCTAATGTAATCACAGGTCCTACCCATTTATTACAAGTGTTATATATTTGTGATTGCCAGCCCCCCTTCAAAGCATGTTGACATGTTACTTGATTTTGAAGAGTTGAAAATGATTCTGGCGGGCTTGTTTTTACAGACTGGTTATAGCATCCATGCTGGACAACATCTTTTGGGTCCTCTAAAAAAGAAATGTCATTTTCTTTATGGAGTTAAAAATCTTTTGCTTTTATTTAAAGCATGTTAGGGTGTTTTGCATAATTTTTCCTGCCTTTACTGATGTTTGCAACACTTCTCAATTTAGTACCATCTGTGAATCCATCAGCTTGCTATTTACTGCCTCTTCTAGATCATTAAGGGAGATGTTATGGCAATACGCTTTATTTACATGTCACTTTTCCAGGAAACTCAAAGTATATTTATAAAGTTATTGTATTAAACAATGGCACCCATGTGAGTAAAAAAAAAATATATAGTTAGCATTTTAACATTATTATGACTTATTTTAAATAGGAAGAAATATTTCAGTGATTCTAGAGTTTAAGTGTGTCTTTTATTTGATATTGTTGCTATGAGCCATTAAGGAAATTGTTACAGTAGCTTCTGGTAGTTGTATAATGACATGAGGGGGAGAGTGATTGGATTAGATTGATGAATGAGGTTTACATTTTTTCCAGTTGCCTTTCGGCCCCAACATTAAAGTCTTAATTATTGTGAAGTGGTACAAAACCGGTAAAGTTAGAGGAAGAAAGAGAAACAAAAGAATCAGGTAAAATGAATTATTAAGAATAAAAAAATTCACTGTATTGTCTCTCTTCCTTTTAAATTATGGTATTTTCAATATTTATACATGGTTTTAAAGAGGTCTGCATCCAAGCAATTCATTATAAAATGGGGAAAATGAGAATCCGTGTTGATTACTGAATGTGTATATTTTATTTTATTTTTTAATGGTGTTGTACTGTGGCAATCAGGTTGTATTTCGTTAAACACAGAAAATGATTTATCTCTTCTGTAGCTAACTGTATTTTGATTGATTAATGATATAGGTCATTAACCTGTATACGCCATTAACAGGTTTTTAAGGAACCTTAGCTTTTGAATGTCAGAAAGCTCATACCACCTTTGCAGGATAGTTCAAGAACTTTGGTCTCCCAATTTAGTGCAGGTTGTTGCTGAATTTAGTTTGAGATCAGTTGCTTATTGTGGAATTAAAGTTATAATCATCAAAAAAAATCACATGATGTTTACAGGATTTCTAGCTGATATTTGATTTCTAAATTTCTATTTTCTCTTACTTCTTGAGCTCATCAATTAATTGGCTTAGTATTTATTTATAAATTAGTTTAACAGTGAAAAGTCAAGTGAATAAATATGAGGGGACAGTTATAGGCAACTCTGTTAAAAAGAATATAAAATTTATGGCAGAGTTGGGAAAGTGGAGTTTTTGTATTTGCATTTAAGTTGGTCACCAGGAGGCTGAGAATACATTCGTCTGATGAATATTTGACTCAGGTTGCTGGGGTAGGCAGTGGCTTCTGGACCCATGGCTAATTCAGTACACCGAGAGGGGGCTCTGTGAGGGCCATCTGACGCTGACATTAAGTCTCTGTTGCTAGGACAGCAGTGTGATCTAAGGTCCCATGTGAGGGCCAAGGCAATTAGAACAGAACCTCCCAAATTTAATTCATTTGAGTATCATCATCTGATTTCTGCTATATATACACATGGCCTTTATTATTCAACTGTTTTTCTTTTAAATCAACTCAATTTTGTGACTTAAAGAATTATTTTAAAACAAAAATTTTATTTTACTGCCATAAATCAGAAAAATCAGTACCTTGTCCTAAAATAGATGGTAACTAAAAATAAATACAATGAAACCAAACAAAGTATACAGTGCTAGCTAGACGGTGTTCCTGGGAGGCTCAGTGCCTGGTAACACCTTTCTCCTGTTAAAACAAGAATGGAGAGATGTTAAAGACCTCTAGCAGCAAACTGAGATTTTTCTCCTTGATATTAGAAAATTGAAAAGGGAAAACTCTGTCAGTCCCTGATTTAGAATTTTTTAATGTACCGTTACCACCGAAAATGAAATTCTGGACCATACTTTTCAAATACTAGATTAAAAAAGCAAATAAAGAACCTGGATCCAATTGCCTAGTCAATTCATTTGTTCATTCATTCAACTTATGTGCCCCCAAACTGGGTATGCAATGTTGAATAAAACACACAAATTACCCCCCATGGACTATCTGTCTACCACAGATTTCCCTTTCAACCTGTTGTATCATGCATCCAATCCTACTTTCTCTTGTTCCTTTTGTCCCAGCTTTTCTCTCATTGCTACCCCAATCCAGTGTAACTTATTGTGGGGTCTAGAAACTCCTTAGGATCCTTGTTTTCTTCTGACATCAAGCTAGTCCCTTCTATTCCCTTTGTCTAAGACTCAGCCTTGGAATGCACCCGGATCTTGCCCATAGGTAGAACTTCTCCAGACTTCTAGCAGACGTAAAAATTTCAAGTTCATTATCCAGTTTCTGTCATTCCTGTAAGATCAGAGGAATGAGAAAGCCAGGAGGCACATCTAATGTTAGGAGGTCCAGGGTCCTGGTTATTCTTTCCATTTGTGCTACTGTTTGGTAGCAAAAAGCTGGGTTTAAATTCCAACGTGAGCCCTGGGGCCTCAGATGTATAATCAGACATCATCAATTAATCTAAGCAGTGCCTGGTAAAACCACTTCACTGAAGGTCAGTACAAAAGATATTGATGTTACTAATGTTACCTAGTATGGTAGTAAGTGAAGGTTTTCATGTAAAATCTCGCCTCCAGGGTTATTACCAACCCTTAGAATTTCTTCATTACCAATACCAGTGAACTCCCCAGTTAAGTCTCCATTGTTCCTGTAGAAATAGTTTCTCACAGTGTAGATTATTTGATGTCATGAGAGTTTAATAACAAATATATGGCCTCATGTTCCCTTTGCCAGAGGGAAAGCAGTTGTGGCCAAGATCAGCTGTGCTAATAGTCTTCCTACCCTCTACCCGCCCCCATCTTTATTGGAACAAATACAGAGTTGTCTGTAGTTAGACTATAAAACTCCCTATTCCCATTGTTCTGAGCGGATCTCAGTGTAATTATATAAAGTGCTTTGAGAAAGGGGCATACCTGTCTCATCATCCTTCTAAATTTAGATATGATAAATTTTGACATCCTCTAGGAGAAGAGAAGTCTTGAAAATTCTGATGAAAGCAAACCCATGACCAAATTTGAAAAGTGATGTCAATGGTAAATTCCAGGAAAGAAAAGCTATTTACAGTGTATGCTAGGAATATTTGAAAACAATAGTAGGAAATACAAATGTGCTAGGTTGCATGAGTAATGAGTAGTTTTTGAAGTCTGCAATGGCATCAGTAATCATACATCTGTGGTCTTATTTGAAAGCGAATCTGTTTTGTTTTTGAAAGCTTTACTGTGCATGCCTTCGATTGTGGATTCCACTAGGGTGGTATAAAACCTTATACATCTGCTCGAGTCGTGTACCCCTGGGGTAGTCAATAAAAATACGAACTGAAAAAGAGTTGACTTCCTCTCCTTTTATTTCATCTTTTTCTTTCAGAGATAGCTTCAGAAGAGATGATACTGGCTGTACTCTTGTACTTTATTGATGATAGTAATTTGGAGATGAAGTCTTTGAAAAACTTGGCATGCAAGACAGGCGGGAACAGTTGCACAGCTTAGATTGAAAAGACAATAAGTATATGTTTGTGTTCTGCCAGATTATCCATCAGTTTAATGTAGCTCTGCAATTTCTCACTTTGGTGTGACAGTGTGTTTATAACAAGAATTTATAATTCTGCCATTTCACTTCTCAGTGTGTGTGACCTATATTTCTTGTAAGTGGCTGCTTCTGAGAGTGTTGTGATGGTGGAGGGGGCGTTGACATCTGGTGGAATTTCCTCTGAACGCCTTAGGAGAAACTCATGAAGACAGTTCTGTGGGGCCATCCCAGCAGGTACCTGTCAGGCTTGGGAGCCTTACTTTCCTCTGAGCTGTAGAAATGCCAATAGAACACAGTATCAGAGGAATAATGCCAATAAAATATTCCCGCTTACGGGTAGCCATGAAAAAAGGACATCTTACAGGATGGAGTAGTTTCTTAATAATTCTCTAGAAAGGCAGGGAATGATTTTCCCAGCTCTGGTTCCTTGGACCAAAGCCCAGGCTTCCTATGGACATTTCGCAGCAAGAATTCCTGGCAACCAAGCAGTGTCTCCAATTGTGCTCCACACACTTAGAGAGACATCTACGAGTAGGAAGGACATTCGCACAATGGTATTTTCAAAATCATGACTATGTTTTCGATAACATTTAGTATATTTTCTTATTGGACTTCAAGGAATCTCTATTTATCATAGGCTCTCTTAAAGTACCATGAAAAAATGTTTACAACAAATGCCAAACAAAGATCAAAGAGTTAATTTTTTAAATGATCTCTTTCCATTTAAATCAAAGAAGGTAAACTCTAGGTTTATGAAATTGAGAAATATGTTAATTTGTGCTCATAATAAGGTGTTGAAGAATTCTCAGTGTATAACCTCCTCTTTATTTAAAAATAAATATTGTGAGTGTGTAAGAATTTAAATTTGGGGTGTTGAAGAAGGTAGTTGTTACTTGAATGCAGTTGGGGCTAATATGTCCTGAATATTATGCTGAGTCAGACCTCAGGAGAGGCCATGGCCACAAGTTAACAGTGGATTATCTCTGTCATTTGCCTTGAACATTTTTCAAAGAATCCTTCAATTGTTCCTGAAAAATCATCACTTGTGAGGGGACTGGTTGAAGAATAAGGGAAAATAAATGAAATCTGAAGCAATTTTAATTCTTATTACCAGCCAGAGACTGTTCCATTGCATTGGAGGTGAACCCTTTCTTTCCATTTTTCCTTACAATTTTTGAGGTGTTATCACAAAATACGGTGAATGCTACTGCCAAATGCCATCCAATAGAAAGGCAGGGATCTTCACTAAGGGAAGCGGTGCGTCGAAACTTAGTAACAGTGGTGACAGGTTTCAACTTGTTCTGTGCAGTCAGTTGGGTGTGGACTATTGTTGAGAGAAGGTGTGTTTTAAAGTGTGTCATAAGTCATCCTCCATCGTGACAATGCTCCATGTCTCACATCATTTCTGGTATACGGCAATTTCTGTCAAATAAAAACATTATGGTGTCCTCATCCACCTTATTCTCTGGATCTGGCACTGAGCGACTGCTGGCTCTTCCCCAAAGTCAAAATGCCATGAAAGGTAAATGTTATGAATCAATTCAGGGCATCAAGGCAGTCACGACAGTGCAACTAAAGATACTCATGAAAGAGGACTTCCAGAACTGCTTCAGAAAGTGCCAAGAATGATGGGATGAGTGTTTTTGAAGCGAGGGGCAGTATTTTGAGGGGGATTAATGACAATGTGTCTTTTACTGTAATAATTTTTTTAAATTTAAACATTGACTGTATGTTGTCGTCAAACCTTCATATGATATTCGTGGAAGGGCACATAAGATGACTCTTGAGCTATGACTTTGAATTCCAAGGTAAAAACCCTATTGAACAGCACGTCTGAGGTTAAGATGGAGGAGAAGTTAACTAGCATTTGAATTGTCTTTTCTCAACTCTAATAAAATAACTGAAAATGAATAAATAGAACATTGCAAATAGCTCTACTAACTTAGGAGAAAATCTAGGTAGTTTGTGCTAACTTCGGCCTGTTCTATTCCAACAGGGATACAAATAAGAGGAGCCATGAATCAATTTGGAATTGTATTCTCTTCATAACAGAACACCCCCCCCCCCAAAAAAAAAAAAAAAAAAAAAAAAAAAAAAAAAAAAAAAAAAAGCACACACCAAAAAATAAAGACCAATGGCCTAAATATTTTGTTTTATTTTTCTCACCTAACTAGAAGTTGGGAGGTAGGTGGTTGCTGACTCAAGGATTTTTGTCTAGGTCCTGTAAATCTCTTGCCTTTTTCCCTGTGTTTTTCTTATGGTTACATGATAGCTGCTCTATCTCCAACATCACATGCATATTCTAGGCAGATAAAAGGAGGGGAAAATAAAAAGGCTCATGTGAAGTTAGCGTGAGTTTACTCCCTTTTTGAGACTGCTCAATGTACTTATATCTCATTGGCCAGTATTGTATCAAATGGCATCTGCTCTGCCTGAGAAGATGCTTATTGCTTACTAGATGAGAAATGTCCCTTTGGAGAGGGACATTCTCTTAGGAAGGAAGAAGGAAAGGGTAAGAAATTGGTGTGTCACAAATGTCCATCACTAGTATTACCTCAAATAATTCTCAAATCTATCCATATTTCTGTATCTCCATTTATACTATATTTAACATATGAGAAATAAGAAGAAATCAGTTCATTGGATTGACCAGGGAGGATCTCGTGGAGGAGTTGAGACTTAAAGATGAGTTTTGAAGTTTATACTTGTCTTCTATAACTTAGAAGAAAATGGGGTAGGAATTACAAGCAGAAGGAAATAAGGGATAAAAGCTCTAAGATGGAAATGATCATGGTACATATAAGTGTGATTATGGTTATGGGCAAAGAGACAATTAGGAGAGAAGACATGCTTGAGCTGAGACATTTGGAAACTCTTATAGCTAGTTCTTTAAAAAGTAAAATGGATGGAGAGAACTATGTCAGATACTCATATCTGATTGTTATATAGCATTATGGAGAAGCATGAATAAATCCAAAGTATAATCCAATGAAAGCTCTAATCCTTAACGTCTCAGAAAGCAACTCACCTCTAAATGTAGTTTCCATCAACAGCTATTTGATATGCATTCTCCATTTCTATAGCCCATCTCCTTAGAGGCTACCGTGAATTTTCTAAGTTTTTAGAGTAATTAGCATTTCATCACCTTCCTAGAACATAGAAAGTACTAATATATTTGCAGGATCAAATTAAATTGAATTATCTCACTACTGGTCCATAGCTCCTATGGAAGGGTCAATCTAAGCTGCCATGTTGGGTCCTCCAGACATGTCTTTTTTCCCTAGACCACCTGAGTCAGAGGAAACTCATTCATAGCAGATGATGTGAGCCAAATATATTTTCTCTTGAGAATTTAAGCTAAGGGTTTATGAATCTTACTAATTTAACTCTCAAGAACAAAACCAGGCCATGTGGAAATAGGGTTACTGACAAGCACATCCAAGTGATGAGGGGGAGCGGAGGCCATAATCCACAATAAGCAGAGGGAGCTGTTTTGCATGGAGAAAAAGTGCAGGGAGAATCTGCAAGTGGGAAGGGATCATTCCAAAGACAGCAGAGTTTCCATTTCCCAGAGGTTTGGCTCGACTTTACTTTTCCTTCTGTGAAAATATAGTGTCCTTTCAGTAAATTTTCTTTAGTTTGGATTTCTCTTTCAGTTAACTTACAAAGACAGAAATACATTTGAATGATAATTGCTACATATCCCTATTGGAGGGATGAGATTACATTTAAAAAGGGAGGCACTATTGATATATTTTTTTAAAATCACAATATAAAATCAGTGTAACCACATTCCAACCGTCTTATTCTTGCATGTAAGTAAGCATCATTATTCATGTTTGAAACTGTAGAATTGATAGTGATGTCTTTTTTAAAATGAGTCTGTGTCATCACTGAAGTTAATGTGGATTGTCTTAATCTACTATTATTTACTTACTAGTCCAATTTATTACCACGATCCACCCAACCATGGAAGCTCTAATAACACAGGATAGGAGGCATATTTGTATAAGTAGATTTTCCATGTTTTTATTGGGGAAATCAGAAGTTGCTACAGAGGCCAGTCAGAAGTGTGTTTAGTAAAAAGACTACAAAACCATGGTTATGAGTCAGCTTCCCTATCATTGTGAGACTTTGTCTTACCACGGATATAACAATCACCCTGATCTGTTGGATGAGAGTTACCTAATGAGCCAAACTTGACCTTCTGTAGTTCATCAGACGTGAATGCAGGGATGCTGCAAAGCAAGCACTTATTACAAGAGAAGGTGTTGCCACCTCTGCTCAGTAGCAGCTGCCTGAGGTGAAGAATGAAGGTGGGGAGACCTCAGCCAGTATCAAAAGAAACGCCGTCACCAGGGTCATATAATTTTGTTTGGCTTGATTTCATCTTATGAAAGTCCTCTGTGTAATAGGAGTAAAGATGTTTAGAAGCAAAGGACTTGTTTTGAAACATGCCTCATTTAGGAGATCCTCCGTTGGTAGGTTTGAATCCTGTCTGTGCTAACGCATACCTGTGTCTGGGTCAGAGGCCCTTGGAAAGGTGAGGTAGTGAGTAGGTGAGTGGATGCAACCCTCCAGTGTTTTATGCCTTCATACGGTGGAACTTTATTTCTGGAGAGAAACAAGAAATATAGCAGGATGATGAAAGGACCTCTGACTACCCTTGGATTGGGCAGAGAGCGTCTAGAGGCCACAACTCAGGGAGATGGGGAATGTGTGAGGGCATGGGATGTATTGAAGACATGGGAATTTAAGGGGCAAGAAGACATCCTCCTTTCTCACAAATCCCTTTCATTTTCCCCTCCTCTCACTGTTCTCTGCTTGATTTACCAAAGAGAGATGCAGAATTACTTTGTATTGAGCACCTGCTACACCCCACCTTTTGCTTTAGGCACTTCCATACCCAACTTCTGACCAATCCACCAACAGTCTTGGGAAAACTTAGATGACTCTGCATTACAAAGTGGTCTGTGATGGTTTAATGAGTGTGAACTCCCAACTCATCAGTGAAAATTAACCTCGGTGATTTAGAGGGAGACTAAAAGGGTAAATTGAAACCAGACCATAGAAGGGGTCCAAGGCTGTCCTGAGGACTCTGGACTTCAGTCTATGAATTATGGGAATTGCAGAAAAGGAATATTCATTAGAAGGACTTAGAAATGACATGTAGAGACATTGTTGTTTCCTGTGGCTGGGCACATATATTTTTGATAGTTTATACTATCTTCATTTTTTATTTTTGAAGGATTTTTTTTTTTCAAAAGAGAGGCAGAGAATTTCTGAAACCCTGAATACTTGAAAATTATTTCACTAGTCAACGCTATCAAGCATCAAATTTGGATGCTTTACAAGAATCATGAATTACATAGTACAAGTGATTCTCGTGTTTCAGTTCCAGTAGTTCCAGCATTTTCTACACTAATCTAATCTTTTGTGAATCCCAGAGGACTGAACTGGTGATAATTAGTTTTATGCTACAGGGGTTATAACTTTGCATGAAAAGGTATATATGTATAGTGTTCCTTTGCATGTAGTACAAATGGGTTATTTGATTATTGGAGTTAGCAGTGAAATCTGTTTGCTTCAAGAGGATAGGGGACAGCCACCTTCTCTAGGGACAGATCAGCTTTCCCCTCTGTATTATTACAACTCACTTCTCTTAGAGATAATCTGATATATCACAGTACCCATTTTGTTATGTTGTGCTTTTAGAGCTTGAAAGAACTTTATTGGAGAGTTTCAGATTTTTGATTAAATTTAAAATTTATTGTAACTTACTAGGCATAAGTTATTGCATGTTAATTATCTTCCTAGAAGTAATACATGAAATAAAATATTACCAATGTTAGCTCATTATACTCCATTTTATGGCTTTTATTTTCTTTAGTTTCATTAAGTGTTCTGAAATAATCCTGAAAAAAATTAATGTGCTTTGTTGAGAGAATGAATTAAACATCCAAGAAAATCTGTTTTTATATTAGAAAATAGATATTCTAGTAATGTACTTTGCATTGAGAGAAATTTATGAATGATAAGGTTAGGTGTATTTTTTTAAATAGGAAAATGTGGTTGAAGACTTAAAAATGAAGACTTAAAAATTATACACAGAGAAAAAATTTTTATATGACAATATTTTTTGTAATTTTATAGATCAAATTATTTGAAAAGTGGAAAAGTAGGTGAATAAAATATTTCTCTGACAAAAATACTGAAAATAGAGGTAGTTCTAAACCAATGAACACCATGAAATTAAAAGAAAAATCTGCTGTGAAATTTATAATAGATAATCTAACATGAATTACTTAATTGAAGAGTTAGTTTTTCACTGGTGGTGAGTTATTAGAGAAAATTCAAAAGGTCATTGATTCAAAGGAAATTTATGCCAGTGATGGCTTAGAAATTTATATTTCTTGATGAGAGAATGAACACACTTTTGAGGGTTTTTTTTATTTTTTATATGGTAATACTTTATAACATCATTTGTTATAACAGAGGATTTTTATTCTCCAAGTGGCTTCAAACTAATGGCAGTTACTGCTTGCAATTAGTCTTTCCCTCTTCCAAGCTGGGATAAACTAAATTTGAGTTTACCCCAAATAAATTTGAGAGTCAAGCATTTACAGGACAGGATGTTCCTGTTTAATATTTTGTGCTCTCTCATGTTCATCCACTGATAAGATATTTTCTTGTGCTCTTTTGGCAAAGGGAGAAGTTAGCTAAGCATAACTTTTTTTCTGACCTCATTTTATTCTTTTAAGAAATCCTTAGTTTTTTGCAGCATCAAGGTGACAAAAATAGAAGCATTTGAATTCATATTTATAAGGTCTGTGGCAGGCCTAGAAAACAACCCTCAGCACGTAAGTTAGAAGCTGCAAGTCACTGAGGAGAATGGAGCGAGGGAGTCCAGCGTTTAGATCATACAACTGATTTTATCTGAGGATCATGGCTAGGAACTGTGAATAGAAACAGCGTCATGACTGGTGTTTTACTCCTCAAACTTGTGTATTCCTTTCAAAGCTTGTTCTGCTTATATGGAGATCTGGGAATGGACAATGATAGCTCCTTTTTCTTTTTGACACTGTAATAAAAAATGAAAGAGATGAAACAACTTTGTTTTATTAATTATTTAACCTTAAGAGTTTCTATTAAAATGTTTACTTCCTTGTAACTTGAACTACATTATGCATTTTATCTAGCAATAAAGGTAAAAAAGTATACTTTTGGGGGCCCAGAAGTCAATTCACTGTTACGTGATATCATATGCTACCTGGCAGTATAATATGTTTTATTTTTAATTTAAATGCTTTTCACTTCGTAATGCTACAATTCAGTGAACATTTGTGCAGCATTTATATGCTAAGAGCTCTGTAGAATTAACAATGGAAAATTGTAATCTGGTGGGAGAGATACTTGTATATGCTGACTATAATATGAGTGGTTATGAGTAAAATGGTAAAACAAAATGGAACTATTAAGAAAGATAGTATCAATTTTGACTGAGGCTTTGGAGTGGAGGTGGTATTAAAAGGTGCTTCCTGAGGAAGTAACGTTTAAGTAGGACCTTGGAAGATAATTAGGACAGGGGTGTGAGCATTCTGGGTGTAGGCTGGTGGTGATGTGGCCTAACATGAGTTCAAATGTAGCCATTGGTAGTCTTAGGTATGTATGTGTGGAAGCATCAAATAATTCACTTTTAGGGGGAGCTTGAAAGGGTAAATTGAAATCAGACCATAGAAGGGGTTGAAGGCAGTACTGAGGAATCTGGACTTTGTCCTGTGAATTATGGGGATTCTGAATGTTTTTGAATAGAGGAATAATTGTGTTTTTTTCAATTTAATATTTTTATTAGTGTCAGATGTACAAAACAATGTAATAATAGTTGGACATTTACACCCCTCACAAAGTGATAACCCCTCTCCCCCAATCTACTACCCCTCTGACATTGTATATAGGAATAATCATTAAGGACAGTAACTCTGATGGCAGTAGAAAGGACATAGGTGAGAAAGAGATAGGCGGGGAGGAGCCAGGCACATGTTGCTATTTCTTAGGAGGCTCCAAGTAGCCCCGAGACAGTGGACTAAATTGAGAAGTTCATGGTGAGGATGGATTTCTGAATATAGCTGGGGTCTGATGGCTGGCCTGGGAAGGGGAGAGGACAGGAGTCAAAACATTTCCCCCTCAATATTTTGACTTAGTGAGTGGGAGAATGGTGCTATTAGCTAAAGTTGGTAATATTGGAAGACAATTGGGGAAAATAAATATCATTCTGGTCATGTTATGCATGAGAATTAGTGGAATGTTCTTGTGGGGCAATCAAACTCTTGAGTTAGGTAAAAGTAATAGTGATAAAGGTCTAGATATGTTAAATGTCTTCCTAAAACTGAAGGAAACACATGCATAGATGGAACAATTATAGGGAACCAAAGGCAAAGGGGAGATGGCAGAGAACAGGGTCATGAAAAGGAACAGAAATTAAAGAAGGAAGTAATGGTCCATGGTGATAAATACTATAGAGTGGAAAAGTAGATTGAAAATTGAGAATTCATTGACTTTGCTGATTAATGGATCACTGGTCACTTTCAAGAAAGTAATTTTTCAATAAGCAGGGACAATTCAATTAAGGACAATAAGTACTTTTTAGAACCTTCTTTTTTTTTTCGGGAAAGGTTCAAGGTGAACACACAGAATTGGTACCCCTTTCATGTCTCACTCTGTGATTCTTTACTCCTGACACCTGTTATAGGCACTTGGGTTTAGAACTTACTGAAGTTGCAGTTCCTCTATCTGTATGCTCCTGCTCGTGTTTTTTAAACTCTCAAACACCAAGTTTCTTTATCTGCTGAAAAAAGAATATAGAATGTTGTGAATGAATTAAGGTATGTTAAAGCATTTTATAAACTATTAAGTCCTATGCAGATGTTGCTGTTAAAGTATCTGTAGTGGCTTTTGATGAAGTGGTGAATACAGAATGACAAAATACTAATTTGTTTCTTGTTATTGCTTCACTGAATGATCCTTCTTTTTCTTCATTTTGATGTGTTAGAAAGTGACTCCATGTCTTATTTTATGTAGGAAAGTCCTGGGGTTGTGTTTCCTGTCTGTTCTGTGTCCTCAGATCTCCTTATTGTTGAATTTTTTCTTCATCTTCTTTTACTTTCATTCTTATTTTTTCCGTCACCCTCTCTCTCTTTTTTTGATCATATTTTTATTAATCTATTAAGTAAATACTTATATGCTAGGAACTCTTTTGGGAAATCTGAGCATATAGTAGTCTGTTGTCTTTGTATTTTGTTTGTTTATGCTGGAAATTTTATGAGAAGTTGTATTTATCACTCCCAATTGGTGTATCTTACTCTGGCAAAGGTTCATATTCTGGACCTCGGTATACTTCAGGTTTGCTATTCCTAATCTACTTCATTTTGTCTAAACTCTGATCAATATAATGAGAATTAGCAGAGATACTTAAATAACATTTTATAGAACTTGCAAAAACTTTTGAATATTGTCTCTATGGTGATTCACATTATATTTGGGTAAACACATCTCCTGTATGTGTTTGTCAGAATTTGAGGAGAGAAAACTTTCAAAATATGTTTCACGCTGGAAGTTGTTAAACACCCCTCCTTCTCCCTCATTCCAGAGACATGCTTCCTATTTCCAACCCACACTGCCCTGTACTGAGGAATGTTCCTGATGGAAATTTGCCAAATTTTTCTGGTATGTTAGAATTACTTAAGAAAGAAAAAAATGACAGAATCACTGCTTTATTGGACAGAGATAATATGACACATATATGCCATTTCATATAAATATATAATTTGACTTACATAATGAAGAAATTCCTGAAATGACATATATGTCGACATTTAATAAGTGTAATGATTAAATTTTAATTGTAGACACTCTTCAAGTTCTCTGACCTTATGTAAAACTCTCCAATTGTCCTTTTAAAAATAACTTATAAAATGAAGTATATGAATGTCCTTTTACTTCTGTAATTTCATGAATCTGAGCGGTTAGGGATTTAAAATTTTTTTTTCTTGTAACAGTTTCATTGAGACATAATTCCCATACCATATAATTTATCCATTTTAAGTCTACAACTCAATGATTTTAGTATATTCATGCAGTTATCCAACTATCATCACAATCAGTTTGGGGACATTTTCATCACTCCTCAAAGAAATCCCATACCCATCACTACTTGCTATCCATTTTCCTCCAAGCCCCTAAGCCCTAGAA
This sequence comes from Rhinolophus sinicus, assembly GCF_057876585.1. Lineage (NCBI taxonomy): Eukaryota > Metazoa > Chordata > Mammalia > Chiroptera > Rhinolophidae > Rhinolophus > Rhinolophus sinicus. The sequence goes on along the minus strand of NC_142503.1, from coordinate 63,287,879 downwards.
AACCACTAATTTACATTCTGTCAGTATAGATTTTCCTATTCTGGTCACTGTATATAAATGGAATTATATATACAATATGTAGTCTTTTGTGTCTGGCTTCTTTCACTTAGCATAATGTTTTCATGGTTCATCCATGTTGTAATATGTATCATTACTTCATTTATTTTTATTACCAAATAGTATTCCATTGTATGGATATACTATATTTTATTTATCCATTCATCGATGATGGTATTATGGTTGTTTCTAATTTTTGGCTATTATGGATAATGTCCCTTTGAACATTTGTGTTCATTTGTACAGGTGTTTTCATTTCTCTTGGCTATATAATTAGCTGTGGAATTGCTGGGTCAAATGTAACTGTTTAAATTACTTTTGAGGAATTCTCAGACTGGTTCTCAAAGCGGGTGCACCATTTTACATTCCCACCCATAGTGTGTGAGGATTCTAGTTTCTACATATCATTGCCAACATTTGTTATTATCTGTCTTGATTATAGCATTGTGTGAAAGGCATCTCATTGTGGTTTTGATTTGCATTTCCCTGATTGACAATAATGTTGAGCATCTTTTTACATGATATTAGCCATTCGTATATCTTCTTTAGAGAAATGTCCGTTCAGATCCTTTGCCCAATTTTAATTGGCTCATTTGTCTTTTTATAATTGAGTTGTTAAAGATTTTTTTTTATGTATTCTAGATACAAGTCCCTTATCAAATTTTCTGTGCTGTTGGTTATGTTTTCGCTTTCCTGATGGTATCTTTTGAAACACAAAAGATTTTAAATTTGATGAGGTACAGTGATTTTTTTCTTCTATTGCTTGTGATTCTGATGTCCTATCTGAGAAGCCATTGTGTAATTTAAGGTCATGAAGATTTACGCCTTTGTTTTCTTTTAAGCACTTTGTAGTTTCAGCTCTTACATTTAGATTTTTGATGCATTTTGGGTTAATTTTTATATACTGTGTGAGATAGGGGTATAACTTCATTATTTTTTATGTGGGTATCCAGTTATCCTAGCACCATTTGTTGAACTATTTTTCCCCATTTAATTTTTTTGGCACCTTTGTCAAAAATTAATTGACCATAATTGTGATTTATTTAGAATCTGTTTATCTCTAGACTCTAAATTCTATTCCATTTATGTATATTTCTATTCTCACAATAGTACCACACTCTCTTGATTACTGTATCTTTGTAGGAAGTTCTGAAATTAGGAAGTATGAGTACTTCAAGTTTCTTCTTTTTCAAAATTGTTTTGGATGTTCTGATTTCTTTGAATTTCCATATGAATTTTAGGAATAGCTTATCAATATTTACAAAGAAGATACCTGGGGTTCTGGTAGAAATAGTATTGAATCTATAGATCAGTTTGGGGAGTATTGCCATCTTAACAGTGTTTAGTCTTCTTACCCATGACAGGATGTCTTCCATTTATTTGTCTTAATTTCTTTCAACAATGTTGTATAGTTTCAGAGTATAAATTTTGTACTTATTTTGTTAAATTTATTCCTAAGTATTTTATTTTCTGATGCTATTATAAATGGAATTGTTTTCTTAATTTCATTTTCAGTTGCTAATCGCTACTGTATAGAAATACAGTTGATTTTTCTATATTAATCTTGTATCCTGAAACTTTGATGAAATTGCTTGTTAGAGCTAATAGTTTTGTAGTGGGTTCCTTAGGATTTTCTGTATTTAAGATTTTGTCATCTGCAAATTTCGATAGTTTTACTTCTTCCTTTCCAATCTTGATGCTTTTTATTTTATTTTCTTGTTTATTGTTCTGGTAGGAGTCTCCAGTGCAATGATGAATAGAAGGGAAAGAGAAGACATGCTTGCTATTCTTGATCTTAGGGGGAAAGTATTCAGTCTTTCACCGCTAAGTATGATGCTAGCTATGGGTTTTTTTGTAGATGGCCTTTATAATGGTGAGGACGTTCCTTTTTTTTTTCATTAAAGTTTATTGGGGTGACAATTGTTAGTAAAGTTACACAGATTTCAGGTTTACAATTCTGTAATACATCATCTATATATCACATTGTGTGTTCACCACCCAGAGTCAGTTCTCTTTCTATCACCATATATTTGATCCCCTTTACCCTCAGCTACCATCTCTTTCCCCTCTCATCCTCTTGTAACCACTAAACTATTGTCTGTGGCTATGAGTTTTTATTTCTTCATTTGTTTGTCTTGTTTTTTTGTTAAGTGACATAAGTCAGACAAAAAGTAGAGAACCATATGATTTCATTGATATGTGGTATATGAAACTGAAAATAACAAAAGAATGAGATGTTTCCTTTTAATCCTAGTTTATTGAGGGATTCTGTGCTTCCTCTGCCTGAAATGCTCTTTCTTCTCTCTTCTACCTGGTGTATTTCCTCTTACTCTCAAAAACCAGCTTAAATATATCTACACAACAAAGTTGATCCTCTCCCTGTTTCCACTACTGAATTGTAGGGATATAAATCAAAACAGAAGGGAAGGAATTGACTTTGAGTTACTTTTAAAAAGACTATTTCAATTAGGAAAATGTCCAATTATGAATTCAAGGGACTAAGATCACGGGGACTCCACAGATCATTTCATTTAACCTGTTGTGGTATTGATTTTCAAGCACAACACTGAGATGGTGGATTTGCATAAGCAGGAATGCATTTATAGCATACAAATCGATGCACATCTGTTTGCATAGTTAGTAATCTATGCATTTACAAAGGTCTAATAAAAATATGTCCAGAACAACCCAGATATAAACTGATAAATATTGAATGTCCTACAATAAAAAAGATACTGTGAGCTATCTGATCCCGTGAAATTAACTTTTCATTAAGATGGTTTATTGAGAGCTGAAGATTAATGATTTTTACTTGCATGTGTATTAAGTCATAATTCACTTCCTACAGTTTTCTTCTTAAACAGTGAAAGTATTGAGTTTTTCCTTAACTTGGGCAGGGTACCTTTTTAACTTTGTTTTAATGGCTTTCATTCACTCATTTGTTCACTTACTAACTCATCAATTACTAGCTCATTAACTTATTCAATTAATTTTTAAAATATGCATTTATGATGACTTCTATAGGAGATGTAAATAAAAACAGAAATTCCTATTCTGCAAAAATTTATAGTTTATTAGAGAAATTCAAATAATATAATGTGAAGTAGTTGATACAGACTTTCTAGTTCACGATAGCAGCCCATGTGTAGCTTCCTTTTGCCCCAACATATATACACACATGCAAACATGCACACACGTGCCCAAAGGAGAGGCAAGCTGGGAAGACAGATTTATACAACCATAGAGGAAATTTAAGCCTGTTATTGACACTAACCATTATAGTCCGTGATTTATAAACATAAGTGGACACAAAACGTTACTGTATATTTGGGAAACAACAGCAAAATGAAAGATGAACCAATAGAAATGACTCCAGACCAACACGACAGGGAGCAAAATAGAAATTAAAAATTTTTAATTACTATCTTTAGAGAGATTCTAATGTTGTTTGCATTCATAAAATAAGATAAACATGATGTGATTTAATGAGCAATCAAAATTAAGAAAATAATCTGGGAAGTTAAATGTATAGTAATAAATTACGATAAAATTTTGATTTAGCTAAATCACAAGATGCTTGTAGTTGAAAATAAAGTAAGAATCGGAAAGATAAAGCCATGGAAACTATTAATTTCTTAGGACTGCCATAAACTTGGTGGTAAAACAACGAAATTTTAGTCTCACAGTTCTGGAGGCCTTGAGTACAAAGTCAGGTGTCATCAGGGTTGATTCTTTCTGAAGGATTTCAGGGAGCATCTGTTTTATTTCTCTCTCCTAGCTTTTGGTGTTTGCTGGCAATCCTTGGTGTTCCTTGGCTTATAGATCCATCTCTCCAATCTCTCCCTCTGCCTTCACACGGCCTCCCCAGTGTGCCTGTGTGTCTGTTTCTCTTTTCTTCTAAGGACTTGCCATTGAATTTAGGGTCCACCCTGATCGGGATGGTCTCATCTAGAGATCCTTACCTCAAAGACCCTTTCTCCAAGTGAGGTCACATTCTAAGGTTCCAGATGGATATATCTTTTGAGGGTCACAATTCAAAGCACGACAGAAACATATCACAGAAATGGAAAATATGAGAGCAAAAGTATTTAAGGACCCAAAGAATAAATCCAGTTGGAAGTAACATTCAAAATATTTATCACTGGCATTGCCTAGGCATAGATGGTTCAACACGGAAGTTATCCAGTACAAATACAGATTCTGATTCAGTGGGTCTTAGCTGATAGCTGAGACTTTGTGTTTCTAACTAGCTTCCCTGATGTGCTGATGTTGCTGGTTCCCAAACCACACGTCTAGTTGCTGAGGCCCTATAGAAAGTTCAGTGAAGGGTGTAACATTTTGTCGTAGAAGTCCTAAAGTTTGGTGTGCAGCAGATTTACCAATCCAGTGTGTTAAAAATGCAGTTTCCTTGGTTCCAGTGTAGGAGATTCCAATTCAGCAGTTTTGTAATGGGGTTTTGGTATTAGAATGTTCAGTAAGCTCTACTCTTAATTCTGACACATACCTACATTTTAGGAGGTCTGTGTGCTAAGATTTTAAATATGGAGAAATTGTTTGTGATGCCGACAAACCTTTCATAGATAAAATTCTTTGGGATGTTGTTTAATCTATCCTTCCCCATTAACTAATGTACTTTTGTTGAGAAAAGTTCGTTAGGGTTCTGGATTGCATTAAAATTTGTATAGTACACATCAAATTGCAATGGAATTTTTGACTTGTTTAGACAGATACTAAAATAAAAGCTGTATTTAACCAAAATAATTAAGTTGAAACAGTGGCTGAATTAAAAAAAAACAAATTATGCTTAATGGCTAATGAGGGTAGAGCTCATTAGCCATTAAAGCTATCCCGAAAAAGTCATTTTATGTTAATTAAATATTACTTGTGTTAAAAATAAAAACCTCTAACAGCAACAACAAAAAATTAACAACTTAATGTGCAGATAAGAAAAAAAAAAACACCTCAGGATTAAACTTTAGTTTGCTTCTGGGGTTTAATTGCTAGCACCATTAACAAAATAAATACAGCAATGTGGTCCAGAGAGTTTGGCTTTTTCTTTAATATTCTCTAATGCCTCTCTGCCAATTGCTGGATTTTTGATTCTGACCAATGCTGGGAATATTTATTGATGTCATTTATTCATTGGTTGTTTCATTAAAAATGTATTCTAATAATACATTTATTAGGAGCGTATGTCCTGCTCCCGCTGAGTTCCCAGCCATTCTTGGAGGCCCATAAAATTGAATTTCTATCAGGAAGTGAGCCTGGGACATACAAGTTTGAAAAATGCAAAAGTTTGGCCTTTCTTTTAAAAGGGGGGAAACTCTTAAAAAAAAAAAAAGGAATACTGTAGATTGATAAATTGAAAGTATATTTTGCTTTTTACTTTATGTAAAATTTAAAAAAACTTTCATTTTTAATTATACGAGTAATAAAGAAATTCATTATTTTATAGCAATAAAGTAAATACATGGGGACAGATAAAGTTTCCTTTGAATACTTCCTTTAAACCCAATCTCTAGGAATTAAATATGTATATATGTATTTATGTGCATGTAGTAGATAGATCCTTACATAAACACATGTGTGACTGGGTATGAGTGTGTGATGTTTCTACATAATCGGCGTCTGATTATACATGTTCTGCAACTTGATTTTTTTCATTAACAATGTCTTGGAGATCTTACTATGTTAGTCCGTATAAATTGGCCTCATTGTTTTTCATTGTTACACAGGATCTTGATTTCGATTTCCTTTTACCTGATGGATGTCCGCTGATTGCTTCTAGCTTTTGTTCTTACACCAACACTGCATGGAACCTCCTGGTATATGCTTCATTGCGCCCCCCAAGTGGGGTTTTTTGTAGGGTAACCACTGAGTAATGAGATTGCTCTATTATAGTTTGTACTCCTTTTGTGTTTTATTAGCTACTTCTAAATTGCTAAATTAATTTGAGTAGATCTAATCTTATCAGTATTGCAAAGTATTAAATCTTAAAAGTGGGCTTTGAGAAAAACAACTTGTCCCTGCTCAGTTTAATTTCCTCAGTAATGAACTATAGCCCTGTAGATAAAGGGAGAAGAAAGAAAAGCAATACAGTTGCAGTGAAGCTTTGGATTTGGATTACATAATTTTCTTACTGAGCAAACTTGGCAAAACTGCTTTCAAATATACAATGATCAGGTACCCATTGTAGCTACATGCCAAAACCAAAAGCTAGTAATCAATAACTTAGCATCAATTTGAGGGTCTATGTTGAAATTCCTCTGGTTTGATACTCTTAATTTTTTGAAAAAAAAAATTAAAGGAACAAAAAAAGCAGGCTTAATAAAACTGAAGATAGCTTAACAATAATGGGGGCTTTTTTGGAAAAGTGATTATTACAAGTAGAATCTTCCTCATTGGTGATTTTATCCAAGGATTCATTCCAGTGATGTTTAGAATGAATTGAATCCACTGGTAATTGGCTCTCCTCCAGGCTGGATACTTCCCACCCTTCACAGCCTGTCTCCACCTGGCTCCTCATTCTCCAGTTCAGTGCAGACATACCTGCCCTAACTGTTCATACTCACACTGTTACTGCCAGTTCTACAAGAACTTAATAGAACATATAGTTCTTATAAAACTATATAGCACTTCTTCATACTCTTATGGATTGTATCTGTTCTTTTTCCTCTCTCTCCTCACTGCCCATGTGGACTCCTTGAAGGTGAAACCATGACTTGTTCATTACTGTGTTTCCAGGGGCAACACTGAGCCTAGTGGTTAAGGATGAGGACTTCAGACAGATCTGCGTTCTAACTTCTGTTTTGCCTTTGTATGTTCTTGGTGAAATTTCTTAATACACCTATGCCTCAGTTGTCTTATCTGTAAATTGGTGCTGACTACCTTACAAGATTGATTGAGGAGGACTCATTTTCATATCTGCATGCTTGGCACAGTATCTACAGTGAAATGATCGCTGCTCTAGTTGTAATATAATATCTAGTTTAAGAAGAAATAGTATGTAACAAAAAACTCCTTTACGAAGTAAAAGAGGGGTGTAATGTATTATAAAAATGTAACCCAAATTTTCCCAGTCTCTTTTATTTTCCAGTAGAAGGAAACATGTGAGTTACTTTTGTTTTTATCTGATAAGCTGTATCTCTCTGCATTTATTTAGCACGTACTGAGGGACCTCAATGCAAACTATGGTCAGATTTCCACAATTTACATTTAATCGAGCACTTAAAATTTTGGCAAAGGGCACAGCATGGCACTTAATAGCAATGAAAATATCTAGGAATGACGCAGCACACTGAGTTCAGTGGTCTTCTATTCTGCCCAGTGTAGAGATTTCAAAAAGGTGAGGGGTCACATATAAATGAAACAATAGAACGTTTTTAGAAGGCGATCTCATGGCTAGCATTGTCCTCTTCCCAGATCTTTAATTCCACTTTGGGAATTAACTCATGCATCACTCTACCTTCTAACGTGTAAAGTATCTATTCTTCTCACCAAGACCTATACTGCTACTGTTGAAATCTGGGTCTAGGAATTATTTACTGCTCAGTTTAGTTATTTTATACCCATTCTTCTTTCATGTTTTTTTTTTTTTTTTTTTTTTTCAGAGAATCCCAGCTCTCAGTTGACTGGGCATTTTGATGCAAACCTATACTTTTTGTAGTGTATATAATTGTTTTATAATTCTGTCTTTCCTTCTGAAAAATTGCAGGTCACCAACAGAGCCCCTTTCTGTGATCATACTGTGCAGGGAGCTGCTTTTCCTATGCTTCCCCCCATTACTGAGCAGCATCTGCTTTTTATTTTCTCTTCTGTCACAATAGTTTCTCCTCTCTGTTGCTCTCTTCATTGTTTTAGAGATAGATATGAAGTTTTACCTCACTCTTTCTGAAGAGTGAATTTTTGTTTTTATTTTCACATCCCCTCTGAGCTTCTGTGTGTGGTGTTAAAAGGAAAGTAGATATTGCGTATCGAAATTGTCACCTCCAGTCAAGTTGTCTCTGGGATAAAACTGGGGATTTTGGGAAGCTGCAGCATCTCACATCGTTCCTGGAAATGGCAAAAGCAAGAACCTCTTCTCTTTTCCGCCATCACTCGTTCTGGATCCCTGAAGTGTATTCTAGGATGCGCTGTGAATGAGGACTCTCAGTACCACCTCCTGCACTTTGGTTGCCTGCCATCTCTCAGTCCCTGGGATCAAGGTCTCGTCGTAATCCTGGCTAGACTCCACCTCATACTTCTGCTGGTGCCCAATTAACAAACCTGCCTCCCTATTTAGAACTTCTCTGAAAGCTTTCCAGTAGTTTCTTATTACCATGGCCTCGGCCCTCAGTTTTAAAGCCTTAAAGCCTTGCCTTTTCCCTTCTATGCCTCTCCCTCATTTGATCGATGACCTCTCCTGTGGCCAGGTTTCTGTTTCTGTGGGTGCCCTTCTGTGTGTTTAGGAGGCTCTCCTCCATATCCTGCCCTGGTCCCCAGCCCAGATGTGGAGCAGGCTCTTTTCGTTGCTTTTTCCTCTTGGAGGATTCAGGTCTAGGCACAACCCTGAATGTGGGATTTTATTTTTCCTTCATGTGGGTGTCGTAAGAGTCTTTGTTATCTCCATGATATTTGTTGAAAACTAAGGTAATCAGATAGTTACTGTACATATCCCCAAATACCTGCATAAAATAGAGGATTTTTGAAAACATCTCCTAAGAAGGAAACTCCAGATGAAAAGTCAGTGAGGTGAATATTTTAAGGAGGGTCCTTGTTTTTCTCTCCAATCGTGGCTGTGGGTACCATCTGATGGCATACTAAGCCCTGCCCTCCCCTTTCCTTCACAGTTTGAAATTCCTGTTCACAGTAGCAAATTACTTCTCCAGGCACTAGTGTGGGGTTAGGGACAAGTTGTAGGGAGCCAAACTGCCAGGGTTAGAATCTCACCTTAGGCGTGTGACTTCAAGTGATATTTCTTAATCCCTGTTCTGTAGTTTCCCTAGGCATAAAATGGGCACAACAATAGCACCCACTTCATAGGGTTCTTGTAAGGATTACATAAAATAAAATCTATCTTATTATTACCTTGAAGCAAATAAATAAGTGAAAAATTCTGTCTATGTACGATCACTTCTATGCATTTGCGCTTCAACTGATAAAAGAATAAATTTGTTTTCTTGCAGTTATGTACATTTATCATGTCTTTATTCTCTACCTGTCTGTTCCTGGTACGTTTGTGTTAATGGTTTATAGTTTATCCTGGAGAACAGTGCTTCATACAAATATTACTTAATACGAGCTTTTCAGTGCACTTGATGATCGAGTACATTGTCTTGGGTTTGCAAAGCCTTCAAAATATCTAAATCCTGTGGTCTTCATCTGCCTGATTGAATCTATTTGCATATTTGGTCAATTTATTAACTTCATCCAAGTCTATTTATGTAAATATACTCTGTTCTTGCAGGATGGTGAGGCTTGAGTGCAGTCATCCATGAATGAAAATCCTTTGTAAACAGAACATTTCTATGCAAATAGAAAACATATTATTAATCAATAGCCCTGTGGGCTATTTTCAGGTGAAAATAAGGCAGCAATAGTTAGATTCATGTAGTCAAAAAAGCCTTGAATATGATGAAAAATGCATGTTTACCTCTAATTTGTTGATCAATGACTATGATTACTTATTTGCTTATAAAAGTCTAAGATATTTATTAAACTTCAACATGATTGTTTTTCTTTTTTAAAGATTTTTATTAAGAGATATATCTAACATACATTATATCAGTTTTAGGCGTACACCGTAGTTCAATATTTATATACTTAAAGAAGTGATCACCATGGTAAGTCTAGTAACCATCTGACAGTGTACCATGCTATCACAATATTATTGATTTATATTCCCTATACTGTATGTAACGTCCCCATGACTTACTTGTTTTATACATGGACATTTGGACCACTTGCTGCCCTTCACCTTTTCCCCGTTTTTAGTTTTTTAATTACAATCGACACTCAGTATTATTTTATATTTGTTTCAGGTGTACAGCATAGTGGTCAGACATTTGTATAATTTAAGAAGTGATCCCCCTGACTAGTACTCACCTGTCACTATACATAGTTATTAGCATATTATTAACTATATTACCTTTGCTTTACTTTACGTCCCTGTGACTATTTTGTAAGTACCAATTTGTACTTCTTAATCCCTTCACCTTTTTCACCCTGTCCCCCAACTCCCTTCCAATCTATCACCTTGAATGTAGTAGCCGTCTGACACCATACATAGTTACTACAATATTATTGACTATAATCTTTATGCTATACCCTACATCCCTGTGGTTACTTTGTAACAACCATTTTGTACTTTTTAATTCCTTCTACATTTTCACCCATCTCCTAAACTCCCCTCCCATCTGGTAATCATCAAAATGTTCTCTGTATCTAGGTATGAGTTTCTTTCTATTTTGTTTGTTTATTTTGTTCTTTAGATTCCACATATAAGCGAAATCGCATTGCATCTGTCTTTCACTGTCTGATATACTTTATTCAGCACAATACCCTCTAGGTCCATCCATGCCACTGCAGATGGCAAGATTCCATTTCCTTCCATGGTCGAGCACTATTCCACTGTATATACATATATACCACCTCTTCTTTATCCATCCCTTCATCCATCAATGGATACCCAGGTTGCCTGCATATCTTGGCCATTGTAAATAATGCTGTAATGAACATATGGATGCACATGTCCCCTCGAAGTAGTGTTTTGGTTTCTTTGGATAAATACCAGGAAATGGGATTACTGGATCCTTCTTTGTCTTGTTAATAGCCTTTGTTTTAAAGTCTGTTTTGTCTGGTATAAGTATTGCTATCCCAGATTTTTTTTATTTTCCATTTTTATGAAATAACCTTTTCCATCCCTTTACTTTCAGTCTGTGTGTGTCCTTCAATCTGAAGTGAGTCTCTTGTAGGGATAAGGAAGGGTTTTGTTTTCTTATCCCTCAGCCACCCTATGGTTTCTTGATTGGAGCATTTAATCCATTTATGTTTAAAGTAGTTATTGATAGATACATAGTTATTGCCATTTTATTCATATTTTTAATTTTGGGGGCATCTTAAAGAAGTCCCTCTAACATTCTTTGTAATACAGGTTTGGTGGTGAGGAACTCCTTTAGCTTTTTCTTGTCTGAGAAGCTCTTTATCAGTCCTTTGATTTTAAATGATAGCCTTGCAGAGTAGAGTAATCTTGGTTGTAGTCCTTGCTTTTCATCACTATGACCATTTTGTGCCAATCCCTTCTGGCCTGCAAAGTTTCTGTTGATAAATCAACTGACAGTCTTATGGGAGCTCCCTTGTAGGTAACTATCTGCTTTTCTCTTGCTGCTTTTAGGATTTTTTTTCTTTGTCTTTGACCTTTGCCGTTTTAGTGGAAAGTGTGTTGGTATGGAGCTCTTTTGGTTCATCTTGTTTGGGACTCTCTGTGCTTTCTGGACTTGTATGTCTGTTTCCTTCACTAGGTTAGGAAAGTTTTCAGTCATTATTTCTTCACATAGGTTCTCAATCTTTTGCTTTCTCTCTTCTCCTTTTGGTACCCTGTGATGCGAATGTTATTATTCTTGATGTTGTCTCAGAGGTCTCTTAAACTATCCTCAGTTTTTTGGATTCTTTTTTCTTTTTGCTGTACTAATTGGGTGTTGTCTGCTACCTTCTAAATCACTAATTCGATCTTCTGTTTTATCTAGTCTGCTGGTGATTTCTTCGAGTACATTCTTCATTTCAGTTATTATATTCTTCACTTCTGACCGGTTCTTTTTCTATGGTTTCTATTTCCTTTTTTTATGCTTGCTATCTCTTTGTTGAAGTTCTCACTAAGTTCTTTGAGCATCCTTGTAACCAGTGTTTTGAACTCTATATCTGGTAGGTTGTTTGCCTCCATTTTGTTTAGTTCTTTTTCTGGGGTTTTCTCCTATTCTTTCATTGGGCATTTATTTCTTTGTTTCCTCATTTTGGCTGCCTCTCTGTGTTTGTATCTGTGTATTAGGTAGATCTGCTATGTCTCCCAGTTTTGACAGGTGGCTTTATGTAGTAGGTGTCTGTGGGGCCCTGCTCCAGTCTTTCTGGTTATCTGCTCCAGGACTATCCCTTGTGTAGATTGTGTTATAATTGAGCTGTGATTGCTCTTGGTACGTCAGTGGGTGATATTGACCCTCAGACTGACAGGTTGTGGGATTTGGCTACATCCACAACTTAATGGGCTGCTGTGTGGGGGGCTTACCCCATGGAACAGGATTCACGTGAGCGGACTCTGGTGCCTGTTGAGACCATCCTTTGTGTGTGCCTCTTGTGGGGCTAATTGGGTGGTGCTCTGCTGTGGTCTGAAGTCAGCCTCCAAGTATGTTTGTTCTGGGGCCTCTTGGGAGGGGCTCCAGTTCAGGCCCAGGTCAGCCACTGCCTGTGATTGGCTGGGGAGTACCTGGGGAGTCACAAAGTGATTGACAGGTGGTGCTGCCTGTGCTGTACCTGGAGGCACATGGGAGAGGCCACACTGCAAGCTGAGGATGGCAGCCACCAGTACCGGGTCTGGAGTAGTTCTGCAAAAAGCCAGGACACTCCAAGGCCTGCTGTCACCTGCCAGCTCCTATAAGGTTCAGTCGCTGATAAAATCTACTGTGGTACTGAGTTGGGTGTGGTGGGGTCTCAGTGAGTCGCCTGGGTAGAGTGAACTGAGCTCACCAGACCAATTGGGATTCAGATTTGACTATGGGCATGGGGGAGGGGCTCAACACAAGAAAGATGGCACCTACCTGCCAGCTACACAGGTGAAGGGCCCCACACAGGGGAAATGACAACTGTCCCTCCAATCCTTGCCTCGAAGTTACACAACTCAATATCTCCCCAAATGTCTCCAATACCCCCTGAGTCACCAGCCTTCCATCAGAGCCCAGGGTGAGTGCCTGTGTGGGCTCTTTAAGAGGATGTCTGGGTTTTCCATAGCCTTTGTCCCACCGGGACAATTGGAATCCCCACTGTTTGTCCCAGCTAGATGTTGTGGGAGCTCCTCTTCCTGGCACCAGTACTCGAGGCTAGGGAGCCTGGTGTAGGGTTAGGGTCCCTCACTACTTCGTGGGGAACCTCTGTGGCTGGGATATCTCTCCTGATTTTCAACTGTCACACGTGGCTGTGGGACCAACCTGTTTTTCATCTCCAACCCTCTGACTAGTCTCAACGTGGCTTCTTCTTTATATCCTTAGTTATAAAACTTCTGTTAAGCTAGACTTCAGATGGTTTTCCAGATTGATCGTTCTATAATTTAGTTGTAATTGTGGTGTTTTCACAGGATGAGGCAAGCGCAGTGTTTGTCTATTCCCCCATCTTGGATCTCCTCCCTTAGCATGATTTTAAAAATATATTGAGTTTAGTAGAGCATAATTTTGTCGCCTACTAACATTTATTAGGGTACTACTTTATACAGTTTTGAGAAAAAGCAATGACCTTTCTTTACAGACTCAAGGTAAATCCACTTACACAACAGGTAAAGTTTTACATGCTTTATATTTGATACTTCATTTTTCTAGTTTATAGTTGTAGTTTCTCACCTAGCCTACATTCACTGTCAGAAAAAAAAAATCTCACCAGCAAATAGCAGTCCCATTCCCTCAAGATGTTCCTGCTGACATGGAAAAATAGGAAGGAAATGTCACTGGAAACATAATTGGCCTTTGTAAATCTTGGCTTCAATATTGACACAAACACCCATTGTGCTCTTATATCTTCTGATATTCTATAATTAAAGGCTTCCCAGAAGGCCTGAAAATACCAAATACGTATGCTAAAAGAAAAATCTATTTTATCAAATTAGGATTTCAATGTTTTTTTCCAAGACATATAAAAGTATTTATTAACTGCTGTTAATTTTTACTAAATTCAAAAGTTATCCCCTTGATAATACCATATGTATATATATGATGCACTTTCACTGTATCTTACTGTTTTTTAAAATGAGATTTAAAAAGGTATGATACCTAACATTAACAATAACACCAATGAATTTTTACTAGATAGCACTCTAGAACTTGGGAAAGAAAACAAAAAGCAAATTTGTTAAAAAAGAGGTTAATATAGTTGTGTATTGGGGATTTGATTTGATTCTCAGCTTCCTGGAAGCCAGGGGGGGAAAATGGAAATAGGCTGAATTATATATTTTCAGTATCATAAAGGAAAAAGCATGTCAAATTCTTAATGTACTGTATTATGAATATGGTTATACATACATGATTCATTGCACATTGGGAAAGACTTACCAGCCAAAAAAAATATGTCTGTTTTACTAAATTTATATTTTTAGCTACTTTGCTTTGGTTAATGTGAAAAGCGTTTTTCATTTGCTAGGCATACTCTTTCTGGGCACACAGGTTGGTAGCAGCAGGCTATGGGGTTATAGGGAAAAAACTGCCATGGTAAAAAAAAGTGAAAATTTTGAATGTACATAATTTTTAGAATATTGGCTGTACAGTTAGGATTCTGACTTGTTGCATAGTAACTAGCCGTCTCGACAATTGGGAAGTAAGGCTGAACAAAAAGAAATTGATTTCAAAGTCTGGAATTTGTCTGGAGAATGAAGATACTTATCTTCACTATAACTATTTGGAGTTTGATTCCCAAAGCACAAGTTCCTTTAAAATCTTAGCCCAGGAAAATTTTTGTTATGCAATAGGTAAGGAAGACAAATGGGTTACTCAACTATAATAATGCACTTGCAACAGGGGTGATAGTTCAGGAAACATATTTCTTGGTTGAAATGGATTTGTTACTGACATGCTTTGACCACTGGAGCAAGAATAGTAGAGACATTATTTTCAAGCAAACTAATATACTTACTTTTACCTTCCTAGAAATGTTTGAAAAAAATGAAATAAAGGAAAGCAACTCTTAGGGACTCATAACAGAGAGCCATGAGATGAATAACAGGATGTAGTGGTAGAGAATAAAAACAAATTTCTTCTTCGGGTGAATGGTGAAGACTTGGCAGATGGCTTTTGAGATTAACAGACTCCTTTTTCAGATTCACATGTGATAGAAGGTAATGTAACTATAGATTGGCACATAATGTTGTATTTTCATTAGCATTATTAAATCTTCTGTTGGAGACCTAGGGGCATTTAGAAATTACTTTAAAAAGAATTTATTCTGCTTAAGTTTTAGTCTGACCACAGTTTAAAAAAATATGTTTTTTATTTTTATGTGAACACTTTGTGCAAATATTTGAATAGTGTTCCCTGGCATATTTTAATATACAATGATGAGTAGATTTTATGTCTCGATTATGAAAAGGAAAATGGAAAGAATAGAGAACATTTACTTAGCAATTTATGTTTATTTCTCTTGGTTATGTGCTTTGACCTTCAGAACCAAACATCTTGTAATAAAGTCGTGAGGTTCATGAACTAGCTGTGAGTTACTTAGCTGTACAAGACTCTTTTTTTGTGTTCACTGACACTGATTTCGCACCATTATCATACTCTGTAAAGCCAAATGTATAAGGTAATTTTGAGCTCTTGAATTTTGCAGATTTCAGAATTTTAATCCTATTGAGTAGTTCTATTTATATTTGATTTCTCCTGTTGTCAAAACAAAAGTTAATTCTCAAACTTTATCAAGTATCCATAAGTAAATCTATCTCTTCTGTCCAGCCTCTTCTCAAATATACATCAAATAGCATTTGTATAACACTTAATATATAAAACATGCTTTGTGTTTTAGGTGCATTCATTCATTTGATCCTCCATACAGTCTTGTCAGGAAGATAGGAAAGGAATTATTATCCTTGTTTTACCAGTAAGAAAGCAGGTCACCAGCTAGTAACGCGTATTTTCGGTTTCAATAGCTCAACTCTTTCTTTGGGTGCCATATTAGAAGTTAACACTTAGTGTGTTTGCTTCCAATTTTGTGCAGAAGGAGATTAAAGTCAGTATCTATAGAGCACAAGGGTCTAAAAAGAAGAGGTTTAGCAGAAAAAAATACATAATGAGATTGGTATATTGCTTTTGATAGTGAAGGACTGATCCTCTAAATTAGATAACTGACTCCAGAATAATTGTGTACTGTCTTTATAATTCAGCATATCAGACATCTTTTCCTCATGTCTTAATTTATTTCTTTAAAAAAATTAAGATGATGATGAGGTTTCCTAGAACTGACTATGTGCAGGCTGGTTGGAATTTCTAAATATCCTGGCATCAGAATTTAATGGCAATTCCAGAAGACATAAATGGTAGAGAACTGTTTGTTTCTTGACTAGATTTCCCTTCCAGGCTGTACAGTGTGCTGCTGGAATGTTGTGTTAGAAAAATGCTGTTGCTTTAAAAACACAGTGAAACTGAGGCAGTTGAAGGCCATTAATAAACGGCTGATAGCTTCATCTTCTAAGCTTACTTTGCTTTGGAATATATTTCAGTCTCTTCTGTATGTCTCTCCTGCCAACTATGGATATTAAAACCACCAATCAATATTTTCCATGTCATTTAATCTCCTAGTCTATTTGTTGATTCTCTGGTAGTGCTCAATAATCAAAAGTGCACAGTCATGGGAGGACATGATAAGTTAGGTGTGTTCCTGAACCCATATGTTTGATTATTTACGCATTAAGCATAACACTAATTAAACATATGCAGAAAAATGCAAATTATAATCTGTGCAAATTATAAGTCATCAGCAGTATCTCACCAAAGTGTCAGCTTCAGTGTTGCCCTTCTCCATACACTCCATGGTGCAGAGAAGTATTGTAACAGAAAAGGGGCTTTCTCTCTCACTCATTTCTTGGCTTTCTTTTTTCCCCAGCCTTATTGAAATATAATTGACTTAAAACGTTGTGTAAGTTTAGGTGATGAACAGTGCAATGATTTGATTCACAAATGTATTGCAAAATGTTACCACAATAAGGTGATTTAACATGCTGTACTTCACATAATTGACATTTTATTGTTATAGTGAGAACATTAAAGCTCTACTCTCATAGCAACGTTTAAATACATAGTACAGTATTGTTAACTATAGTCATCATACTGTACATTGGATCCCCAGACTTATTCTTTTTATAACTGAAAGTTTATACCCTGTGACCAACATCTCCCCATTTCCCCCACCCTCCTCAGCCCCTGGCAACCACCATTCTACTTTGTTTCTGTGAGTTTGATATTTTTAGATGCCACATTTATGTGAGATCATATATTGTTTGTCTTTCTCTGACCCACTTAACTTAGCATAATGAGCTCAAGATCCATCGTGTGGTTGCAAGAAACAGGATTTATTTTTTATTTTTTATGACTGAATAGTACTCGTGTGTACGTATGTGTGTGTGTGTGTGTGTGTGTGTGTGTGTGTGTGTGCTGTGTGGTGTGTGTGTGTATAATTTTCTATATCCATTCACCCATTAATGAACACTTAGATTGTTACATGTTTTGGCCATTGTAAATGATGCAGTCTCTTTTCTTTGACATTTTCCTTGCACATTCTCTATACCTAGCCCTTTAAGGCCATCTGACCAGCATGTAAGATGTCTGTACTAAGACCACCCGAAACACTTCCTTGCCTCCATCAATATTCTAGTCTGACCTACAACCATGTGGACACTTGTTTTTTAAATAACTTATTGAGGTGTTACATAAATTACTCATTGAGATATACAAAAAATCCCACAGATGTTAAGAATACAGTTTGATGGGTTTGGACAAATATGTATACCATGTAATCATCGTCCTAATCAAGATATAAAATGTTTCCATCGTCCTAGAAAGCCCCTCTTGTCCTTTTACAATCACTCCTGTTCCTCTCTTTCACCCAGATATCCACTGATCTAGTTTTTATCACCATAGATTTGTTTTGTTTGTTCCAAAACTTGACATAAGAAATGCTGACTTCTTTCATTTAAAATAATGTCTGTAAGATTATCTATGGTGTTGCATGTAATTTTATTTCTGAGTAGTATTTTATTGTATCATTGTACAAGTTCTTTCTCCATTTACCTGTTGATGGACATTTGGGTTATTCCCAGTCTGGGATTCATGTAAACAATGCTATATGAGACTATGTATACAAGTCTTTTTGTTTCAATAAAATTTTTTTGGTGATAATTATAGATTCACATGCAGATTTAACAAGTAATATGTAGAGATTCCAAGTATCCTTTATTCAGTTTTCTCCAATAGTAACATCTTGCAAAATTAGAGTACCTTATCACTACCAGGAAATTGACATTGATACAATCCACTGATAACATTCATATTGCCCAGGTTTACTCGTGTGTGTGTGTGTGTGTGTGTGTGTGTGTGTGTATTTAGTTCTAGGCAATCTTATCCCATATGGTAGTTTTGTATATCCACCACCACCACGGTCACATACAACAGTTCTATTACCACAGAGATCTCTCATGTTGCCCTTTTATAACCACAGTCATCTCCCGCACAAACCCCTTCTGGAAACCACTAATATGTTCTCTAGCTGTATAATTTTGTCATTTCCAGAATGTTATATAAATGGATTTATACAGTTTATAACTTTTGAGATTGGAATTTATTACTCAACATAATTCCCTTGAGGTTTATCTAAGTTTTACATCTACCAATGTTTGTTTCTCCCCATTGGTTGTTTCCAGTTTAGGGCTATGATAAATAAAACTGTCTTGAACATTAGTGTGTAAGTTTTTGTGTGAGCATGAATTTTAATTTTTCTAGCATAAATGCCCAAGAGTTCAATGCAGTTGCTGGGTCACATGGTTATAGTATGTTTAGTTTAAAGAAACTGCCAAACTATTTTCCAGAGTGTCTGTACCATTTTACATTTCCAGCAGCAGTGTATGAGTGATCCAACTTCTGTACATCCTAACCAGCATTTGATGTTGCCACTATTTTTTATTTTAGCTATTCTTACAGGTTTGTAATGATATTTTGGTGTGATCTTAATTTATTTCTTTAATGGCTAATGATGTTGAACGTGTTTTCATGTGCTTATTTGCCATCTGTATATCTGTTTTGGTGAAATACCTCATCGTGTCTTTTGTCCATTTTCTGTTTGGATTATCTGTGTTTTCCTGCTCAGTTTTGTGAATTCTTATACGTTAGATACTAGTCCTTTATTGGATATAAGGTTTGCAAACACTTTTCTCCCACCTACAGCTTGTCTTTTCATCCTTTTGTAAGGGTTATTTATAGATCAAAAGTTTTTAATTTTGAATAAGCCCATTTTATCAATTTTTTTCTTTCATGAATTGTGTTTTTGCTGTCAAGTCTAAGAACTATTTGATTAGCCCTAGATCTCAAAGATTTTCTCTAGTGTTTGTATGTTTTTCTAAAGGCTTTACATTTTTACATTTTTCATTTAAGTTTGTGATCCGTTTTGAGTGAATTTTTATATAAGGCATGTGAGCCTTGGGTCAAGGTTTCATTTTATTTTTTTCCCGTAAGGATGTCCAATCTCTCCAGCCAACACTGTTTTTGTTTATTTGTTTGTTTTTTAAGACAGCAATCCTTTCATTGAATTTCATTTGCACCTTTGTCAAAATCAGTTACCCTATTTTGTGGGTCTACTTCTGGGTTTTCTGTTCTCTGCCATCCATCTATTGTTGATTTCTCCACCAACACCACACTGACTTGATTATTGAAGATATATGGTAAGCCTTATTATCAGATAGAGTGATTTTTCTCCCTACTTTATTCTTCTTTATAAAGATTGTGGTAGCTATTCAGACACCTGTGTCTTTCCATATAAATTTTAGAGTAAGCTTGTCTATGTCTACAACGATGGAATTTTGATGGTAATTGTATTAAACCTATACATCAATTTGTGGAGCATTAACTAACATCTTTAGTATGTTGAGTTTTCCAATCCATGGATGTAGTATGTCTCTCCATTTATTTATGACTTCTTTGTTTTATTTTATCAGCATTTTGCAACTTTTAGCATAAGATCCTATACATGTTTTATTAATTTTATGCTTTAGAATTTACTTTGAAGTGATTCTAAATAGTATTTTGGTTTTAATTTCACTCTCTGCAGATTCATTGTTAGAAATGTGATGGATTATTTTGAGTTGATCTTACATCCTACAACCTTGCAAAAATTAAAAACATTCAGAATTAAAGTGTTTTGTTTCAAAAAAAATGTATCGAGTATTTTCAGCAGTGATTGTCTTCTTCTTCTCATTGTATAACCCGTGATACAGAGTGAGCATCTTCTTATATTTTGACAAATTGTCATACACCTTTCTAAGATTGGATTAGCTTTCAATGTTTTATCCCTTGTGTCTTCAGTGTCATAATCTATCTTGGAGAGTGCCTTTAAAGGGAAGGTTTTGGCAAGCGTGACTTCTGGGGCATCTTCATCCTTTCCATCACAACTGCTTTTCTCCTTTATGTTGACAGCTGCTCATCTCTTAGTTCCTCTAGCTGCTTATCTAGAGTTTCTCCAATGGTGGCAGTGTCAACATACCAGTCAGATATTTCTTCCGTAATTTCATTTATATTTCATTCAAATTTTACTTCCAGTATTATCACTTTTTTTTTCTTTAGTATGTGTTCCTCTTTGTGGGCCAATTCTCTCTTTCAGTTATATTTGTAAAATGTCACCTGAGTTTATCAATGGGAGACAGGGAGGCAGCAAAAGTTCATGCTTTGCTGTCTGTGAATGAACTGAATAAGAGATACACACTGACCACCCTCTAACAGATTTAAAAAGAAATGATACGATTGGTTACTGATCATCATGCACATCTGTTTTTTACTTAGTGATTTATAGACTGAGATCTGGCAGCAAAGTTTGTACATTATACTGTTAATCTATCATGGTAACTGAAATTTGATCTATGTTGTTGAGGGACTGGTATTTTTAACTAAGCCGTGATGACTGAACCCCATGCACATTGAAAGTGTGCAAAGTGAGGAATGCCTCACTTTGTGTGTGTGTGTGTGTGTGTGTGTATGTGTGTGTGTCTGTAATACAATGTTAAGGTGTGTGATAATTGCTATGAAGTAGCATAAAGAGGAAATGGGATATTGAGTGTGAGAAAGAAGTGCTATTTTATGTAATTTTGGAAGTCTTTTTGAAGAGCTAACTTTTGAGCAAAGAGACCTGAATGAAGTAAAGAAATAAAGCATTGCTAAGATTGGGGGACAACATGTTATATGGAAGGAATAAGAAGTGCAAAACTCCAAAGGCAGGAATGAGTGTTTGGAGAACGCGGTGCTGGCCAGTGCAGCTAGAGTGGAGTGAGTGAGAGAGAGAGCAATGAGCGGATAAGCCGGAGAGGAACGCAGAGCACAGATCACATCAGGCCTTGACAGGCCATGATGAGGAGTTTGGATTTTACACTTCGTATGATGAGAAGCCACCAAAGCTTTTAAGCAGAGGAGTGAATTGTATTTGCATTTTTAGGTCATTCTGGCTGCTGAACTAAAAATTGACTATGGGGCAGCTCTAGTGGAAGCAAGGGAACCAGTTGACAGACTTTTGCAGCAGTTCACATGAGAGAAAATTATGGTTTGGATCAGAGTTTTAGCAATGCAGATGGGAGAAGAGGTCAGCTCCAGGATGTATCCTGAAGACAGAACTGAGGAGACTTGTTACTGGACTGGATGTGGGCTATGAGGAAAAGATAGGAATTGAAGATCATTCCTCAGTTTTGGGCTGGGGCAACTGAGGGTATGAGTATCATATACAAAAATGGGAAGGATGGGAAGCAACAGATGGGAATGGAGGATATGAAGTTCTCTTTTAGACGTGGGAAGTTGAAATGCCTATTGGGAAGAGATGGGGGCTGGAGATACAAATTTGGGACACATTGATACATAGATGTACAGAGCGATTGGAATAAAAAGATAGTTTCTGAGTTTTTATACATCAATTAACTCATTTAATTCTCTCAAGGATTCAATAATCTATATAAATAGGAATCACCACTACTTTCCAGAGAAGAAATGTAGACCCAGAAAAATTAAATCAGATTTTGGTGTTAGAACTATGATTCTTGACGCTTAACCTGTGTTTGTCCATTGTGTCCTGATAACACTCTGGGAAGACAAAAGGACAATATCATCGTCACTTTTTCCTGTTTTTGAAAAGAACTTCTTTTAATTTTTGTTTCTCTTCACTGAACTACATTTGCTGGGCGTATTGGGCAGTGGATAGGCCTCCACCAGCAACATCCGGGCAGGTAGGAGTGGGAGGGGCTCTGAAGGACACCTTGTTTATGTAGAGGAAGTGTGGCTGCAGGAAAGCACTTCCCCTTACACTTAAAATGCAATTGTACTGAAAGCCTGGACCTAGCCAGAATCTATTTCAAGCAGCCTTTACCAAAAGTCATCCTTTAGAATTCTTGAATATTGGATTTGAAAGTGGATTTTTCTTTGATACGGGAGTCTTTTTTATGTTTTTTTTTCATGGTAGGAGAAGGATTTTGCTTTGGAGATTGTTCTAGTTTCTTCCATGTGCCCCCAAGTCAGAATGTTCTTCTATTTTCTCCACGACTGACAATAGAGCTTCAGGAAGAAATAGAGTTGAAGGGCACCGATATTTGTTGAACAGGTACAATCAGCCACAATAAATGTAAAACAAACTGAGTCTAAGTGGAGGAGGTTGGTTTAAGCTTGTGGAATCTTTGGTCCTGCACGTTTACTCTGCTAAAGGGCAGTGGGGTTCGGAGCTGTCCCTTTTGGTTTCAGACTCACCTGGCAGTAATGAAGCATGTCAGTTCAGGATAACATTCAGAGCTGAAGACGTACCAAGCACTTGTGTTCAACACTGATGACTGAATGGCTGTCTCACAGGATCATTTTCACTGAAAACGTTTAACTTTAAACAATTGATTTTAAAAGGCAACATGGATTTAATTCTAGTTTTATTATTTTTTTCTTCCCATTGTTCCTGAAGAGCAAGTGTTTTCTTATGTTCTTTTCATCACTGGTATTAATGTTATTTGCTTACTTATTTCTTGTTGAAGTAATAGATCCTTATTACTTATGCTTATTTACTTAATCATGGATCTTGCCTTCAGCATAGCCACTTTCTCCTCACTTACCAAAACTTAATATTTGTGCCAATGATATAATAAATGTTAAAGTAAGGAAGACAGGGAGACAAAATGGAAAAAGATACAGGAGAATGCAAGGTATGGCTAATACTATGGAGGGAGAAAAACACAAATGGGTTTATAATCACCAAATAAAATGTGTACATGAGCTTAGCAAGTATCCTGAAGTCACTTGCCTCAGGCCACATTGTTAGTAAGTGGTGGAATCAAGGTTCAAGCACAGGCCCCATGGCTCTGGATCAAACATTGTAAACCACTGTATGTGCCAGACTTCTTTCTACACAGATTGTGTCGTGCCTCATCTACCACATTGGTACTTTTTCAGATGGCTGTCTGTGAAAACAAACAACTATTCTGAAATTGCTGTGCTAAGCCATTTCTGATTAAATTTAAAGAAACTTCTAATCTCTAAAGCTAATGGATACCAAATTCAATGATTAAATATGGTTTTTAAAAATTAGTTGCCAGTCTTTTAATTACATTATAGCATTAAAAAATGTGTTTATTAACTTTAAACATTATAATCAGAGTAATCTATTTACATAAGTTTAAAGCTCAAACCATAATCCATGGCTTAGAATTGAAAGCTTTCCCTATCTTAGCATACCCCACAGCTTCCCTCCTTCCTCTAGTCCTAAACTGAGGATTTTAGCTCTCTTTTATCCCTCTACACATTCTCTCAATATACTTTGGTTGAACTTTCATCAAATACATCGTAATATCTTTAGTATTATGACTATATGAATACATTTTGTGGCTGAACCATTAATTTCCTTTCATCTGTAACTTGTTTTCCTGATTTTTTTTTTTTTTTTTTTCCATTTGGTTAATTTTCTTGATTCAATGCTAGTTCTTTCCACACTCTCTAATTTTCCATATGGTCAAACTTGGCAAATCTGGTGCTCCCAATTTTTTTTTTTTTTGAGTCATTCCTCCTGACTGTTGTATACTCTGGCTTTGATCTGGACTAGTTGCTCTTTAAACTTGCTGAACCATTGTCATCCAAGGACTCCTTTTGCTGTCATCCTGAAATTCCTATTGCATTTCTCTTAGGTTGGATTCCATTCATAGAGAATCTCTCTCATGCCTTACCTGTTTGTTTTGGTACGATATATCCTCCAGTAGTTTCCTGAGAAAAAATATGTGAGACAGAATTTTCTGTTACTTTTCACACACAAGAATGTCTTTACCCTTCCATTTGATTAATTGTTCTGGGCTAAAAAACAGTCTTCTCAGAAAATTTGAAGGCATCATTCTTTTGACTTCTAGGTTATAATATTTCTTTGAGAAGCTTACATCACTTTGCTTTTTAATTCTTAGTAATTGACCTGATTTTGCTCTTGGGTTTAGGACCTTTACTTTTTTCCTGATTCTGAAATTTCATGATAATGAGCATTGCTGTGAGTTGTTGTTGTTTTTTGTTTTTTTTAACAGTTATCCCGGACACTTGTTGGGCAATTTTATATGATGCATGTTCTTAATTTTTAGAAAAGCTTTGATTTTTCCTTTTTTCTTTTTTCTTTTTTTTTTTTTTTGAGCTTAGAAAAGGGTTATGCCTCTTTATTTTATTTTTTAATAATTTTTATTTTTTTAAGTTTTTCAAGTAACAGTTGACACACACTATATTAGTTTTAGGTGTACAGCATAATGATTATATAACGAGGTGATCACCCAGATAAATCTAGTACCCATCTGTTACCATACATTGTTATTACAATATTATTGACTATATTCCTTATGCTGTACTTTACATCCCCATGACTGTTTTGTAACTACTAATCTGTACTTCTAAGCCCTTTCCCCCTTTCAATCATCCCTCCAACTTCCCTCCCACCTGCAATCATCAAAATGTTCTCTGTATCTATGAATCTGTTTCTGTTTTGTTTGTTCATTTACTTTGGTTCTTCACATTCAATATATAACTGAATTCATATGGCATTTGTCTTTCTCTGTCTGACTCACTCTACTCAGCACAATACCCTCTAAGTCCTTCCATGTTGTTGCAGATGACAAGATTTCATTCTTTTTCATGGTTGAATAATTTTTCATTGTATCTCTGTACCACCTCTCTTTATCCATTCATCTATTGATGAACACTTAGGTTGCTTCCATATCTTGGCTGTTGTAAATAATGCTACAATGAACATATGGATGCATGTGTCTTTTTGAATTGAGGTTTTGGGTTTCTTCAGATAAATATCCAGAAGTAGGATTACAGGGTCCTTCTTTGTGTCTTGTTGTAGCCTTTTTAAAAAAATCTATTTTGTCTGGTATAAGTATTGCTACTCCAGATTTTGGTTTTTTTTTACATTTCAACTTTCATGAAATATCTTTTTCCATTCCTTTACTTGCAGTCTGTGTGTGTCTTTTGATCTGAAATGTCTCTGGTAGACAGCATCTGTAAGAGTTTTCTTACCCATTCAGCCACTCTATGCCTTTTGTTTGGAGCATTTAATCCACTGAAAGTAATTGTTGATAGATACGTAGTTACTGCTATTTTATTTTTTATCTTTTTTTCTTCTTAAAGAAGTCCCTGTAAAATTCCATGTAATACTGGTTTAGTGGTGATGAACGCCTTTAGCTTTTTCTTGTCTGGGAAGCTCTTTATCTGTCCTTCAATTCTAAATGATAGCTTGGCTGGCAGAGTAATATTGGTTGTAGTCCTTGTTTTTCATCACTTTCAATATTTCGTGCCACTCCTTTCTGACCTGCAGAGTTTCTTTTGAGAAATCATCTGACAGTCTTATGGAAGCTCCATTGTAAGTAACTAACTCTTTGTAAGTAAGTCTCTCTTTGTCTTTAAGCTTTGGCATTTTCATTACGATGTGTCTTGTTTTGGGCCTTTGTGTTCATCTTGTTTGGGACTCTATGCTACCTGGGCTAGTATGTCTATTTCCTTCACCAGTTAAGGGGAGTTTTCCATCATTGTTTCTTTAAATAGGTTTTCAATTTCTTGTGCTCTCTTATCACCTTCTGGTACCCCTATGATGACAATGATGGTACTTTTGATGTTGTCCCAGAGGCCCCTTAAAGTATGCTTATTTTTTTTTAATTCTTTTTCCTTTTTGCTGTTCCAATTGGGTGTTTTCTGCTACCTTATCTTCTAAATCGCTGATTTGATCCTGTGCTTCATTTATTCTACTGTTGATTTCCTCCAATGTATTCTTCATTTCAGTTATTGTAGTCTTCATTGCTGACTGGTTCTTTTTTATGTTTTCTATTTCCATTTTTATGTTTGCTATCTCTTTGTTGAAGTTCTCACTGAGCTCACTGAGCATCCTTATAACCAGTGTTTGGAACTATGCATATGGTAGATTGCTTGTCTCCATTTGGTTTAGTTGTTTTTCTGTAACTTTGCTCTGTTCTTTTATTTGGGACATGTTTCTTTGTCTTCCCATTTTGGCTGCCTCTCTGTGTTTGTTTCTATGTATTAGGTAGAGCTGCTATGTCTTCTGGTCTTAGCAGAGTGGCCTTATGTAGTAGGTGTCCTGTTGGGCCCAGTGGAGCAGTCTCCCAGGTCACCTGAGCCAGGTGCTGTGAATGTGTCCCTTTTATGAGTTGTGTATACCCTCCTGTTGTAGTTGAGCCTTGGTTGCTCTTTGCACATCATAGATAGATAGATAGACAGACAGATAGATGCCAGTACCATACTGCTTTGATTATTATAGCTTTGTAGTATAGTTTGATATCAGGGAACCTGACACATACCACTTTGTTCTTTCTCAAGATTTCTTTGGCTATTTTGGGTCTTTTGTGGTTCCATATACATTTTGGGATTAGTTGTTCTAATTCTGAGAAGAATGCCATTAGTATTTTCATAGAGATTGCATTGACTATGTTGCTTTTGGTAGTAAGGACATTTGATAGTAGTATGTTAATCTTAATGACTAAATATTAATCTATTGCTTCCAATTGCCTGGATACCCATTGTAATGTAATTTGTTTTTGAATTTTGATACAGGAATCAAGTAACAACTCTACCCAGTTATTCTCTTGCTTTTCAGCGAATTGCCAAGTTCTAATTGATTGAAATCACGTATGGCCTCATTGGCCCCAACATCATTCAGTCAACAATGCGTATTTTCTGTGTACAGGTTTTAATAACTACTTTAAAAAAGTAATTTTGTCAGTTTTTGTTTTCCATGGTACATAATAACTTTTATTTTTTTTCTAAATAATTTCAAATAAGTAAGTGACAATGTTCAGTTCAACAAATTACATAAACAAAATACCCCCCACACAATTTATTTTCCTAAAAGGAGGCTGAAGACTTTTTAAAAATTATATAGTATTACAATTTGTGCAAATTACTGTGTGTGAATGAAGTGGAAACACATTCCTGTTTAATGAATATATACAGTCAGCCCTCCACAGCTGTGGGTTCTGCATCTGAGGATTTAACCAGCTACAGATAAAAAATATATCATCCCTCCCCCCAAAAATTCCAGGGAGTTCCAAAAAGCAAACTTGAATTTGCTATGTGCATTGCACTACACCAAATGCATGCAAATGAAGTGATGTGTAGGCACACCCTACTGTAGCCTATATGCAAATATGGGTTACATTCAAATACTGTGCCATTTTATAAAAGGGACTTGAGCATCACAGATTTTAGTATTCTTGGTGGTCCTAGAACCAATCCCAGAAGGATATCAAGGGCCGACTATATATTTTTTTATTGTTAATGTTGGGGAGGGGGAGAATTTCCCCCTTCTACCCTTCTTTAGTTCTTATGGCTAGACTAATACTGAAATAATAAAATTATCACAATGGTAGATTAACAGGAGAAAAAAAACAATTTAATATGTATGCATCACAATGTGATGCTCAGATTATAAAACGGGCTCAAGAAAATGACCAAACCAGGCAACTTTTTATACCTTTTAGACAAGCAATAAATTTGTGAGAAATTGACAAGGCAAAGAAAGTTAGTGCTCAGTAGATAGGCATCTAAGCAAGGTTTGGGCTGGGTCAGCAAATTAGTAAATGAGTTACAAGGTTTGTCTATATAGGCTTTTCCAAGTCTAGATTTTTTTTTTTTTCAACTCTTGTGATAAGGTTGTCTCTCAGTCCTTAGGAGTAGTGAGGGCACCTATCATATGAGAGATTTATCTTTTGCTTTTAGAGGAAGAAAGGGGTCAGGTTTATTCTTGCAGGGGCAGTTTCTTAAGTAGCTTGAATTCAAAATGATCAGTATGCTATTGTGGGATATCATGGGGTGGTCTGTCCTGGGCCCTGACATTAGATTCTGAGGGTATTTATCGTGGTCTCTCAGAGCCATTTGAACCTATGATTTGTCCTGTGGTAATACTGCCCCCACCCATAAGCAATGGGATCGTTGGCCTTACAGCAAGGTAATGGTAATCAGCAGTATAGAAATCCCATACTTCTCATTCACTTCCTTATTCATTCTGCAAATATGTGTTGTAAGTCTATGATACACCAGGCCCCACTAACAAAAGGACAAATTTACATCTTGGTAAATCTCTGTGGTGCCTTGTATAGTGCCAGATATCATACAGGCAACCAAAGAAATGTTTGATGATGAAGAATGTGGTAATGCTTTCTAGCACTCTGATGGTTGAGTAGAGAGAATCATAGATGAAGCTGTGGATACAGGAAGGAGTTTTAAAAGTAACATGAATTGCAAGCTGCGTTTTACAAGAGAGGTAAGAATGTAGCTAAGGGACAGTGGAATGTTGCAAGAATCTAGCTCTTAAATGTTTTCATGAAAAACACACCTACATTTTGATTGCATTGCTATTGGGGAGGAATTTTCTTTTTTCTTTCTTTTTTTTTTTTAGAGAACTTTTGAAATGGTTATTTCAAGTTCAAGTTGAATGAGTTCTGTGTTTGGAAGGGGAGGGATGTTGTGATGTCTTCGAAGAGCTAAATGCTTATAGAGCAGATTCACATGTTTGCAGATTTAAATCTTTTAGGAAAGAAAAAAATGAGAGAGTAATTCCTTTGAGTGGCACAGAGAAAAGTAAACACACTGATTCTATTCTCTCCTTGGAGGAAAAACTGTGGAAAGCCAGATTTCAAGCATTCTGAGTAATTTTCACTTCCATATAGGGCTGGAACTTGTTGTGAGTGGTAGAGAGAGCAACAGGTAACTTTCTGTCATTTCAAATATGTCAGGAGAAGGCTTTCAGAAAGATTTAATTGGGGAATGCAGCTTACCAATAGTGGCCACAGATTTAATACCAGTGCCCACAGGGAGGGAAGCTAGCAAGTGAAATGGTAACAATGGAGTTATGGAAACTTCGACCAGGGGCCCAGTTCCAAGGAAAGGGGTGTTACTAGGGTTAGTAAAAGTCCTAAAAGTGAGGCAGATCTAACAGCAGGTCAAATGCAAAATTCTCATTGGGAAGGTCAGAGGCAGTGGGTAGAGATCCAAGATGGATGAAGATGCAGGAAGCAGCCAGACAGAATTAGAAAGCACAAAACTATGACTTTGTTTCAGTTTAGACCAGGCATGAGCAAACAAGTAAGGAACTGAGTCCCTCTCAGAATTAGAAACATGGGAGACCTACAGGTCAGGACTCATAGGCTATGGTGGAGCCTTCAGGGCTGACAGTTAAGGGTTATCTGCCAGAATAACAGAATTTGGCTGCTGGTGGTCTTTGCAGCAGACAGATCCTCCGAGGAGTCCTCAGTTGTAGCCTGTGACTTGATTTTCTGAGTGTGAATGGCATTTGAATTTGTCAAAGCAATTCACATTGTTTTGTAGATTCTCATGGTAGATCTTTGACATAGATTCTTATAGATACATAATCATAATTTCTCAGTTATCAGGAAAAACAATTCCACTCAAAACCACCAACTAGGTCAACTTTGTTTCTACTATTTACTAAATAGAACAGATTGTGTACCAGTAAATGCGAAGAGGGAGGTCCTAAATTGTTCAGTGTTTTTATTTCTCCAAAGTACAAAGTGAAATGGTATAAGGCAATTATTGTGTTTATTTCCTTTGGTTCCAAGCTGAAGCACAGATGACTAACTTTTTACCAAATGTCATCTCTTTTTTTCATTATATACAGTTGTCTCTGGGAAATCTCTAGTGTGCATGGAATTAAATTTTTCAGCCTCTGTTTAATCTACGTGGGGCCATATGACTACTTCTCATCAATGACTTGTGAGTGGAAACTATGTCCCTTCTAGGCCAAGGCAGTTAAGAAGTGGGTGTTCCTATCCATCCTTCTTTCTCCTGTTAGCTGGGTGCAGGGGACTCCCTCTAACTTCCCTGGGATGGCAGAGCCACAAAATGGAAGAGCTTGGGTCCTTAAATGAGCACCTAGAGAAAAGCCATCTGCTAACTGAGGTCATTCACATTAGAGAGTGAGAAACGGATTTCTTTTGAGTTAGGCCACTAGAGGTTTCTGTTCAGCAGCTATCATTACCCTGATTAATTCCTATTACAGATAGGATTTAGTTATTAAAGGGTTTAGTAAATAAAAATACAGCTAAATTTGAATTTTCAATAAATAGCAAATAAATTTTTAATATATTAATCATTTAGTATAAGAAATATTTTAGTATGAATATGTTCCAAATATTGCATGCATAATTATACTAAAAACTTATTCATCATTCATCTGAAATCTAAATTTAACTGAGCATCCTGTATTTTGAACAATAACCCTAAAATTAGGAGTAAGCATATTAAAGAGTTGGTGACATAATTGTATTTAAATAATTAATTTGTCACATGAGGTATTTTATTTTAGAAAAGACTTGTTTCTGAGCAAATGTCTTCTTCAATCCTGCCCTCTATGGTGAATTGCAGACTTTAAAACCCCAAGACATTTACTGTTGCAGACAATCTAAGGTGAGAATTTGCTAGCGGGTTGCATGTAAACCTGTCCTGAAAATGGATAAGGAAGGAAGTGATTAAAAAAAAAAAAGAAGAAAAGAAAAAGAAACTAAAAATAAGTTAAGTGTTTTACACAAATGGATAATTTCTTAATGGAGACATAATTCTACCACTTTAATTTGACACTCATTTAATGGCGATAAAGAAAGAACAGCTCAATGTATTTTCAAAGAAAATTATGCAGAGCCAAGGAACACCACCACTATCTACCAGGGTTGGTTCCTTTTCTGCCTGGCTTTGAAGTCATGGAAAATAGAATATATGAACTCAGAGGCAGAAGTAATAAATCACAGATACAAAGAATTACCGATTAGAGAAAATAGAAGGTGACTGATATCACCAAAACCCTTTAGCATAACCTAGAGCTATAAGAGAAATACTTTTCTAAAATAAAAGCATGAGATCATTAATGTGACAGATTCAAATGAAAAGGAAATCAGTGATTCTCTATCATTTAATTGAATTCTCCCTTTTTACAGAGAGAACTGAGGCCCAGAAAAGTATGGTTGTGCCCTAAGACCACAGATAATTCGTGCTGCCAGTCCCACTCGTATGCTTTTTCCTATGTCCATCTGTTTTTCCTGCAGAGAAATTCCTATAATGGATGCAAACTGAGAAAAGAGACCAAATTCTGTTTCCTTATTAAGACAGCAATGTTTATATTTAATTGCCCTGAAGAACAAAAGTAGAACTTCCCAGTGATATAAAATCTCTCTCTAATAAGAGCAGCAAATCATAAAAGTTTCAGTACATTTACATGGTTTATACACAACTGAATATACACCACTGCTCAACATCTGTTAAACAGTACTATTCTCTATATAATGACAGTGTCTTCACAGGTCAGTAAGTTTTTTTTCCCTTTCATCTGAAACAGTGAAGGCATTTTCTCAGCCAGAATGAACCAAAAGAACATTTAGAATACTTTCATTTTATAAAGGGTGGATTTTTAATGTTAAGCTAATGCCAACCAAGAAACATCAATATGTGGCATATATGTGGGACTACAGCACACTTAAACATTATCTAACCTGAAAGGTCATACATAGTATGTGTATCACCTGGGCAATTGAGACCATGTTCATTCAGTTGTTATTAAATGGTGTGACAAGTTGGGCTTTTCTGACTTTTGGCTTCACTATACTAACTATTTAAATCCTTAAAAATGAATACACAATTAAGATATGTGGGGTGAAATACTAATTAGAAGAATGCACTTGCGATAGATTCATATACTTAAAAAACAAATTCCGAAGTATAGTTTTTTAAAACTCTAAGATATATTTTAATAGTAAAATTGACATTCCAAATGTCTGGATCCCAAGGACCTGTTCAAAGAGTAAGAATATTTTTAACATGACTTTCCAATTCAGGCCATTTTTTAGATGTGACTTAGTCTTTAGTCCTAATTCCTTCCAATATTGTACTTATGCTGTGTAGAGCCAGAAAATAGGGCCAAATGATACTGTCAGCTTTATATGTAAATCTTCAGGGAAAAGCACAAAGTTAAGTAATGTTCATACTTGACACGTTAATGGTGATAGTGACATGGAATGTCATTATTACAGAACGATGGGGGCTATCACTGAAGCTGGGAGAAATGAAAGTAATCCAAAATTTTCCATGCCACCAAAATGATGTTTGTGCAGCTTTCACAGTTTCACATTGGATCATGGTATTCCATTAATATTTGGGCTGAAACGTCTCACAGCATTGTAATGAATCTTTTTTGGAATAATCCTTTAAAAATAGATGAATAAAATCTTGCTGACATGATACAGTTTGTAGATTTTGCCACATGTGTCATAACCTATTTCCCTCTTAGCCCATCAATAATCGAAAAGAAGAAGTCATATTGCTTAGTTTTCATTTCACTGCCATTTCCCCTCTGTGGCATTCCTTTCCTATCATTTTAGGCCAACAAAGAAGTGTTGAAAATTCTGTCAAGTCATTGTTACATTTCTTTTTCAAAAATATAATTTTAATTATCTTCTCATAAATGAAGAGGCAGCCTTTCAAAGAAATGGAATTCTGTTTATAATAGGATATAGATAAGTAGATATAAATCTGTACGTAATTCTTTACAACCTATTTTATCACCTGAACACACCATAACTACTCCCCCCAAATCTATTTTGTATGGCCTTCCTTTATCCCCCTAACACCACTATTTTAGTTCCAAACCTCATTATTTCTTACCCAGGATAATGTATTTCCCTGCTTCCATCTGGTTCTCCCTTACTATTTGCAATTTGTCTAATTATGTCACTTTATTGATTACAAAACTTAGGTAGCTCCCTGTGGCCCACAGATAGAATCAAAATTTCTAGCAGTGCGTACAAGGTCCTTCAGGGTTTGGCTTCTTCTGCATACCTTCCAACTTATTCTCCTGAGCTTTCCCCATGCATGCCTTCCATTCGTACCTAGCTGTTCACAATTCCACAAACATACCATGCTGTTCTCATGCCTTCATTTATTTCCACACTTATTATTATTTGTCTTGTTGATGATAGCCACTCTAATAGGTGTGAGTTGGTGTCTCATTGTGGTTTTGATTTGAATTCTCCTAATAACTAATGAAGTTGAACATTTTTTCATTTACCTGTTGGCCATTTGTATGTCTTATTGAGAGAAGTGTCTGTTCAGGTCCTCTGCCCATTTTTTAATTGAATTGTTTAGTTTTTTGTTGTTGAGTTGTACTAGTTCTTTATATACTTTGGATATTAGCCCTTTATTGGAGGTGTTGTTTGCAAATATCTTCTCCCATTCAATTGGTTGTCTCTTTGTTGTTGATAGTTTCTTTTGCTATGCTGAAGCTTTTTAGTTTGATATAGTTTCATTCATTTATGTTTGCCTTTACTTCCCTTGTGTTTGAGGTCAAATTCATAAAATCCTCTCTGAACCCAAGGTCCATAAGTTTAGTACTATGCTATTTCCAGTTTATTGTTTCAGGTCTTATATTTAGGTCTTTGATACATTTTGAATTAATTTTGGTATATGGTGTCTACCAAAAAAATCTGAAAACAGACCACCTGTAAGACATTTATCCATAAAGATATATTTACCCCTATGTTCAATGCAGCATTGTTCACCGTGGCCAAGACATGGAAACAACCAAAATGTCCTTCGATAGACGATTGGGTAAAGAAGATGTGGTGGTATACATATACAATGGAGTATTACTTGGCCATAAGAAAAGATGAAATACTGCCATTTGAGACAACATGAATGGAGCTTCAGATTCTCATGTTAAGGGAATAAATCAGACAGAAAAAGTCGAGAACCATATGACTTCACTCATATGTGGGATATAAAACTGAAAACAATAAACCAATAAGACAAAGAAACAAAACAATAAAACAAAGAAACAAAAACTCATAGACACAGACAACATTTCAGTGGTTACCAGATGGTAAGGGGGTGGGGGGTGGTAGAAGAGGGAAAAGAGGGTCAAATATATGGTGATAGAAGGAGAACTGACTGGATGGTGAACATTCAATGCAATATATAGATGATGTATTAT
Organism: Rhinolophus sinicus; assembly: GCF_057876585.1. Classification (NCBI taxonomy): domain Eukaryota; kingdom Metazoa; phylum Chordata; class Mammalia; order Chiroptera; family Rhinolophidae; genus Rhinolophus; species Rhinolophus sinicus. Next base: position 63,253,364 of record NC_142503.1, on the reverse strand, counting down.
AGAATTGTATACTTGAAACCTATATAATTTTACTAGCCAGTGTCACCCCAATAAATTTAATAAAAATTAAAAAAAAAACTCAAAGAAAAATAAATTATATACCTTTTGGAAAATACAGGTAATATAGTTGCTATTCCTTGGTGGTATTTATTTTTTTTCTGGATTCTTAACAATAATGTCTTTAATAATTTCAAAAGCTGTCATGGCCTTTTTTATTTCCATTTTCCGTTTGTTTTCCATCTCCACCAGGTTCTAGAATTAATTTGTACACAGAAGGTTGTAAAATTTCTGTAGAGTTATATTGCACAAAGGTCTACAGAGAAGTGAAATCAATCAAAAAATGTTTTGTGACTAAAATCTCAAAATGAGATTTGCAACAAATAAAAGATATGTAATGACCAAAAAATATTAATGGAACATGTTTACCATTTAGGAATGCTAACAAAAAAGCAAGATGTTGTCACAATTCATATTGAATGTGTCTGTGTTTGTGGAATCAACACATAATATATAAAATTTTGGATATGTGCACTTAATGTCAGTTCCATATATTTACTTAACCAATGACTGACTTTAATTAGGGTCATGTCTAATTCCTTCTAGGTGTTGTAGTTGTGGGCTTAGACTAAATACTGATTTTTGATGAACAAGATAGGGGTTGGCAAATGTTTTCTGTAAGGGGGGGGTCAGATATTATAGTAAATATCTTAGGCTTTGTAGGCCCTGCAGTCTGTGTCATGACTACTCAATGTTGTCCTTGTAGCCATAAATAATACATTAAGGAAGGGGTGTGGCAGTGTTTCAGTAAAATTTTATTCACAAAAAACACGCAACTGGCTGAATCAGACATGAGCTGTAGTTTACTGATCCCTGCTCTATATAATCATATTTTTTATTCCAAAAATAAGATGCTAGAAGAGGCCACGATTACCTGTGGCTTTGTTTGTGCATTATCTACTTATCTATAACTGGAAATCTTAAACTTTTTCCCCTGGTATTTGAAAGGATATATTTAGTGACAGTTAACTGAACAACTAAGTATATTTTTAAAAATTACCAGGAAAAATCCCTTGATCAATTCAAAAATTGAAATTTCAAAATTTCAGATCAATTTTTTTTCAGATCAATTTTTTGATCTGAAAAATAGATTAAATGCAAATATTTTGCCTCCTCTAACCCCATAACACTGACCATGGGCAAGTCACTAAAGTTTTCCATTCCACAGTTTTCTATGTGGGCAGTTGAATTTCTTTGATAGAATAATACAAACTGGAAAATTAACTTTCAATATCATATCTCTATCTGGAGTCAGTGCAAGTACATCCATGAAATCAACTCATAGTGCCTCTGTAGGGCAGCCTAGGGTACTGTGCCTTTATCCTGTCACTTAGCCCTCCAGGGCCTTTATGACAACTTCCCCTTCCATCAAAAGACAGAAGCTAGCGGGTTGGTTAATGTACTGGAATACCTAATACCTGCTGCACAGTGCATTTGCATTTCTATAGGCTTCCTTAAGACGATGTTAACCTGAGCAAGTCAAACTGATTTATTTATATTTGTATTTATTCTTGCCTATGTAGAATTTTCAAATAATGTACTTGAAAAAAGTATTTGGGGCACAAAGTAAATCTTAATGCTAGCAAAACTGGGTATCTTATTAAGGCGATGTGAGAGCTTTGGGGTTAAACTTTTAGTTACTCCTCAAATCATACTTCTCAGCGAGCTTAGCTGCTCAGGGAACCCATAATGTGTGAAAAAATTTGAATTAATAAAGGACCAGCTATGAATGCAAGAGAAAATATGAATTAATAAAGTTTCACCAGTATGTCAGATATGGGGAACATTTTGTTTTATTGTCAGATCAGTGTGCTGAAACATTTAGTTTTAAAATTGGTTTGTGGTTAGTTGACCAGTGACATGGGTAGAAAAACTGCTATATTTTTGTACAACCATGTTAGTTATTATAGAAAGATGGAAAAAATGTGTACAATAAATGTACAGATTTTGACAGAAATTGGATTTCTCAAGTTGGAATTTCATTAGGGATATGTTCTTTGTGCGTCATTTATTTTACTTCTGTTTGTTCTTGATCTTCAGAGCCATTATCAAGGTTGCTGTGAAAAAGCAGATGAGAGTTTTAAAAAGAATACTGTAGAACATAACATGCTAGGGAAGCAGTGTTTGTGAACAAAACTGGTTTTGAGTTAAGATAGGTAGAGAATCATGATCATTGCTTAAACTGAAACTTATCTACAGTAGTGCATAAGGCATACGTAGTATAATTAAAACCCACAAAAGAGGTTTCCAAAGTGGTTTGGGCATTTGATTCAGAATATCTCTAAATTCACTTGGCAGTTCAGATCATGCACTTATGAGGTGTTTTTTGGCCCTGAAATGTATCACAGATAGTCAAGTGTTGGTCATTCATTTTCTCTTGTATGTAATGAATTATCGTCAACTTAGCTACTTAAAACCACACAAACTTATTATCTCAGTTTCCGTGGGTCGGGAGTCAGGCCACCTCTTCTCAGGGTCCTTTGTTCAGAATCTCACCAGGCTGTATCAAGGTGTCGGACATACTGTGGTTCTCATCTGGAGCTGGGGGTACTGTCAGTTTTCAAAAACCAACTTACTATTTCCACCCTAGGTTTCTCTTTTTGATTAACCAATAGAAAGCAAAACAGTCATACACATACTGATTTCAAATGTTTAATTTACATTTGAGGATGTTTTACATGCAGAGAGGTTAGATGAGTAAGAGTCCAACAATCTTGCAAAAACCCTTTCTTAAAAGGTAGGAATGTGTTAAGACAAATTTTCTACAAATTACATACTCACTGTTTCTGGCTTTTTCCTGCTTATAATATGTACCTGCACAGTAACCCTTTAATTTCAGCTCAACATTCCTCGCCTGTGTCTTTATATTCTAATCATGTAATCACTTGTGATTTTCCTAATCATTCTTCTATATACACTGCATAGTATGGTAGAATTCTAAATAGCTAATATTTTTCTTTAAAGCAAAGACTTAAAAGGTAAATTTGATTTCATTAATAATCACTGGTATGTTTATATTCCTAATACTATCTATTTTGTTTCTGTTCATATTCATTGGGTATAACTATAAAATTATGCAAGCTTATACTTTCTATTTACAAAATATAGCTAGCTACACAGCCTAGTAGCTAACTTATGATGACCCACCCTCTTTTTCTCTGTAAGCCATACAGCTTATCATATTTGTACTTTAACCAACTTTTGTCAATTGAAAAAGAAAACTAATCTAGTAGAAATGTGGTCGAAGGTTGAGAATGGTTCCCTGGCCTCAGGTTTCTGTTGGCATAAAAACTTCATTTTGCTGCATGAGCGTGTTACACTTTTTATTGTACTAACCTAAAACCTGTGAGCTTCTATTATGAAAGGTACATCATACTGTTAATTTTTCCAATATTCTAGGTGCTCTAATTTTCATTAGCTCTAATTTTCATTAGTTCTAATTCTTTCATTTCATAGACAGAAGCTTGCATTATAGTTGTTAGTAAGGAATGACTAAGTGTTGGGCATGTACCTAGATCACCTTTGAGAGGTTACACCATGTGTCAAATATCTGTTGGTAGCTGAGTAACACAGTGAGAGAGGCAGAGCACAAATACGTCAGTACAGCCCAAACAACAATGTCACAAACATACGCACCGCAAAGGTTTCTGTTGAAAATATCGTTACCTGTCAGATTCTAAGTGGATAAAATGGCAAAGGTCTCTTATCAATAAAGAATATTGCTTTCATCATTAAAAATTAATTAGCATTTCAGGGGTGATTTTCAGAGAAGTGAGATAAAAATATAATTTCTTAGTTTTTTAGAAGTGCAATAAAAATCTTTGATTTAGAAAAATGAACCCTGATAATTCAAAGACTTCTAATTACACATTGTCTTTTCCGAGAGAGAGAAAACAAATCCTTAAACACAATGACTGCTCCTAATGAGGCTTCAGAATCCTGCAGACCTTCCTAGCAACTGAGAACCCATTTCCTCTTCACGGGAAAGCATTTTGGCTCAGTACCTCTTGGTCACTCCTCAGAGAGAGAACCAGAAAGCAGACGTAGGGACATATTTTTCATTACTTTCAAACCTTATCTATTGCTATTACACTGAGCTTTTGAAACTTCTATGCAAACATTCATGTTTGCGAAGTGTTTTCTCTCATTTCATTCTCTACCTTTGTCACCACTCGATGTCAGTGCCTGCTGTCCTGGGCGCAGATTACTGTGTGTTTGACTTGCTGAGCTGGTTAGTTGAACTGGCAGGATTTGGCTTAGGTTAATTGATCTTCTTGTAGGCATACAATGATTCCTGTAGTTGCATATTGTTGGTTAAGGAATGTGGCTGTTTTCTTTTGTTTCCTCTCAATAGAGATGTGGACTTACAAGACCACATACCCATATCCATAAGGACATGTGCCTATCTTCCCTTTATGAGATGAGTGGTCGGGAATAGGGAAGAGTATATTCTGTCTGGAAAGGAAAAGCTATTTGGGACCAAGTTCATGTCTTTGATATCCTTAGCAAGTGTCATAGGCAGCTGAACAACCAGCCACAAAGCTGTTGACGTTTGTTCCTATATCTGATTAGTTAACGTGAGATTTTTTCCCCCCTTTGGCATACTCCACAAAAACACAGGAATATAAATAAAGAATGAAGCCAAAAGGTATCTCTCCCCTGCTACCCTGCCCTGCAGGAGTATTTGCCAAAAGAACAAAACAAAGGAGTTGAATTTAACTATAACCCTCATCAACGAAGTTAAGTATAGCTAGATTCACTTTCTGGGTCCAAATTAAACACTTATAGAGTCAGTATTTCCCCCACATCTGGTAACATTCCCTAGTTTCTAAATGGAGAACTGTCCTAGATTTTATCCATGCATCCTGTGATGAACCTCCCACAAAACCATAGCTTGAGACTTAAGGCCCAGGTATAAGACAGATCTGGTGCCCTATATATCGAATGCCGTTCTCTGGCTTTTGGTTTTCAGTCTGCTGTCCTGAGGCTTCCTGCCCAAGCTCATTTCCATCGCATGCCTCATTTGAAGATGCAAAAAATAGTGGAATAGAATTTGGAATGATCCTGGCATTTGGATCAGATTTAAATTAGGAAGAAATCCAGCTCATCTCTCATTTCTGAATTCCCACTGAATTTTACTAGGGTGGTGGAGGACAAGTGACATTATTTTTAGGCTTTAGTTCGGTTTTTCTGTAGTTTACTGTTTTGACTATTTTATTAGTAACTGATGTTAGATTTTAAAATCTGTTCATTGAATTCATAATCCAAAGCTTTTTTTTTAAAAAAAATATTGTTTAACTAGTTTAAAGGAAAAATAAATGGCAATGTATTATCTTTGGCTATAATCTAGAATATTCATCAGTAAAGACTTAAACAAGTGTTGGCATTTGAAGTGCTGGTTGTCTGTGGAGGGAGCCATAGGAATGCTGCGCAAGCGTGTGTGTGTGTGTGTGTGTGTGTGTGTGTGTGTGTGTGTGTGTGTGTAAGAGGGGGGGTGGGGTAGGTAGGGCGGGGAGAGAGAGAGACAGCTATCAGGGGCTGTTCTGGGAGTGCTGGCCTCTGGTTGAAGGCTTTGAGTCAAAGGATGGAACAGAGAGGAAAATGCCAGGTAAGAGACCACTGCTTATCTGTGCAGAGAAACATTTTGCCTGAAAGTTAAAGCAAGTGGCAAATGGTAAGATATCCTAATCCCAATAGTCAAGTCGAAGAAGGTGGGTAAGTGGGGAAATACGTTGAAATGGAGATACAGCACTGCAGAGAGTCCAAGATGGTGTCAGGAGTGGGCTGTATAGAATGATTAGTCCGTCTCTTTGGTGGACTATAAAATAATGGCCCTTTCAGAAGCTATCCTAAGATAAGCTTAAAGCAACAATATTATATTTAAAAATATATATTCCCATGGCATCATTTTTAGAACAGAGATTCAGTTGAATTTGAGTGCTCTTCGTACTTTCTTAGAAAAAAATGTTAAATAATTCTAATACTTTTATAGTATTAGAAAATGATATTATAACCATATTTGCTACTAGAAAAATATTCAGTTCATTCATGTTGGATTTTGTTGTTTTCATTAAGTTTAAATCTTTGTTTTAATCAAAAAATAATTGGACAAAACTGTTAATGAGGAAACCTCTCAGCTGAAGTCAGCATTTTTACCCCTAGGCCTTACATACAATTAATTGATTCTTACTTAGGATACCACAGTATAAAATTCAGTTATCTCTTTTTCCAAAGCCGATCTGAACCAGCAGTTTATAAGAAGGGTTGTTCTGCTAGAGGCTGACTCCATGAGAGCAGAAGTTGTAGTCTAATGTAGAGAAAAGAGAAAGTAATTAGAAAGCAGAGATAGTGTTACATTAGCTAATAAATTAAATATGCTTGTAACATTCCAGCCATCAACGAAAGTTTGAATTATCATTATGTTAGATACTTAAAACAAATATGGAGAAGGGTACCACATTTTAGAAAGCTTCCATCAAAAATGGTTAAAATAGAAAGACTCCTTTTGTTACCCAAGGCATTGAGGTTCTGTTTCCTAGAACTTTTATTTGTGTAGAAGAGTTCATTTTATAACTTTATAGAAAATGTGTTGTTTGTAGAGAGTTGAGCCAATTTGGTGGCTGTAAAATAGGGAAATGTTTTTGTTAAAACCTATGAGCTTGTTGGTGAGGATGAATAATTCAATAAAGAGCCACTGACCTACATCCCGTTCCTTGGGCCCTTTCGTCAGAGATGAGACGGTGTCCCGGTAAGTGGGTATCCTGTGATATGTGGCAATCATGCTTGCCAGGGTAAAGAGGATGCTTCTCAGTAACCCATCGTTTTGTAATTTCCTACTAAAACTTTATTTTTTCTTGTCATTAGGACATATGCATTCCTTTGTGTGCCCAGTGATATTTGTAGTTTCTATTTCTCTTCCACATCTATCATTACATTAAAGCAGTAGCTTCTGCACGGATTTGGGTCATTCCATGATTTTAAGCTGTGTAGTTATTATTTCTTACCATACCATTCCTCTTCTTGCTCTTTTAAATATTGTTTTATGTTAGTGGATAATCTAGGTTTTATGTTATGCACATTGGGCCCAAGGTGAAAAGTCAGAGCAATCACTGGCCAGGGCCCAATGAGCTTTTCTTATGCCACCTATTGGCTCTGTGCAAATAGACTCTGAATTTTGATGCAGAAACAGGCTTTTGTTAAGTTTTTTCATTAAACAGAAGTTAAATTTACAAGTTTTGATGACTGTGTTTTAGCCCACAGTCCCTGCTTATATTTATTTTCTTTCTTTACCCATGGTGACTAATGGGAAAAAACAGTGCTATTTTTTGGTTTTCTGGGAACTGAAGGCTTTGATCCCATATGCCTGTGAGGAAATATGACATAGGGCTTAAATTGGGTGAAATTTCCCAGCATGCCGAGTGGTTGTTCCTTATGTAGAAATCCCATGTTTGATTCCTAATTATAAGCACAAGTTCTGTTTGTAAAAAGTTATTATATTTCCTGTTAGCTTTATTTTGTTGGCAGGCAGTTCAAATTGGTACTAACAATAGAGACACATAATAAGCCAGGATTCTTATTAACTGGAGAGTTGGCAACTATGAGAATCACATGGTGTCTTTCTGGAGACAATGACCAAGCTAAAGTCTGTGTTTTAAAATTCCTCATAACTGAAGTCAACTCTGTGCAGCCTTATGAGACCTGCCTTAGAGGAGTTAGACAATTATCTAATTAAAGAAAAATTATGGGGGAAATGCTAATGGAAAATCAGCCTGACTCAATGATGCAAAAAGAAAATTTGAGTATATTTGAAAAGGAATGAAGTTTTAGTTCCTTTAATTCATAGTACCTGTTCTATAAAAACACATTTTAAGCGTGCAATAGATGACTGTGGTCATTATTGTGGAGAATGGATACCAGCAATAAGTAGTCTCATTGTGCTTATTCAAGTAGTTTCAAGTCTTAAAGTCTTTTTCTAAAGAAACACATTTTAGCAGATATCTTGCTAAGTGTTTAACATGCTCTAATTAAAATTCTGGTCTAAATAAAAGTAAACGTGACATTCTTATATGAAAACCAGCACTGGTATGTATGCCAGGGGTGGGGGGAGGAGAAAGAAGGAGAGAGAGAGGGAGAGAGAGAGAACACAAGTGGGTGCGGTGCGTGCCGTGAGAGGAAACAGAAAAGAAAAAAGAAATCCAGAAGACGGTGCAGATGAGTAAAAGCAATGGTTACCAGGTCCTGAGACGTGAAGCTACTCTTTTTTTGGCAATTTATAGCAGATGGCAAAAAGGAGTAAAACACAGTCAAGACATCTGGGACTTTCCTTTAAAACATTCTCTCTCTCTCTCTCTCTCTCTCTCTCTCTCTCTCTCTCTCTCTCTCTGTCTCGCCCTTACACACTAACAGCAGAGTGATCTAAATCGAGCCAGGATACCAAGAGTCCCCCAACCATGTGACGAAGTGCTAGACTGTGGAGATGTTACCAAGTAAAACAGATATACTTGATTTAATTCGCATAATGACTGTAGATACTTGTAGGTTTTTAAAGTAATTTTTAAAAAGACTGTTCTATTGAGTAACCAGCATATTCCCGTTAGAATTTTTCCATACATTTTATTTGCTTGGTTAAGTCCTTTTAAAATGTCCATAATTGAAACAACTATCAGTTTTCCAATAATAAATTCCAGAGTTGTAGGAACCAAACGAATGAGATTTTATTAGAATGCCAAAATTTAAGTACCTTAGTTAGCAATCCTGAGTAAGTGGCGGTGAAAAGAGTTTCACCTTGGTACAATCCCATCTTTAAAGTTTTTGGGGAAGAGAAATAGGAGGGTAAAGCACTCTGCCCTAATTGAAGGGGAGTGGACGACGTTCTTGAGGTGACACAGTAAGTCTCTTGGGTTTGTCTTGTGCTCCTCTGTTGGAAATCACCTCCAATCTGAAACTGGTGGAGGGATGGAAGGGATCCACAGTCTTTTCTAGTACATTCTCATTAAATTGTTCTTAAGGCAGAGTAATAGGCCAAAGGTTTATTGTGACAACTGTTTTTCAGAGTGCTACAAAAAAGAAAGTGATTTTACCCATTGAATTTTTCAAATCTTCAAAATACTAGTCTGTCTTAAAAGTTTCTACATCCTCTCAAGTTTCTTTTGGAGTGTAGAGAAGTAATACAAGAACCAGTTGTCATATGGTTCTTGATTTTTTCTGACTTATTTCACTTAGTATAATAATCTCAAGATCCATCCATGTTGTCGCAAATGGTACTATTTCATCTTTTCTTATGAACGAGTAGCATTCCATTGTGTATATATACACCACATCTTCTTTAGCTGATCATCTATCGAAGGAAGCTTTGGTTGTTTCCATGTCTTGGCCATCTAAATAAAGCTGCAATGAACATTGGGGCACAAATATCTTTATGGATAAATGTTTTCAGATTTTTTGGGTAGATACCCAGGAGAGGGATTGCTGGGTCATATGGTAATTCTATTCGTAATTTTTTGAGGATCTTCCACACTGCCTTCCACAGAGGCTGCACCAGTCTGCATTCCCCCTAGCAGTGTATAAGGTTTCCTTTTTTTCCACAGTCTCTCCAACCCTTGTTATTATTTGTCTTGTTGATGATGGCCATTCTAACTTGGGTGAGGTGATATCTCATTGTGGTTTTTATTTGCATTTCTCTAGTGATGTAATGATATGAGAGACATAAAACTGAAAACAACAAAGGAACAAGACAAACAAACGAAGAAAGAAAAACTCATAGACACAGACAATAGTTTGGTGGTGACCAGAGGGTAGTGGGGGAGGGGAGTGATAGATGAGGATAAATGGATAACTGACTCTGTGTGGTAAAACCACAATATGATATATCGATGATGTAGTACAGAATTGTGCGCTTGAAACCTATGTAATTTTACTAATTGATTGTCACCCCAATCAATTTTAATTTTTTTAAAAAAGAAACAATTGTGTTCATTTCTTTTTTTCCTGTTTCTAATTGCCTAGAACACCTTACATATTGTGTGGCAAAGCTCCAGGGACAAGGACATGAATGATAGCTAGCATTTTGGAAAGCTGGACTAGAGTTCATGGAACAGATTACCAAAAAACACATTCGTCATTTTTATGGGGTGCATGATTACTCTTCTGAAAGCAAAACCCTATCTATCCTCTCTAGATGTGAGATACTTCGCTAAAATTCTAAGTTACAGCTGTATCTGGGTGGGAGTATGAGGGTGGGAGGAAGGCAGCAGGTCAGGCTGAAGTGAAAGCTGATTTGGCTCTTGATGAGGGAGTTGCGTTGAAGAGAAGCTGGGACAAGATGACAGCAAGGGTCCCCTTAAACATTAAATTTTACCATTTAAAAAATGTCCGTTCTTCTCTAGATCATCTTTTTTGTAAAGCAAAGCTTATAGATGTGAACGTTGATGACCATTCCTTTGTTCATTTATTTGTCAACCATTTATTAAGCCCTACCATGTGTCAGGTTATGTGCTAATTAATAAGACAAAGTTTAATGACCATTTTCCCTCTTAAGAACCTCTCAGTTTAGTGGAGAGTGGTGCTAATAGCACTTAATGTTGCTCATAAGAAGACAGCTTCTGTGGATCTGTAGTTATTTAGCTTTAGGCCTGTGTTCCTGGATGAGTAGCTACAAATAGCAATATTTGACCTAGAACCTAATCTTTTTGTGGGGGGTAGCAAGCAAGAATTCTTGTGTCAGGCTCAAAATATCTTCTTAATTAACTTTTTTATATTGTCATGGGATTGATTTTGAAACTCCTTTTTAAAATTCCGTTGACTAAAATAGTTCTGGAAAAAAGAGAAAAATGTAAAAAGAAGCTCTCTTATTCCCAGAGTGAGAGGCAAAGATACTGCAACAGGCAAATCTTGCTCTCACCTGTACTCATTTTCATTTGACATGCTGCAATTTTTAGATCTTTTCATTTCCTTAAGAAATTTGCATTTGCCAGAAAGAATACAATGCAAATATCTGTAAATTGCTAACCCTGTTCTTTCATGTTGCGTATATTCTCATAAAGCTTCCTAGATTACAAGGACATTAAGAATAATATGATTTAGTTCTGTTTTCTTTGTTTTGAATAGCACATGTTTCTGTTAGCATGCATGCATTAATTCTTCTGTTCTTGCCATTTATATTTTGGGTTTTGACATGAAAGTCTAACTCTTATGTTGGTTGTATTAAATCTTGGTTATATTTTTTAATTGATATTAAACGAATATGAGTATTGAAAGGAAGTATTTTAAAGGTCTTAAACAAGTTCTAAACTTTTTGAAAATTTAAACTAATATTAAGATAGCACTGTAAACAATTCTTTAAATATATATACGTATATGTATATGAGTAAGTTTATGAAGATGCTGACACATTCAACACATCAGAAAAGGATATAATTGAAAATAACTGATGATGGATTCTCCAGCTACATTATGAAATACTAGTTAAAGTACATTACATGATTTTGTATATGAAACATAATGTAGTGTATACTACTTTGTCCACATACACTACAGATACTGGTTACCAATTGGCTATCCAGTTAATGGGCAGGTTCTACATCTCACACTCTAGAGACAATGCCAGTCAAAAAAACAAAAAACGCCTTCAAACAACAACAACAAAACCCACCATCACCACTACCAACAACAACAATAAAAGCTAAGTGAAAAATAAGATAATGGTGCATTGTGCTAAGGACTCCAAAAGTTGATATGACAGGGAACAACTCGTGGGGTGAGGGCAACAGGAGGGACAGCTGCTAAGATTTGTCCGAGACGGTCTCTATGAGGAGGTGGCATTTGTTTTTTGAGCTGAGAGGGAAGAAGGCTGACCATTCCTTTTGTTACTAGCAGACCTTTTCCTAAATTTTTCTAAGGCCCTGTCAGACCCATGTACCAGGTCCACAGGATTTCTAATTAAATAGTTTGTTGTTGGTATAATATGGCATTTTAGAAAGGAAACTTGAACTGAAAGAACCTGTGAGTCCTTCTTTGTATTTGTAACTAATTTCATGTTCTGTTACTATGATTGTCTCTCTTCTAGAACGTTACAGGTGAGTATGGTGACAAGAACCTGGATGGGGACTGGGGAGCTGTGTTCTTGTTCAGCTCTGCTGCTGCTACTGTCTTCCTAACATATACATTCTCAGAACTTTGTTTTCTCGTCTAAAATGGGATACAACTGGCTCTCTACATTTCTATCCAGCTCCAAAACAATTATCCTTCTAATAGGATAGCCTAACAGGGAAGTCTGTGAATGCATCTTGGTATATAAAAGTGATAAATTCACTAGCAGACACTGCACAGCAGTTCTCCTGGGAGAATGAGAAAAGGGTATTAATTGAAATTATTGTGAAAGGTGACCAAAAAGTGGGGGAAAACATCATTGAAAAATAAATTTGAAGTAATTTGAAAATATTTAAACTTGCATGATTATCTAGAACTGGAATTTTAATGTTTTCTGTAGGACTTTCATTAAGTTTTGCATTCTCTACAATTCAATATTTGTGTATTAATTCAGTGAATATTTTTTAAGAGCATGTTGGATATAAATCATCAAGTTCAATTTTAGGGGAATCAACACATTGCCGACTTTAGGGGAAAAGTATTTCCTGGTAGCTGAGCATCATTCTTTCGTTTATTGTTTCTGTTTTATCCCACAAATTTGAAGCAGCTTACAATGATGCATATGCCAGTAGGAATGAATAAACAGTCAGGATGAAAGAAAATACAGATGGAATGGAAAGCAATGCTAGATCAGTGATCAGCAAGCAAAAGAATTCCACAAAGCTCTTAAGGTTGAGGTGAAATTTTGGTTCTGATCTTAGTAGCGGCCAAAGAAAAATAAGAAACTCCATGTCCATCAAAAGAAAAGTATGTCAACTCTTCAGGAGAGGCAACAACTTTCCTAGAGTGCACATCTTAAAGAAATTGCGTGGCACTTTTGTATGGGGGATACTGGTTGATGATGATGTTTGCTGAGCACTTTCTATGTGCTAGGCATGGTTCTTAGTTTTTTATAAGCTTTTTCTTACATAATCTTCGCAACAACTCTATGAGCTAGGAACTATCATGTTATTGATGGCAAAACTAAGGGTTAGAGAATCCAATCAACTTTGCAGGTCACAGTAACAGATGGAGGTGGGGCCTGAACAATTGCAGAGCCTTCCTCTTCATCAGTAGGTTCTAATTCCCCTGTGCAGTTCTCCCTGCCTTTTCTAGCAGAGAGCAAGATCATAAACAACAAGCCAGCAACAAAGACAACATTAGGTTTCATAATGCTGATGCTTATCACATCTCTCACGGTAAGCCTGACGGTGAAGGGATTCAGGGGAAGAATTTTTGCTACAAACGGAGAATGATTAAGTCATATACTTAGCTTAGTAATTGTTTTTGTTGATTGAGGGTTAAAATCTACTGTATCTTAATGATTTGATGGAATGTACTTCACGAATAATCTTTGCAAAATACGGTTTCTTTCAATGTGGTCTTGATGAAATTGATCAGGCAAGAGTCTGTAGTTACTGTTTCTTGATTTAAGGGCAGATTAATTGAGGCAGGAAAGCTTAATGGGTATTGTTCTGGGTGAAGATGTCTAGACCTTTGTTAATTCTCTTGTCCGCTTCTTCCTAACTGTGAGATTCTGGAGGAGGTACTCAGTATCTCTATGCCTCAGTTTCTTTATCCATAAAATAGGGATAATAATAGTATTTACCGTATAAGCTTATGTAAACATTAAAAAAGATAACGTATGTAAAATCTAGAGCTGGGCACATTGTAAGGTCTGCAAGCTAGTGTTGCTTTTTTCCCTCACTTCTTCTCGTGCTTGGCTTACTTCTCCCCAGATTTCCTTCCTTACCCACTTTCCCCTCCTTGATTTTCTTTCTCCCTAACTTCTTCCTCTCACCCTTCTTCCCTCTCATCAACTTCCCATTTTAATCTTCCCTCTGCTCTCCCCCCTCATCTCAATTCATCCTCTGATGTTCAGATGAGCACATAGCTTGAGCTGACACTGTGTCATGAGCCTGAGCTCTTCCAAGTGGACAGAGCCATCAACGCAGGAAAGCAACACAAGTGGGAACAAGCCCAACAAGAACTATTGGGGAGACAAAGAACCTACAGTGCTGTGAGTGTAGGACCTTCAGAAGTGAGTAAACAGTTAACTCTGCTTGGGGGCATTCATGCAGGAAGTGACATTTCTCTGGGTCTTCAGAAAGATAAAGAATGGGTGAAATTGAAAAGAAGGGGTAGGGATGACGAGGCATAGCACTCATGATTATCAAGATGTGTACATGTGAAAGAGTCAAGTGATTTAATATACTTGGAGGGTAGGAGGTTTACACGATGCAGGAAATGATGATAACAGTGGTTTAGGGACAGATTTTGAAACCTACTCCAATTACATTGAACTCTAATTGCAATCTTCTAAGTGGATGCTAGAGACTGACTCTTAATGTTTGTTTGTTATTTTCCAAAATAGAAAATGCTTAACAAACTGATTTGAAAAGTAAACCAGGAGATATTTTTCTTCTAGTTTATTGAACCAGAATATTATAATGTTTACTACACCTGATGATATTTCCTTTGACTTGGGAACTAGTTTATTTCATCGACCTTTTTGAATTCAGATTATAAATGATAAGTCATAATTATCCTTAATATCTTCAGTTTACCACCATAGTATATGTTTTTCTTTGTGATCTTTTGGTATTTTTGGTCCCTGACTCAAAAGTTGAGAATATTTATTGTTATTCACTATATTTTTTCATAGTTATAGAAACTGTCTCCATATTTGTTCTGCAAACATAAATTTTTCTTCAGTTTTATTTCTTGCACTGGCACTGGAACTATGCTTGAGCTAATGAAATATTGATTTTCACTTACCTCAGTGTCTAAGTTTGTCTGACCTTTTTTCTAATGTTAAACACAAAAGATATTTGGCCATTAGGCAAAAGTGAATCAAGATCATAGAAAAGCAATGTAACATATAGGTTATAATAAACTACAGTTGCTATCCGGAGATAGCATACTATTTAGTCAAAGACAATAACTGCAGCTGTATTTTGAAAACTGTGAAGAAAGAATTAATTGTAATTAATTGTAAATTAACTGTAATTAATTTATTATATTCTGTAGTAAATTGTTAGTGATAGCTTCCAATTAATCATATCTCTCTATATCAGTATCCTACTCTGACTTTGATCTTGACCATGTGATTTGCCTTGAACAATAGGATTAGCAAAGTGTCACAAGCAGAGCTTTGAAAAGCACGTGACCATTGGGGTTGTGTTTCGCTTGCTGCTTTTAGGACCCAGGTGCTGTGTGTCTTAAGCCCTGGCTAGCCTGCTGGAGACCTGTGGCTCAGCCAACACCTGACAGCAACATATACAAGTGAGGTCATCTTGGACCATCCAGTCCCAGCTGAAAATCTATCTGATTGCAGCTGCATGAGTAAGTCCAGCAAAGTAACTGTCTGGTGAAACTCAGCCCAAATTGCCAACACACTGAATTTTGAGGTACTAAGGTGATTGTAGTTTTAAACCACTAAATTAGAGAGGCTTGTTACACCATAATACTGATATGATACTCCTTTACATGTTATCTCACCTATAACGTATACGCATATATACATATATCAGAATTGAGGCTAGATTAAGTATTCAAATGCTTTAGTGGAATAATACTTAACTACTTAAGATATTGTGAAAAATAGAGTTTCAAAAAGTATAAACTTACTAAATAATTAAAGCACTTGACATTGGAAAATATCTTGTCTAATTAATATTTATTTATTATTTACAATCTCACCTATTTACAGAATATATTTGAAGCATTTATAGTGTTACATCATGCATACCCAAGGTAATAGGAAGCACACAGATTAATTGAAGAATGAAACTTTTTTTCTTCCATAGGGAAAATTTATGACATGGACCTTAATTACAGATAATAGATGTTTGACTATTATTGTGAAAAAGTTACAAAAATATTATTCTAATGATCCTTTCTTATATTATCTCTTGACAAATGCTCAACACATAGCATCAAATCTTAAATCAGCTCAAGACTTCCTTAGAGAGACCAGGTAATAGATGTGATGATTTCCGTATGAATCAAAGAGCTTGGTCAGACAAAAAATATTCATCTCTAGTCTTCCTAACACCTCACCTGGTTTCTGTCAGGCATTTGTCACTTGAAAAGTGTGTGCAGAAGGGAGGGATGTATTTATTGAGCACCTACTTGTACTAGACCCAGCAGGAAGCATTGGAAGGACTATGGTGAGTGAATCAGCCATGGCCCCTGCCCTTGTGTTCCTTAAATAATTGTGGAGACAGGCTTGAATCAAACAGTCACCCAATCTATAACCATCCAGGGGGGTCAAAGCTGCAAAGCTGAAATAGAAGAGACCTAACATACTTTCAAGAGACAGAAGGCTCCCCTGTGAGAGCTGGGATCTGCTGGGTGAGGCAGTGCCACCAGGTGAACGGAGGGATGGTTGGGGACAGCACAACTGGCAAGAGCCATTAACAAAGGTGTGAAACAGCAGGACCGCCAGAGCAGTCAGGGATCTGTAGGCAGGAGAGTGTGCCTGGTAAATAGAGAGTGAAAGAGTGTGGGGTGAGAGGAAGCTGTGGCCATCGTGCCTTCCTCACACTCATTTCCTGCACCCAGGGAAACTCCATCAAAACATTTTTCTGTTCTTTTATATGTCTTTCATATTTTCTCCATTGAGCATGTAATACTTCTGTATTGAAAAAAAAACACGTTGTTTGCAAAAGGTAGCCCCATGAAATAGCTTATAAAGATGTGTCACTTTTCTAATTTTTCATGCCTTTGTTTCTTGTACTTAATGTCCTACTCAGCTCAGTACTTAATTTAACATTTTAATTAAATCAGTTAGAGATAGAAGAACACACAGATATAATAGAACAAACACGTTGTGAAATGTGGTTATCCAAATGCTTCTTGACAAGCAAGAGTTATGTGTCCTGCCCAGAATGTTATATGCCGTCTCTACCAATATTAATAACATTGCAGGGTGTTACGCAGGCTCTCTTTTTCAATTCCGGTGATTGTGCAGTGAGATAATTTTTGTTGCTGTTAATTCTCTATTGAATCATCACAAATCTTTGCCTTTTCAGGTTGAATTTGACTTGGGGAAAGAACTAAAAATCATTTGAAACAAAGTTTGAAAAGGAAAATAGATGATTGCACTGAAAAAATGACAATTATATTGAAAAATAAAGCATAAGGTAACAAGATTAATTTCTTATGTGGCTCATAAACCAAAGATTAAGAAATGCTAAATAATTTTTGAGTGATGGCATAACTGGAATAAGGATAGAACCCCTGCCCATCACCCAGGGCGACTATTTCAAGAAACAACACATTATGTAATTATGAATCCTGGAATGCATGTTTAAAAAAATCACTTTACTTCATTTAATGAGACATATATTCATTCATTCCCTCAGTGAATATTTATTGAATGTCTACTATGGGACCAGCTTTATTCTAGGTGCTTAGAATATATCAATGAATAAAATAGGCAGAGATCCCTGCCTTAGGGGATTTTCATTTCAGTGTAGTATAGAGAGATAAAAAGTAAATTAAATTAAATAAGTAAATCATAAGTATGTTAGAAATGGTAACAACTATGACAAAGAAGAACAAGTGAAGCCTAGTAAGGGGTTTAGGAATGTACCCAGACCTATGTACCTAATGTTAAAAACCAAAAATGAGACCTAAATTGTAGTAAATAATGAGCTTTACTTAAAAATTTTCTCTTTATCATTACAAAGCCTGACCTTGTTTGCCCTGTTCCATTTCATGATCACAACCTTGGCCACTAATTAGTTTAATTCTGGGGTAATACTGTCAACTTTCAAATTTTATGATCCAGTAGGTAAGGCAAAAAAAAGTCCTTGGCATGGAAAGGTGGCCACATGAATAGAACCAGCTCTACTGAATCAAACCCAGTCCTTTAAACTATGTTTTCTGGAGCTCACTCTGGCTGTATTAATAATTCTGTCTATCACGTGGTCAGTCCTGCCCCTTCTCTCTTGCTCTTATTTGCTGTGTCTTAGATCTGAGACTTATGTGTGAGATCTAAAGAAAGGTGAGAAAAGCGGCATTTCCTTCCTTGTTTTTAGAGGCAACCCTTTGACAACATCAAGGCCTGGACAAGCAACTGTGTTTGTTCTCCCCAAAATGTACAAGAGCATTTCAGGAGGGCGAAGGGAAATAATGGACACCAAATTTGGCCCCCAGCAGTTGGCCAAGCTGGGTTGAGTATAGACACATGCCTGGAAGCCAGAGCCCATCGAATCCCCCATCTTCCAGCCCCTGCTTGGATGCTTTTAATCATGGTACTTCCTGCTATGCACGGCATCTGTTTTGTGGAAACTTAGAGGGAAGTCCTGCCTCCCTGGTACTTACACCATTGAACTTATACCACTGGTTCTGTTTGGAGGGAGAAATAGAAGCATTGAAGTCAGACAGACCTAGACTTTCATCTCTCTTCTGCCATTTAACCCTCGTCAAGATACTTACCGCTTCTAAGAACAACCCACCCCATCTGCAAAATAGGGATAATTATGCCTGCTTCTCAGAGTTGGTGTAGGGAGTACGGGAAATAATGAGCGTGAAGAGCTTATCCTAATGCCTGGCTCCTCACTTGGTGTCTGTTCCTTTCCTTCAGCTCCAGAGAACTAGTTGGTTTCCTCTTCTGTGATGCTGTGCCTCAGATATGTGAAGGCAGCGCTCACATTTGTTTCCTTACAACAAATGGAAGCATCAGTATGTTTTTATTAAATAAATACACAGAACAAGCAGAGCAGGCATGTATTCATCTGCTAGGGCTTCCAGAACAAAGTACCACAAAGTGGGAGGTTTAAATGACAGAAACTTATTTTTCTCATAATTCCAGAGGCTACGAGTCTCAGATCAAGGTGTTGGCAGGTTTAGTTTCTTCCAAGACCTCTCTCTTCTTGGCTTGTAGAAGGCTGCCTTCTCCCTGTATCTTCACATCATCTTCCCTCTGTACGTTTCTGTGTCCTAGTTGCCTCTTCCTATAAGGACACCAGTATATTGGATTAGGGTTCACCTAAAGACCTTATTTTAGCTTAATTACCTCTTTAGAGACTCTATCTCTAAATACAGTCTCATTTTAAGGTACACGTGGTTGGAACTTCAACATATGAGTGTTGGGGTGAGGGAAACACAATTCAGCTCATAAAAAGATGTCACAGGAAAACCCAGATGTATAAGGTAGTTGAGTTGAAGGTGACAAGCTGGACATGATCCATTTATTGCTTGTTCTTTGTTGATCAATGAATACATAAACAAACAAAACCATATGCATTCTTGTCTTTGTTTTTATTTTGCTTGTTCTTCCAATTTCTGAGCATTGGAAGAATAATTTTGATTGAAACAAAATGTAATCTAAAAACAAAACCAATGCATTTTTTAATTGGGTTATTTGTTTTTCTTGTTGAGTTGTATGAGTTCTTTATGTATTTTCGTTATTAGCCCCTTATCGGAGGTATTATTTCCAAATATCTTCTCATAGTCAGTAGGTTGTCTTTTTGTTTTGTTTATGGTTTCTTTTGCTGTACTATCTCAAGCTTTTTAGTTTGATATAGTCCCATTCACTTATTTTGCTTTTCTTCTCTTGCCTTTGGGATCAAATTCATATAATCCTCTCTGAGACCGAGGTCCATAAGTTTAGTACCTGTGTTTTCTTCTATGTATTTTTTGTTTGTTTGTTTCAGGTCTTATATTTCTATCTTTGATCCATTTTGAGTGAATTTTTGTGTGTGGAATGCACTCTAATTCTTGATTGCTAATTATTACTAAAGGATATTCAAAGAGAGATTTTATGGCTTAACTATAACCTGTTCTATGTGAAGTGATATCTTTGATGTACAGATGAAAGCACTTTTAAGTTCAAATAAATAAAGACATGCAGAAGGTGAAAGTCATCAAGTAATGTAAGAAGTAAAAGAAAAAATTGGGATAAATATCTTAGAAGTCTCTAAAATCTCTTTAGATTTTATTGAATAATTTGACTGAGTGGTGTAGTCATCACAAAATCCAGATAGCAGTCTTATGTATTTGTGGGAAATAATATAGTATGTAAATTCAACAAACATAGGAGTTACGCATTTGCTTTCTTATAAAGAGTAGGATAATACTCTACTTTCAGCATATATGTCATAAATGATAGTGTTGAAAGGAGCAAGGATTGCAAATACTGTAGGGTCATTTTAAAGGGAAAACATCAGAATGCAGTTTTGGAATCTTTCTGGGATTCAATCAAGCAAGTACTACATTTCAGAGCATATTGTCTGCAGACATCCAATCACTGGTGTAGTGAAATACATTCTCAAAATGGATATGGCTCTAATGTTAATTTGTTTCAAACAATTATCATCGTTGGGAAATTCTATATTCCACTATGAAAATTAATGTTTAATTAAATAAAATAGGTATGTGTATTGTATATTAGCTTCCTATGTTGTAAAGAAATAGTTTCTTACCTCAATATGTAACTTAAATAGTAATTTTTAAACAAATTGTATTAAAATGGAATTAATATGGACAGAATACAGAAGAAATATGTTATATGTTTTCTTCATGTAAAATACTGGAAGTGCTTTTGAAAGGCTGTTTTGGAATAATGCTTAGTGGACTTGCTACAAATTTATGACTGCAAATGTGAAATAGACACTCAACACTGCCAGGCAATCCTATTCTTCTTTCTAATAAAGTCACTTCCTCTTAGACGTATTTTCATTCTTTTTCTCAACCTCCAGAAATCTCTCCTAGTTGATCATTTCTCCAAATACTTACAGATAAAACAAAATAAATACACTTAGACAAGGTCTATTTTTGTCTTCCCACTACCAAAATATGCCAACCTATACCTTTGGCTGACCATCCTCTTATGATGGTGCATATATTGCTACTCCACCTAAAGCCACAGCTGCCATTTCAGCCCTGGATCCCATCCAATGCTCAGAGACTATTGCAATGATCTCTTTTCCCTCCTGTTCCTGGATTTATTTATTTTTCCTTTTTAGTGGGTCATTCCCATTTGACATATAAGCATGTATATTAGTACCACTTATTTATAAATAAAGGAGCAAAATTCCTGTTTTCAATTTGTGTCATCCTTTAGCTACTCCTCCATTTCCTTCTCACCTAAAGTGTTTCTTCTTGTTTTAGGCTTTTCTGCACCTCATACCGTCTCAATCCAGTACAATAGATTTTTATTCTTACTACTCCACTGAAATGGCTCCTATGAAGGTCAACGTTTTTCCAAAGCTAAAGGTAATAATAATAATAGTAACAACAATAATAATAGCACCTTTATAATGCTTACCATGTATCAGGCACTATTATAAGTGCTGAATTTATATTAACACATTTATTCCTACAACCACCTATATAAAGTAGGTACCATTATAACATACATTTTATAAATGAGGACACTGGAAGCTTCAATAACGTCACAACGTTCTCACTGTGGGTAAGTGGTAGAGCCGGGATTTGAACCTGAAGCAGTGTGGTTCAGGATTTCTCCTCTGAACCACTGCCCTCTTCTTTATCAATACCGTACTTCCTGTCTCAGCAGGCACTTAACATGACTGAGAGCATCCGACATGAACCACTTCATCTTTAGGATTCTCTGAACCATACACAGTTTTAAATTATATTTTAGTCAAGAATTAGTTGTAACTTCTTGCTTTTGGGCTATTCTTTCTGAGTCTCATTTGCTGGCTCCTCCTCCTCTAGCAGCCCTTCGGAGGTTGTAGTTCTCCAGAGCTCTGCCCTCAGCCCTCTTTTTTACTCTCACCCTGGGCTCAGAGCTTAAGACACCATCTCTCCACTGCTGACTCTCAAATGCTCATTTCTAGGCTCGTCTTCTTCCATGAGCTCCAGACTCACTTAGTCAATGGCCTACCTGACTTCTTTGATTTCTGAGAGGCATCTCAAACTTAACATTGGCCAAGATAAAACTACTGATTCCTCCCTCCACCCACCCCTGCAAAAATCCCCTTCCTACAAATCTTTCAAGTCTCAGTTAATGACAGAAAGGTCATGGAAAAATGCCTAACTATATCTGGTTAAAATTGAACAGATTCTCTTTGGAGTATTTTGGATTCCTACAGTCAATTTTTGGATAGGTGCTCAAAGCCTATGGGAGTGTTCTGGTAAGAGAGTTAGTGCACATAACTCAGGAGCTGGTTTGCTGTTGCACATGGTCCAGCCGTCTACATGCTGCAGATCCTGTGAAACTATGTCCTTAGCCATAGCATCACAGCAAAGTTAGAGGGGACTGGGAATCAAAAGCTGAGAGTAGCTTTTGAGGTGGTAAGAATGTTTTAGCATCACTTTGAGTCCTTTGTTTAATCCATACATTTTGAATCAGATTTTCCCATTTTATAAAGTGACTTCTATTTTATAAAGACAGTCTGACAGGCAGAAAGTATGTGCTTTCCCACACAAATCTGTCAGTTCACTCTCTTTATGCACCACCCCCACCTATGGTTCAAATTTGAAAACTTTCTGAAGCAGAGAATGCTAGTCAGGTGGAGGCAGTTTGACAAAAACATTAAAGTGAAAATTCGCCTTAAACCTACATTTATCTGGAATCCTAAACTGCGTGTAGGTAACTGCTGGATAAAGAGCTCTGAGGCCCCAGGTTGGGTACACAAACAGGATAGTACTCTTAAATTTGTGTATATGATCCTTAAATCCTTTTCTCCTTCATGTATTTGCCATGGAAGAATGCCTCAGAAAACCCTTATTTGTACATTGCTGCATGGCTTTGTTCCAAAAGATCAGACCTTGTTATAATCCAAATTCTTTCTTGGAAACCAAAAGTATAATCTTGCTCTGATTGGCAAATTCTGCCTCTCCTGAAGAAGCCCAGTGATGTTGTCAATGAAAAGAAGTGACAAACATTTCACATGCAAAGAGGTGTTTTTCTTGCAAACCTCAGGATGGATGTCATTTCTTAAAGGAAAAGTATTTTCTCTTCTGAAATACACTTAATGGATCTTCAGGGATATCTAAACTTTGGGAAAAACCTGCAATGAGACTAAGCTCATAAATCTTGTTTATAGTTGTTCTTTTCTAAACCAGTGGATTAGAAAAATCAAACTTTTACATATTCTATTTCCCCAATTTTTTAAAGAAGAGAGGCTAGTTTAGCTCTATTTTTTAATTTGTATAGTTAATACATGCACATGGTACTTCGCTCAAAAGGTACTAAATGACACAGTGAAAATTCTCTTTCCTATACTGCATTTTATTACCTAGTTCTTTCAACTTCTAGGCATGTACAATACTGTACTCTAAACTCTTAAAGTAGCACTAACATAAATCACTAAAACTCTGAATATACTTTATGCTTTTAGAAGCACATATACTGTGATTATATAACTAATAATATTGATTGAGGATAATAATAGACATTAAAAGAAAAATTTTAGCTCTTAATAAGTATTTCTTTCATTTTCTTATGTTTCCATAATGTTTATTGTATCTTATATGTTCTCTGCTAAGTATCTCATTTCATTGATTCTAAGATAAACTTTTTATTTCACATTTTAACATTTCAGAAATTAAAATGTTTCTTATAATTTTTGGCATCTTACAATTATTTGGCAGTTTTTATTTCTTAATGGCACACTAAATAAATAACTGTGTATCTTAGATTAGATGGAATATATTTTGACTTATTCTTTCTTGAAAAAATGATACAATAAGTGAGGAGGGGATTGCTAGGTCTTTTTTTAGACCTCCAAATAAAAATTAAAATCATTTTAAAGTTACTCCTAATCATGAGTTACTTTTAGACTTTGGGCTATGGTATGATGTATATAACTATCATTTTTTAAATTAAATATACCATGTTTCCCCCAAAATAAGACCTAGCCGGACAATCAGCTCTAATGCGTCTTTTGGAGCAAAAATTAATATAAGACCCAAGGTGCAGAAATGGTATCGTCACCTGTATTGACATATGGACAGGAGATTTTTTTCCCCATGAGACATTATAGATGGGAATCCAGTTAATAGTGTTCTACAGTGTTATTTTAAATCATTTGTTTTTAAAATGTTTGGCCTGGCAGGTACTGAGGTACAAGAAAGACCAATAAATCAGATATGATGCTTCCTCAGAGCTTTGGTGTATTAATATAAATAAGCAGTGTGCAAATAGCTAGAAAAACAAGTTAAAGAGGTAACAGTGCCATACAAGGTACAGCAATGAAGAGAAAGACATGACATGCATCAGAGAAAGATAAGGAAAACTTCATGAAGAAAGTATTCCTATAAAACTGATTAAAAATTAACAGGAAGTTAATGAGTTATTTGGTCTCGATTATTGGAAAAACCATTTCGTTGACGTTTCAGGTTCAAATTAGTTGAAATAGACCCCTTTCCAAGATAATAATGGTATTTTCTGTATGTATAGTTTTAAGTAAGAAGTTCTGTCTCTACAAAAATGCTTTCTCATCTTGTTATTTGACGAGTATGACAAGTTAACAGAAGTGAAATTGCTCAAGGGTTTGAGAGTGTCAGGTATGTGAGCAGCACCTGAGATTAACCAACTATAAACTAAGCTGAAAATAGATTTTTGGTGTGGTGTGAAGTGCAGGATCTCAGACTTGGTCATCCCATGTGCCACGGCTGTGGTAGAAAGTTTGTGGGACTCGGTACTTCCCATTTATTTCAAACCTTTGTTCTTCACTTGCCAGTGAATGGAATGCACCTTATGGTCACAGTTCCCAGTTTCGTCCAGAATCAGCAACCAGCTCCTCTATTCTTCTCCTTGTTTTCTTTTAAGAAGGCATCACAATCCTAGCTACTGTAAAAACAGGTGCAAAATAGACAATAAACATTTCCATTGGCATTTAAGTGACCATTTGAACAAAGATTTATTGACCATAGGAGATTTATACCTTGCGTATTTTTTTTAATTAAAAAGGACAGACAACTTTAATTTTAGTCAGAACCTTCAACATCTGAACATGTTTTAGGACCTTATTTTTGGCAGATTGTAAAGTGTCTTCAAAAGAATCTTCCATATTATACCATGAATGGATGTCTTGTTTTTCCCCTTAAAAAAATAATATGTGCTCTCACATAGAGCCTACTACTGGGGAAGAGGTGTTGTTTCTCTGAGATCTTAAGATAAGGAGTCCCAAGGACATATCCTTGGATTTCAGAAACTTAAAGAGACATAATTGACAGCAGAAATCTGAAGTCGGGTGCTATTGCAGTAAATCTTATCACCCACCATAGGATAGAATAAAAAGTCCTTTTAAACGCTCAGCTTGATCATAAGAACGTCTAACTTTTGGCTGAACGTAGTTCAGCTTAGCCAAGTGTGATCTTGCGAGCAAGCCAGACGGAGAAATTTAGTAATAAAATTGATGTGTTCCATGCTACATTTATTGTCATCTGCTACCATCTGGATGTCTGGATGTCTGCTTTACCCATGCATGTGTTTAGGGTTCTGCTAGTGGCTATTAAAAACAAACAAACAAACAAACAAAAACACCTCAAAAGTGTCAATAGAAATTTATTTCTCACTCACAGAACATCTAGTGTGTGTGTTTCTGAGCTTTCCTGGAATCCAGGTTTTCCATTTGGACTGTGATATTCGCTCGGGGTCTCGGAGTCCTCTGTGTACAGGCAGAAAGAGAAAGATAAAGGATAGAGAAGACACAGCCTTCTTTCATTCACTTTGGCTAGTAACAGACACACACATCTCTTATACTTACATTCCACCTTTAAGATATGGCCCCATCTAGATGTAAAGGTTGCTGGAAAATGTAACTGGCTGGGCAACTGCTTTTCAGAAAAACACAAAGAAAGAGTGGGTAAGTTTGCTGGATTCACAGGATCTGTAATATGGCAGAGGTTCCACAAATTTTCTGAGAGCGTAAGCTGCCTGCGCAGTGAAAGTTGATCACCCTAGGTTAGAGAAAATGGTGTGAAAATCCCAGTGGGAATTTGTTTTTGCACAACTGTGTTAATTTGGGGGAAATGTTTCATGCCCACTAGCTGAGTGTTGGTAAGAATTCCTTGAGAGAGACAACTTAGGGTATCACAGTAACAGACACTCAACCAGTCTACCACACACAAGTTAACGATTTACAGTACTTGTTATAGCAGAGTCTGTGAATGGTTTCTCTTGCGTGATTCTGTGAATCCAGTAAAGCTAACTACTATGTTTTTTATCTTTTGTTTTAATTTTGCATATTCTCCTTCTAAAAGGAAATGGGAATTTATGCAAAAGTACTTCTGACTTGTTTTTCTTGTCTGCAAACATTTGAGCTGATGAAGTATTGATATAAGGAAAGTCTTCTGACAAAGGTATTAACATACAGCAGAATGTAATGACTAAGAACTGTTGGACTGAGAGACGCAAGGTAGGTATGTAAGAAATAGCTCCCTCGTTAGTCAGTAAATTTGTCTTCTGATCTTATTTTCTGCCTATGTGTGTGACCCTAGGCAAGTTTTCACCATCCTCAACTGGTGTAAAGTTAGACTTGAATACTATCTGACTCTTTCTGTACTATTTTTTCCCCCCAATCTTAGTTTAAAGACTCTGGAATTGATAGGGAATGAAGTCATATTCTAAGTTCATTATGTAAGGCATAGCCTGAAGGGTTAAGAGTAAAGAGAATATGGTTGGCATATCAGTCACTTTGCTTGGTGAGCAAAAAAGTCCCCATCTTCTGAGAATTTGTATTCAGAGAAAAAGATATTTAAAGTAAAAGTGAATCTGATAGTGAACTTATTATCATCTGCCAGTTGTTGTTGTTGTTTTTTTGGGGGGGGGCTTCTGGAATTTTATTGGGCCTCTTAGCATTGTAAATTGACTCTAACTTGTTATTTTTCCACTGATACTCTACTCTTCCTTGCTTTTGCTTAAAGAGTGCATCCTCCTATATTGGGAAGTAGGTGGGTTTTTGTTTTTTGTTTTTGGTGTTAGGAGAAACCTAAGTGGTCAAGACTGAATGTGTTGAATGTATACCCCTGAATTCAGGATGATCTATGGGAGCAGCTGAGACTCCTGAAGGTAAAATGTCATTGATCTCAGAGTGTATGTTGATTAGTTCAGACTTTGGTAAATTTGTAAATATACTAAAATTGTCCGTATCAGGTAACGCTCATATGTTTGGCACCGACTGGTTTTACAATGAAAGCAATTTTACTTCTGTTGAATACCACTTTTCTTTTGTAATTCTTTTGAATGTCATGTTAAGTATTTTAATTTTTACAATGTAGCATCTATCACATAGTAGATACTGAACAATAGGTAGCTACTTATTGTTTCTACCTATTAATATTTTTTCTGGATTTTCAATTTTCAAGGTTGTATTGATTCTTTTGGATCTTTCCAGCCCTTGCTAAGATCCCTTTACAAATATTCATTAGCATCCACTGTGTGTGAAGGACCTTATTATAGGTATTTGTGCATATTATGACTCATAAGAAAAAGCATCAGATGGTGCAAAAAGGAAAGGTGTCTGGATATGGGTGATTTACCAGTTGTTAGCAAGGCCAGCTTTCCTTAATGATAGATGGCATCCCTGGTATGAAGTTGATTTGATGCAAAGGCTGCTGCAATGCCTTATCTAGTCTACAAACTTTACAAGCTGCATAGGTCTTTGAGATTCCAATGTAATATTCCATCCCCTTTGCTTTGTCCTTTTAAAATCTATTACTGGCTTGTGTTTGAGCCATAACACATTAAACTTGCTGGTATTCATTAACAGCTTGCTGTGAATTATTTTGTGAGGTTGTTCTGCGCCAGTTAGTAAGGTGTGTCAACGCCTGGGACCTAGCTGGAGGGAGCTGCCTTGACTTTTAGCAAAGGTTCTGGGTTTCCACCTGGTCCTCCTCGTGGGTCCAGCATCAGGCTGCCGTCTCCCATAACTGTACCTAGAACAAAGAGCACTTGAAGAGAGAGTGAAAAAACTCCCTTTCCTTTAAGGCAGCTCAGTAAGGCTCAGTCTTGAAAGAAATTGTTACGAGGAGACTAGAGAAAAGAAAACAAACCCCAATGTATAGAAATAAAGAGGAATGCAGGGCACAGATGTCTTCCCTTTCTTAACTATAGTGCACACTTAAGTTGATTTGCCTAATTCCTTTACCTTGACTTAACCATGTTATTGGAACCCCCAAATCCCCTTTTGGTACAGACATTCATATTGCCTCTGAATGATGAGACTAAATAGACTGACAGTTGACTGAAGTTTACCTAGCCTTATCCCACCTGAAGAAATTGGTTTTTCAGGCTATTTGTGAATGGTCAATCCTTGGGCAAAAAGAGAAAAATACCATTAGTATTTGGAGAACTTTCCAGATTAATGGCATTGAGGGACACATGGCACCTGAAGAATGTTGTAACAAACCTGAGAGCTCAGAAAAGTTAGGGCTAAAGTCAAACTTCACTTCCTTACTTAGGGTTTGCTGTACCTGACCGTCTTTGTATTCCTACCAGATTTATTTCTCTTTTTTTCATTTTGATCAGATTTCATTGTAAATTTATTCATTTTTTAATTTAATTTTACTTTTTAAATTAAATTTATTAGGGTGACAATGGTTAGTGAAATTACTTATGTTTCAAGTATACAATTCTGTCATACATCATCTATGTATCATATTGTGTGCTCACTACCCAGAGTCAGTTCTCCTTCTATTACCATATATATTTTCTGTAAAAGTTATATGCTAATTCTTATTTTTTATTATGACCTACTTAAAAAACTTCTGTAATAAAGTGATACTGTTCATTTATAAACAGTGAATAATGCTAATATAAGATCTTTGGAAAAGGTCTCTTTTTGACTCAGCTTGAAGTCTCATCTATTATAGTTTTATGAAGGGTGTTGCTATATTCTTAGGAGGAAATGCTACTCTTCCTTCATTAAAAGCACACGCTTTGAAGTATCTCAATACCATGTCCTCCAGAATACCTGAGTCATAGTCTGAACTAAGTAAACATCAGTTTGGAAAGGTAATCCCTTTCCTCATGCATTTTTGGATTGAAAATGAGTACTGATGAATTATATCAAAGTAAATTATTTAAAATACAAAACTCTCTAATGAATTCCTAAATGATTGTGTTCTCATGCTTCATGCTCTCTCTGGGTTTATTCATTTTATCTCCATTATAATTAACACTCAACTATATTTAGTATGAGTTTATTTTTCTACAGTGTTATTTTTGGTACAGTCAGCGTTGAATAAAATATTTACTATTGTGTTTTAGAATACTGTTTTTGGATGATAAATGTTCTGCTTCTCAGAATAGCTCTTCAATGAATATTTTATTCATTTATTATTAGTCTGTAAAAATACACTGCCAGTTTTATGCTTTTAAAAGCACGCTTACCAATTGGGTGTTATTCCCTTTCCTTGCCCTTCAAAATGACTGTTCTGGTCCAGTGAGACAGAGTCCGAATAGACATCCAGAATCTGTGCTTTTCAAACAGCATGTGGCTTTCAAAACAGCACGTGTCCTACTA
Source organism: Rhinolophus sinicus (assembly GCF_057876585.1). Lineage (NCBI taxonomy): Eukaryota > Metazoa > Chordata > Mammalia > Chiroptera > Rhinolophidae > Rhinolophus > Rhinolophus sinicus. Next base: position 63,223,728 of record NC_142503.1, on the reverse strand, counting down.
ACCTGCAGGGAACCTCTAAATCTTAGGTTTACTGCCAAGCACAGAATTCCCATGAGGTCAGCAGCTGTGTGTCACTCACACATATAGTCCTAGCACCTAGCACAGGGCCTGGCCCTCAGCAAGTACTTGATCAATGTTTGTTGAATTGAAGTGAATAGAAATACAGGCAAGTTAGTCAGGACTCATTATTTTTAAGCAAAAGAAAAGCCAGCTCATAACAGCCTGAAATAAACAGGAATTTATTAGCTCAGATATCTGAGATATCCAGGGATGCAAGTGGCTTCAGACTTGACTGGATCCAAGGGCCTCCCTGGTGTGATCAGAGCACCGTGCTTCTCCCATTCTCTCTCTGCCCACTCCACTATTCTCTGTATTGGCAGGCTCCCTGCAAGTGGAGGCAAAGGAGACCTCCCACAGCTCCAGACTTATGTTGCTTAGACAGCCAGCTCAGAGGAGAAGTGTCTCTGCTGCAGCACAAGTTCTGGTGTGACCCTCTGAATCCAGTGGCCTGCCTTAGGTGGCCTCACCATCCCTGAACCCGTCACCTGCACAGGGGAATAGTGTATTCTGGCCAGACCTGGGTCAGGGATAGTCCACTTGTGGTCAGTTCTCCTGAAATTGTATGTTCTACAAATGAGGTGTGGTGGTTCCCCAGAAAGATGCCTGGAGGTGGTCACCACCCCAGGGAAATGCTACATATCAAAGAGTGGTATAGCCGCTGGCAACAAATAACAAATGCAAAATAGACTGTAAGTTTGAAAATAGATTAACTTCCTTCCAGTGGGCTACATGCGTCTGGTAGACTTGGTGTTTTTAGGGACTCAGTAATAGATTTAAGCCTCCACTTGGAGTTACTGGGCCTTTAAACCTACAAGATGTGGTGGGGAAAATGTATTCTCCCTCCTCAGTGTGGAGAATATTAAAAGCTTAATCATCATATTTGTCCTGGATGTTATGCACATTGCAGACAGAATTATTTTTCTCTTCCAGATAAATCATGCTGGAGCAGATGCCTCCTAGGACAAGTTCTATTCAGACTGACATTTGTTCCTGCAATTCCTGATGATAGCTCTCATAACAGACAATTCCTGACTTTCCTCTGAGCAGTGTTCCCAGGGCTACACCCTGGTGGCAGCAGCTCCTTGCCTTTCCATTCTTCTCATAAGGGTCCCTGGAATGTAGGGGTGACTTGGCAAAAGTCCCTAGCGTTCTTTTAAAATGTCCTTTGGGTTAGAAGTGCTCACATGCAAACTGATTCCTATGAAATGTTTTGTGGGTCTGAGAGTTCCCCCAAGATATGACAGACAAATGAGGCCCTAATAATGACCCCAAATTCCATGAGAAAGCCCATTTCTGAGTTATCACTGGAATCTACTTATGAAGTGGTTATCTTAGGTTCAGCAGGTCAGGCCAAGTAGAAGCAGAAACTTGCTATAGAGTTATATAAAAAACGCTTTGAATCCTAACAGCATGCCTTCACTTCCTCTTTCTCCCCTTGGTTTGCGAATACAAGATATACCTTCAAGTTGTCTGGGGCTCTCTATTATTCCTGAGATATTACTTTCTGGTGACTTGAACGCACAGTGTTTTTTGTGAATGTCTGAAGAAATCTTACTAATTAAGAATATTGGAAAGTAAGTTTCTGCTATAGCAGAATATAGTAAAATTTCAATGAGTTGTCAAATAATCTTTTCATTATATTGAGATGTTGAACAAATTTATGTATCAGTATGCTACTCTTATTTCATGTTATGAATATTTTTATTTATTAGAAAAAATCAATTAACCTTTTATGATGGAATATACCGTTATACCAAATAATAGTTTTATTTGTATTTTATCTATAAATTAATATGCTTAATACATTTTTTTAAAATTAAAGTTTATTGGGGTGACAATTGTTAGTAAAGTTACATAGATTTCAGGTGTACAATTCTGTATTACATCATCTATAAATCCCATTGTGTGTTCACCACCCAGAGTCAGTTCTCCTTCCATCACCATATATTTGATCCCCTTTACCCTCATCTACCACCTCCTCCCCCCTTACCCTCTGGTAACCACTAAACTATTGTCTGTGTCTATGAGTTTTTGTTTCTCATTTGTTTGTCTTGTTCTTTTGTTGTTTTTGGTTCATATATCACATATCAGTGAAATCATATGGTTCTCTGCTTTTTCTGTCTGACTTATTTTGCTTAGCATCATACTCTCAAGATCCCTCCATGTTGTCACAAATGGTCCTATTTCATCTTTTCTTACCGCCGAATAGTATTCCATTGTGTATATGTACCACAACTTCTTTATCCATTCATCTATCGAAGGGCATTTTGGTTGTTTCCATGTCTTGGCCACCGTAAATAAAGCTGCAATGAACATTGGAGCACACGTGTCTTTATGGATAAATGTTTTCAGATTTTTTTCGTAGATACCTAGGAGTGGGATTGCTGGGTCATACGGTAATTCTGTTTTTAATATTTTGAGGAACCTCCACACTGCCTTCCATAATGGCTGCACCAGTCTGCATTCCCACCAACAGTGTATGAGGGTTCCTTTTTCTCCACAGCCTCTCCAACACTTGTTACTATTTGTCTTGTTGATGATCGCCATTCTGACTGGGGTGAGGTGATATCTCATTGTGGTTTCTATTTGCATTTCTCTGATGATTAGTGATGTTGAGCATTTTTTCGTATGTCTATTTGCCATTTGTATGTCCTCTTTGGAGAAATGTCTCTTCAAGTCCTCTGCCCATTTTTCAATTGGGTAGTTTGTTTTTTTGTTGTTGAGTTTCATGAGTTCCTTGTATATTTTAGATATTAGCCCCTTATCGGAGGCACTGTTTGCAAAAATCTTCTCCCATTCATTTGGTTGCCTCTTTATTTTGTCAATGGTTTCTTTTGCTGTGCAGAAGCTTTTAAGTTTGATATAGTCCCATTCGTTTATTTTAGCTTTTACTTCCCTTTCCTTTCGAGTCAAATTCATAAAATGTTCTTTGAACCCAAGGTCCATAAGTTTAATACCTATGTTTTCTTCTATGCAGTTTATTGTTTCAGGTCTTATGCTTAAGACTTTGATCCATTTTGAATTAATTATGGTACATGGTGACAGCAGTCTAGTTTCATTCTTTTGCACTTGGCTTTCCAATTCTCCCAGCACCATTTATTAAAGAGGCTGTCTTTTCTCCATTGTATGTTTTTTGCTTCTTTGTCAAAAATTATCTGTCCATACTAATGGGGGTTTATTTCTGGATTCTCAATTCTATTCCATTGGTCTACGTGTCTGTTTTTCTGCCAATAACATGCTGTTTTGCTTATTGTTGCCCTGTAGTACAAGCTAAAGTCAGGGAGTGTGATACCTCCAGTATTGTTCTTTTTTCTTAAGATTGCTTTGGCTATTCAGGGTCTTTGGTGGTTCCAAACAAATCTGAGGATTTTTTGTTCTATTTCTTTAAAAAATACCATTGGGATTTTGATAGGATTGCATTAAATCTGTATATTGCTTTGGGTAATATGGCCATTTTAACTATGTTGATTCTTCCAATCCATGAGCATGGAATGTCTTTCCATTTCTTTGTGTCTTCAATTTCTTTCAAAAATGTCTTATAGTTTTCAGCATATAGGTCTGTCACATCCTTGTTAAGTTTATTCCTAGGTATTTTATTCTTTTTGCTGCAATTGCAAAAGGAATTGTTTTTTGTATTTCTTTTTCTGAGATTTCATTGTTAGTATATAGGAATGCAATGGACTTTTGTACATTGATTTTGTAGCCAGCAACTTTACTGTATCCGTTGATTGTTTCTAATAACTTTTTGGTAGAGTCTTTAAGGTTTTCTACATACAGCATCATGTCATCTGCAAAGAATGACAATTTAACTTCTTCATTCCCAATTTGGATGCCTTTTATTTCTTTCTCTTGCCTGATTGCTCTGGCAAGGACTTCCAACACTGTGTTGAAAAGCAGAGGTGATAGGGGACAGCCCTGTCGTGTTCCCGAACGTAGAGCGAAGGGCTTCAGTTTTTCAACATTAATTATGAGATTAGCTGAGGGCTTGTCATATATGGCCTTTATCATGTTAAGGTATTTTCCTTCTATACCTATTTTATTAAGTATTTTAATCATAAATGGATGTTGTATCTTGTCAAATGCTTTTTCTGCATCAATTGATATAATCATATGATTTTTGTCCTTTATTTTGTTTATGTGATGTATCACATTGATGGATTTGAGGATGTTGAACCATCCTTGTGCCCTGGGGATGAACCCCACTTGCTCGTGATGAATAATCTTTTGAATGCATTGTTGCATTTGATTTTCTAAAATTTTGCTTAGGATTTTTGCATCTGTATTCATCAGAGATATCAGTCTGTAGTTTTTTTGTGTGTGTTGTCCTTACCAGGTTTTGGTATCAGGGTAATGTTGGCCTCATAAAATAAGTTGGGGAGTACTGTCTCTTCTTCAATTTTTTGGAAGAGTTTGAGCAGAATTGGCATTAGGTCCTCTTTGAAGGTTTGGTAGAATTCACTAGTGAAGCCATCTGGTCCCGGACTTTTGCTTTTGGGAAGGTATTGGATAATAGATTCAATTTCGTTACTGGTGATCAGTCTGTTTAGATTTTCCAGTTCTTCATGGTTCAGCCTAGGAAGGCTATATATTTCTACGAATTTGTCCATTTCTTCTAGGTTATTGAATTTGGTGGCATATAGTCCTTCATAGTATTCTTGGATGATCCTTTGTATTTCTGTGGCATCTGTGATAACTTCTTGTTTTTTATTTTTGATTTTGTTAATTAGTGTCTTCTCTCTTTTTATCTTAGTGAATCTAGCCAAGGGTTTGTCAATTTTGTTAATCTTTTCAAAGAACCAGCTTTTTGTCCCATTAATTTTTTCTAGTGTCTTTTTGTTCTCTATTTCATTTAGTTCTGCTCTGATTTTTGCTATTTCCTTTCTTTTGCTGACCTTGGGTTTCACTTGTTCTTCTTTTTCTAGTTCTTTTAAGTGTAACATGAGGTTATTTATTTGGGATTTTTCTTGTTTCTTGAGATAGGCTTGTAATGATATAAATTTCTCTCTTAAAACTGCTTTCGCTGCACCCCAAAAATTTTGATAGGATGTGTTTCATTGTCATTTGTTTCTATGTATCTTTTGATCTCTCCTCTAATTTCTTCTTTGACCCGGTCATTCTTAAAAGTGTATTGTTATTCTCCATGTATTTGTGGTTTTTTTCCTGCTTTCTTTTTGCAGTTGATATCCAATTTCAAAGCCTTGTGATCAGAGAATATGCTTGGTAGGATTTCAATCTTCTTAAATTTGCTGAGGCTGATTTTGTGTCCCAATATATGGTTTACCCTTGAGAATGTTCCATGTACACTAGAAAAAAATGTATAGTCTGATGTTTTAGGATGAAGTGCTCTATATATGTCAATTATGTCTGTTTCATCTGATGTGTCCTTTAGGGCTGCTATTTCGTTATTTGTTTTCTGTTCGGATGATCTATCCACAGCTGTCAAGTGATGTGTTTAAGTCCCCTAGTATAATTGTGTTTTGGTCAATTTCTCCCTTTAGTTCTGTTAGTAGTTGCTTGGTATATTTCGGTGCTCCCTGATTGGGGGCATAAATATTTATAACTGTTATGTCTTCTTGTTGTATAGTCCCCTTTACCATTATGAAATGTCCATCTTTGTCTCTTGTTACCTTTTTCACAGTGAAGTCTGTTTCATCTGATATCATTATGGCTACACCTGATTTTCTCTGGGTACCATTTGCTTGGAGTGTCAATTTCCACCCTTTCACTTTGAGTCTATGCTTATCCTTGTAACTGAGATGTGTCATTAGAGATAGTATATGGTTGGGTTTAGCTTTTTGCTCCAGTCTGCTACTCTGTGCCTTTTTATTGGTGAGTTCAGTCCATTTACATTTAGGGTAATTATTGATATGTGAGGATTTCCTGTCATTCTATCTTTAGTTTTCTGGTAAGATTGTGTCTCCATGGTTTCTTTGCCTTTTTGTTGTTGCCTGTTATTTCTGTGTGGTGGTATTCTATGATTTTTCCCTCTGTTTCTTCTTTTATTACAGTATGTATTTCAGTTCTGGATTTTTTTTGAGGGGTTACCATTAAGTTTATGTAAAAGAAAGTTTGATAATTAGGGTATTCCATTTTCTTCAGCATGCTTACTTTCTCCATTCCCATATTCAGGTTCAGGCTTTTACTCTCCCCCTTTTTATATTTTGGTTGCCATAAATTGTCCCTGTTGATGGTGGTTGAATAGCCTCCTTTAGTATTTCTTGTAGTGCAGGTTGTGTATTAGAAAATTCCCTCAGCTTCTGTATGTCTGGAAAGGTCTTTATTCCTCTTTCATATCTAAAGGATATCTTTGCTGGATATATTATTCTTGGCTCATAATTTATCTCTTTCAATAGTTTAAATATTTGGTTCCACTCCCTCCTGGCTTGTAGAGTTTCTGCTGAAAAATCTGATGATAATCTAATGGGCTTTCCTTTGTAAGTTACCGTCTTCTTTTCCCTGGCTGCCTTGAGGATTCTTTCTTTGTCGTTGATTTTAGACAGCTTCAATACAATGTGCCTTGGAGAAGGCCTGTTGGGTTTGAGGTAACTAGGTGTTCTATTTGCTTCTTGGATTCGAGGGTCCAGTTCTGTCCACAAATTAGGGAAGTTCTCATCGACAATTTGTTTGAATATATTCTCTGTTCCCTTCTCTCTTTCTTCTCCTTCTGGTATGCCCATTATTCTTATATTGCTCTTTCTGATGGAGTCTGAAAGTTCTTGTAGCGTTCTTTCATTTCTTTTAAGTCTCAAATCTCTTTCTTCTTCCATCCGTGTCATTTCCAGGTTTCTATCTTCGATGTCACTGATTCTTTCTTCCATCTGGTCTACTCTACTTCCTAAGCTGGCTATTTCATTCTTAATTTCTTCTACTGAGTTCTTAATCTCCAGAAATTCTATTTTTTTTTTTTTTTAATTTCAATCTCTTTCGTAAAATGCTCATGTTGTTCTTTGATTGTGTTTCTGAGTTCATTACACTGCCTTTCTGTATTTTCATGCATCTCATTGAGTTTTTTCAGAACTGCAATCTTGAATTCTCTGTCATTTAAGTCACATATTTCCATATCTTTAACTTCATTTTCTGGAGACTTATCTTTCTTTCTGAGCTGTCTTGTTGCCTTGGTTATTCCTGGCAATTAATGATTTATTATTTCTCTTCCTAGACATCTATAAGAGTGGATTGTGCAACAGGTTGATAGGAAGAGGTCTTTCTTTTGTTTTCCAGTACGTGTTGGTAGAATGTTTTATTTTCTCTCCAACTGCAGCTGTTTTCTCTCTATCACACTGTAGTGTTACGTTTTCTCTGCATGATTCCAGCTACTCACACAATGGGGGGATTCCCTGAAAGGCGGGCTTCTCCTCTCTTAACAGTTCGCCTGGGTCATAGGGCGCTGCATCCCTTTAGGTGAATTCAGTAGTGGGCCTCTTCATCTTGCCTGTCTGCTGTTCAGGGAGTCCTTTGTGGAGTTATATGTGTTTAATTTGTTGTAAATTCCAGGGGAGATTTCCAAAGGCTCACCTCACGCCGCCATTTTGATGACGTCCTACAATAGATTCTTAAGGAAGGTTTTTAAAAGGTAAAGGTAACTTCTAGTACTATTTTAGAAATGTGCAGTCCACTGAAGATCCTCTGTGAATCATCTCCTAGTACTCTGGTCATTCACTCCACTACAGTTTCACTGTGCCTTCTCACGTCAGTGTCTTCGAAGTTATTTTTTCCCTTTGCTGGAGTTTGCTTCCTTCAATTATCTGAATGTTTCTCTCTCTCAAGTCTACTTATTCATCTCTTTTCCAGCTCCATGATTTAGTCTCTAATGCAGATTTTAATATATGTTTTTGAATTATTTTTAATAATAAAGTATTTTAAATGGGTTAGATTATCAGCAGCTCAGAAGTGCTGGTAAATACCTATCATCTCCTTCTTCACACTTGTATCCAATTTAAAGTAGTTGGAAAATTAGAAAACTTTTCTCTCAGCAAATTAATTCAAATTTTGGCAAGAGCCTTCTATTTTACACAGAGACAGACGTTCCTGTAAAATTTAAATGGTAAGTCTTCATATGATCATTTAAATTCATACATGAATACACCGAGACCCTCATGAGCATATGATTATTAAATGTGTAATGCTGGGTATGCCTTCTAAGAAATAAAGGATTCTCACCATTCCTTAAAATCAGTATAATCATTATTATTAATGTTATTATTATTTTGTTTCCTAGATTTCCTAGAAAGTTACTTGAGCCTCCACAAAATTTCATCTTAAAAGCAGAATAACATGCTGACTGTTACTTCTTTGTGGAAAATCTGATTTAGTACTATCACCTTTGTACTGTTTTTGTAGTCATTATGGGTCAAAACTGTTCACCAAAACAAAATAAATGGCCATAGTAGACCAAAGAAAACACATGGCAGAAATATAGCTTATCTGTCTTATTTTATTTTAATTTATGAATTAATTGTAATATTTTAATTCTTTCTTTCCCCTCTGGTTAGTTTTTTCATTATATTGATTTAAAAATTTTATCACATATACGAGGTCTGACAGTTAACTTTGCAAACTTATTACAATGTTGTTGCTAACTTTTTTTGATATCAGAGGGATTATTCATTATGAATTTGTCCCATTTGGACAAACAGTTAACCAAGTTTACTATTTGGAAGTGCTGAAAAGGCTATGTGAAAAAGTTCAATGAAACGACCTGAACTTTTTGCCAACAATTCCTGGCTCTTGCATCAAAACAATGCACCAGCTCACACGGCACTGTCTGTGAGGGAATTTTTAGCCAGTAAACACATAACTATATTGGACACACTCCCTACTCACCTGATCTGGCCCCCAATGACTTCTTTCTTTACCTGAAGATAAAGGAAATATTGAAGGAAAACATTTTGCTGACATTCAGGACATCAAGGGTAATACGATGACAGCTCTGATGGCCATTCTAGAAAGAGTTCCAAAATTGCTTTGAAGGGTGGACTAGACGCTGGCTTTGGTGCATAGCTTCCCAAGGGGAGTACTTCGAAGGTGACCATAGTGATACTCAGCAATGAGGCGTGTAGAACTTTTTTAGAATGAGTTTATGAACTTAATTGCCCAACCTTGTATATTATGTATGTTATGAATCACAGATATATAAATCTATCGCAGATACACACACATATACAAGTATATCACAAGTCAAACAATAAAAATAATAGCTAACATGTACTAAGTACTTCCTATGTTTTTCAGGATATCAACCTTAACTTCAGAGATAGTGAGACGTACAACATGATGGTTAAGAGTAAAGACTCTGGAGCTGGACTGGATGGGTGCAAATTTTAGTTCTACAATTTCCTAACTGGCTAAGAGCTGCTAACAGGGAGAATGTCTCAAGTATGAGAATTAACACAGAACATATACAGCATACTGGAATGGATTGTTACAGGTCTGTTTTTAGGGACATTTCAGCACCCCTTGAAATAGCTTTCAAATATTCTATCTTTTCATAATAGATAATGGTAAAGCAGGTGCTTAGGGGATTTCAGTCATCCAAAGGAATATTATTTTTATATTAATCACATTTATAATCCTGCCTATTTAAATGTGCAGTTGATGCGAGAGACTGCAAAAACAAGGACGGATCACTAGATGATGAAGATGATGGCTTAACTTTCCCAACCTAGTCAGAAATTTGATAATTGTTCAGATGTTTTTCTTGTGTTATAAGAAAACCCATGGTATCTATTCTTTAGTATGTACTTGTTTTTGTAGTAGATTTTGGTATAACAGCTAAATTTTAAACAGCTAACATAATAAAAGTGCACATTGTAGTGTAGATGAACATAAACTGAACACAAATATAAATCTTGAAAATATTGATCCACTGGTGAGTGTTCCTGGTAAGAAGGGTCACTGGGTGCCACCATCTTTGGTGGCTGCTTATGCCTGGGGATTGGAGAGGTGGCCAGTGGATGCTCTTGCTAAGCTGAATCTGGTATCCTGTAACAAAAAATATTCTATGTTTTTGATGTTGGATTTTGCTTCTTAGAACTTGTCACTGTGGATTTCTGTTTTCCCAAACATCCAAATTTTATGGGATAAATCATAACACAGCTTGCAATATATCATCTGACATTGAACAAAGTCTCAAATTGATGAAATTGAGAGCCACGGGTTTCAAAGTAATCAATGTGGATTTTTGCTCATTTGTGTGGTTGGTTAACTAATTGAGTTTGGAAAGCTATTATAAGTTTGGGTTCCTTGAGCAACAGGGAAAATTGCTAACTTTCACTTCTGAAACTTGGGCAGGGAGTAAATCTAAATATGTTATGTTTGTAATGTAATTCTATTAGGCCCAGGTTATATAGTATTATAAATGTTATCTTATTCCTTTTATAGTTGGTATCTAAGGCATCCATGTTGGTAATTGCAAGCAGTAGATGCAGGAATAGAAATAGTACTCAGGTATGATGGAGACGGTTATAGGAAGGTGTGGTCTACAGAGAAATTGGAGATCACAGGAATAGGGAGAAACTGGGGTCATATGTCATTCAGTACACCACTCAAATCTTAGTTTTGAAAGTTTTGTCCTATTAACTTATTATACTCATAGAACTTGATCCATTTCCCTATAACAACAGACCATATTGAATTGTGGCAATTTGCTTCCAATATGTCTTAGCTACTAGCCTGAAACCCCTCTGAGAGCAGAACCTGGGTCTTATTACTTGCAATCCCTTACATTGGAGAAGTGCTGATGTATACAGAAGGCACTCAAACCTCGCTGAATAAGGTTGAATAAATGAAATGGTCTCATTTCACCCTTACTTAAATAGTAAGTGTATATTTTGATTGTTTTCTAAGACTGCTACATTAATTCCAAATGAAATCTAGCAATGGTTCCTCATTGCCTTGGAATAAAGTCCAAACTCTGCTTTATGTATGAGGCTTTATATGACTTAGCTCTTTGTACTTTCTTTCTCTCATCTATCGGATCCCTGTTGCTTGCCCATTACATGTTGGTCATATTTGGCATTTGCAGTCTCACAGATATGCCATACAATTTCACACTGCCCTGTCTTTGTACTTGCTATCCTTTCTGTCTGGAAAACCTGTTTCTCCACTTTTATTTATTTGATTTATTATAGAAACACATAATATAAAAATGCAGGTAAAGAATTTGCTTCTTTCCAAGGTATACAGATGCATTTGTAGTGTTCAGTGATCTCTTTGATTAGGATTTATTTTCTACTTTGTTGAAATAATTTTTTTTTCACATCATGCATCTTTATTTTTTTAAAAATATCCAATTCAAGGAAACAGTGCTTTCACATACGTAGGCAAGACATCTCCAGAGGAAGACTGACGGTAAGGGGACAAGATGACAATAATAACCTGTGGAAACAGAGACTTGTAAGGTGTCCAGGCAGGGCAGAGGGGAGGGGAAGGGAGGGCTGGAGGGGCGCTGGGAAGTTGGACGGGGCCCTGCAAAGAAAGTGACAAGCAGGTGGAGAGGGGCAGAGCAGCAGTTTTATCATAGTTTAAAGCCAAATAATTCTAAAAGTTCGTGTCCCATCCCCTCCTTCTGTTTTCTCCCTCTCCCGAGGCAGCCACCTCCAACTTTTGGTGGTTTTGAGGGTTGGAGTGCTTACCTCCATATCTCTAAACAATATACCTCAAATGCAACTTCTTGATTGTCAGTTCTTGAAATGGTGCTGACTTCCCACCAGCCCTGCCGCCCGTTAGTTAAACTGACCAGCACGATAGTTGTGTTTGAAGTGTCTTAACTGTGTGGATGATGTGCTTACCGATTGAGCTGCATAAAAAAGTGATTTCTTTTTCTGCACAAGTGTTTTTGGTGTTTCTGGAGTTTTTGTTCTGTATTTTAGTTTCCTGTGTACTTTACAAATTCACCCTAAACAATGCCGATTTTCTCAGGCTGCCCACATGCTCTCATGCACGGGGTGTTTTATGAATTTCATCTTCTCAGAGGCGTCTCTCCTAGACCTGTAACCGGCTGTGCCTACTGCACACATGCCACCTCCCCCTGAAGACCCCCTTCACTCGTCCATGTTCGCCTCTTTTTTGATAAGCCCTCTCCTTCCCCTAGTAGCTTCAGTGATCCCCTAGTAGCTTCGCGGCAAAGTGAGCCCAGACAGGAAACATCTGAAAATATCTTTGTTCTTTATCTATGCTCAACTGACAGTTTGGATGTAAATTCTCAGAAAACATTTTTCCTTCAGAATTTGAAAGCATTGCTTCATCCCTCCCAGGGTTGTTGTGAAAAAAGCTAGTTGTAACCTTTTTTGTTCCCTCTCTCTTGAAAGTTTTAGGAGCTTCTCTTTGGTTCCCAAGGTTCTGAAATGTCACTATTATGGAAATTAGGTGTGTCTGTTTTTGTCTGTTGTACTGGGCACCTGATGGTATGGACCCTTCCAGTCTGGCACTGCATGTCCTTGAGTACCAGGAAATCTTGAATTCTGAATTTTATTTTTCTCCCCTCTGTTGTCTCAGGAACTCCATAATTATTCAGATATTGAGTCTCCTGGACTGATCTTCCTATCTCTTCTTCCCTACTTTCCATCTCTGAATTTTTATTCTACTTTATCTTCCAACTTTTCTGTTGGTTTTTTGTTTCTGAGTTGTTCTTTTTTTTTTGTCCTCAGGTGTTCCTTATTAAAAAAAAGTATCCTATTTGGTTTCATGGTTGCAATACATATTTCGAATCTCTGAAGATATTAATGATACAGTTCAGGTTTTGTCTGTCTGCATAGCCTCTGAACTTTTTTTCCTGTTTTGTTGTCTTGGACTCTCTCTTTTGTGATGGAGGCTTTCCTCAGATTCCTGGTGTTGCCTGGTTGTCTGCACGCGTGGAAGAATGGGGCCTAACAAGCCCATGGGATTACACTCCGTGACTGAACATAGCAGTCAGCTGTGTCTTCCCTCAGGGTCATCAGTCTGGATGGCGGTGAGGAGAGGATCTTAAGCGCTTGGCTGGTGGGGTTCCTCCCAGAGAATTCCTCCAGTCTGGCAGTAAGGACCTAGCTGCCAACATCCTGGGA